>NC_139952.1:2355000-2787500 GCF_963454915.1 Gymnoscopelus microlampas
CATTATGTTTTTATTTCTTGATTACGGGTCTGTAATTCTGAGTGTATAAATGAAATGAAAATAACATGTTCGAAGTCTGTCAGTAAAAGAAAGGTGGACACTGAAAAGGGACAATGAAAATTAATATTTACCTGTACAAACAACACCAGCATCTTCACTGTGTTTACAGTTGTGCGTTCCAATCCCCCCATGTCTGCACTGTGAAAGCTGTGACTCACTGCCTGAACACATGACATCATCCAACCAGATGTCTCCATAACCCTGTCCGAAGTGGGCTTCCTTTGGTGCTGACACAGCTGGTGGACAGCCTAACTGTCTACACACAACCTGGGCATGCTTCAGATCCCAATCATCATCACACACCGTCCCCCATCTGTAACGGTAGAACACCTCCACTCTGCCTGAACAGTTGTTTGAACCACCGACCAGCCTCACTGAATAATCACCTGAATGAGAAGAAAAACATTAAAACAAGCAAACGAGAGAGAGAGAGAGAGAGAGAGAGAGAGTGTGAGTGAGTGAGTGAGTGAGTGAGTGAGTGAGTGAGTGAGTGAGTGAGTGAGTGAGTGAGTGAGTGAGTGAGTGAGTGAGTGAGAGAGAGAGAGAGAGAGAGAGAGAGAGAGAGAGAGAGAGAGAGAGAGAGAGAGAGAGAGAGAGAGAGAGAGAAAGAGAGATGTCACATGGAAATAATACATTGGATTTAAGGGTTAAGGATAATTTAAATACATAGCTTTTTATTTCACAATTCAAAATTACAGTCTGTACCACGTGCTGTTTACATTTCTGACTAATAAAGTATTCAATCAATCAATCAAAACACCACCACTGGTGTCTATAAAGCAAACTGACAGGAAAGAGACGAGATCGAGGAGAAAACAGTTCAATCAACTGGAGCACTGACGGACAGACGGACTCACAGGGGTGAAAACATAATCCCTCTCTTTCAGCCTGTACTGAAATACTGATGTCCTCACAAGTGTAGTAATACATTTCTGAGGACAGGATAATAGAGTGTGTGTGTGTGTGTGTGTGTGTGTGTGTGTGTGTGTGTGTGTGTGTGTGTGTGTGTGTGTGTGTGTGTGTGTGTGTGTGTGTGTGTGTGTGTGTGTGTGTGTGTGTGTGTGTGTGTGTGTGTGTGTGTGTGTGTTTGTGCATATGGTGTGTTTCTGTTATTGTATCTACCAGGCCAAAAGGCATGGCCTGATGGCTGAGATATGCTTTGCACTCTGTCCGTCCGTCCGCTAGTGTACAGTATGTCTGTCCTTCTGTCTGTGAACAGCTAATCTCCGGCACCGTTGGCTTGATCTTAGCCAAACTGTGCACACACACTCCCTGGATGCCAGAGCAGAACCTCTGCCGCAAATCTTTCACATGGGCCTGTTATAGCGCCACTAGGAGTCTGCTTTTTGTAGACAAACAATTTTTTGACAGTACTCCTACAGATTGTGTCCAAACATCAGGCACATCAGTACACAGTATCTCTATAGTCATTCAATGAAAAGGGTTTTTCAGATTTTTCATATTCCATCCTAATTGGCTAAGATTGGCTTCCAAAGTTTGCAGTGGTGCTCCGTTATGAACAAAATGCCTCAAGTCATGAATGCAGCGTGCAATTTCTGTGAAATATTGAACGCACATTCCCAGTAGGCCCATGAAGATATGGCACTTTTTCAAATCAGCCTCATGGTGGCGCTATGACAGGCCAATTTGTGTTTTTACCTATAACTGCACCGATCTGTGTAAAACTTTGTATGCGCCCTAGAGGCCAGGAAGCTTGCCCTGCATTTTTCACATCTGCCTTTTATAGCGCCACCAGGAGGCCCACTTATGTAAAACAAATGTTTTTTATATAACTTTTTGATATTATTATTTATTTTATCCAACATTTTCCCTGGCACAAACCATTTTCAGATGGGGGATGGGGGGGTCCACGCCCAAATAAATGTCATTTTGGGGGTCCTTGGCAGTAAAAGGTTAGAGAACTATACTGATGTAGAAAGCATTAAAGTTGTGCTTAATGGGTTAAACATAGGTCTCTGTCAGGTGGAAACCTTGTAAGTCCAAAACTGTTACTTTACAGGAAAAGTGGATCCAATGTATTTATTATCTAACCCTTGTTGATACTTTTCATTGGTTCAATGTTTATAAAACCCACTGACTCACTTAAACACTTTTCACTGAATTTATTTTTGTAAAATGGTAAGAAAGAAAATGCTACTTGTGTGTGACACCGTAGTTTGAGAAAGAAGAGCATTAATCTACCAAGAAACATGGAGATTTGAGGTTTCTGCCCGACAACAACGATATCATTTACACCATGAATATGCAAATACAGCACACATTATTTCTATAGTCATGTGATCAAGACGGATCCGTCCGATTTTTCATATTTCATCCTGGAGCACTTTATCTAGTTGTGCATTGAGGCAGGTTGGTGTCTAACTTGGCCAGTAATATATATTATGAAGTGTTTAGTTACATTCATGTATTACTTCATAACGTTACATTTACATGTATGTAGACGTTTGTGTGGTAATTACACCACTGCTGTGTTTTACATACAACTATACATGATGAAACATAATGAAGAATACACCAATAAGAACTACACTACCTCAAACTACAGGCAAACATACTACAATAATCAATACATTGAATCAGTGTTAATTATAATAGGATTAAACACATTATGTATAACCTCACATTCACCTCCTAAACTAGACTTTATCAGTCTCCACTTCCCTGTATGTAACAGTGTAAATAACTTGTATAAGTTGTATATCTGTCATGTTTAACTTTATCGTCTTACCTGTTACAGATGTTACAGATGTGGTACAGCTGCTCCAAGTTAGCAGGAAAATGAGTAAATAAATCCTCATGGTTGATTTTACACAAACTGTGACTTAGAAGGAAAAACAAGAGAGCGAGTGAGTATGATTTCTGCTGCTTCACTTCTGACTGAAGGACATCTGATCCAACGTGTTTAAACATGTTTACTGAATACCATGTAGAGCTGTGTTTCACAACCTTTTGTCTGCCAGGGCACACCTTTTATAGTGGTGTAAAGTAACTAAGTACATTTACTCAAGTCATGTAATTAAGGTATTTATTACTTCACTGGAGTATTACCAATTGTCTGTAGCCTACTTTTACTTCTCCACTGCATCTCAGAGGCAAATATTATACTTTTACTCCACTACAATTATTTTAAAACTTTAGTTACTAGTTAGGCTACTTTGTAGATTTTGATTATTACACACATTAACCACTTCAGCCCTGTATATACATTTCGGCCATTTGAAAATAGCCGATCTACAAGCTCACAATGCGTCGTGGTGCGACGCATTGTGAGCTTGTAGATCGGCTATTTTCAAAATATTTTTTATACATCTGAAAACTTGTGAAATGGGACATTCTGCACAATGAGTACTTTATAGTTCTGGTACTTTGTACATTTTGAAACCAATTACTTTTACTCAAGTACATTTTTAATCCCGACTTGTACTTGTAACAGAGTCTCTCTCTCTCTCTCTCTCTCTCTCTCTCTCTCTCTCTCTCTCTCTCTCTCTCTCTCTCTCTCTCTCTCTCTCAAATCACAACATCCACTTTAGATCCCGCCTTCTCCTAAAATACATCCACACATACAATACACGACCGTTTCCGTATCCGGTCCGCGACCGGAAGGAGAAGTGTTTGAAGTGTTTGGGCAGTGGTGGCCTAAAGGTTAGAGGAGCGCCCTCGTTGCCGGAAGGTTGCCGGTTCGAATCCCCCCCTTGAGCAAGGCACTGAACCCCAACTGCTCCAGTGGAGCTGCGTAGTGGCCAACAGTATAAGACTGTGGTTGTACTAGTCAGCTCCCAGGTTTTAATGTGTCTGTCTGTCTGTGTGTTTCTATGTGCAGGGCGTTGCTGAAAATGAGCACTTGTGCTCAGCTACTACCCTGGGTAAATAAAGAAGAAAGAAAAAAAAGTGTTCTGTGTGAACAAACACTCATTCATCACATTCACTAACACTCTACCACCAGTGGTGGAAAGTAACTAAGTACATGTACTCAAGTACTGTACTTAAGTACAATTGTTCGGTACTTTTACTTGAGTACTGGAGCATTTCCAATTGTCTATACTTTTACTATATATCTCAAAGACAAATGTTTGACTTTTAATCCACTACAATTATTAGAAAACTTTAGTTATTTTTTATAGATTTTGAGTATTATTACAAAACATACATTTACCACTTCAGCCCTGTTTAAACTTTGTTTATTTGAAAATAGCAAAATATTTGAATACATTTTACACATTTCTACATTGCAGTATTGATACTTTTACTTAAGTAAAACAAAAATAAAAGTACTTTTCCACCTCTACCACTAAACCCTAGGTTACAACTGTAACCCAGGTTTTATTAGTAATGTAAGTATGGTACTTACTATGGGATATCATCGCCCTCTAGCGATGCTACAGAGCAAGCACACCGGACTCCCGAATTCCAATCCTCTTTGATGATTGGAGTAGGGTTAGTGTGACGCAAAACACTGGCGACCGGTGGGGTATAAATACCCTCACGTCACACATGCTCGACCTCGGAACTTCCCCTCTGCATGCTTGATTGCACACCGAGGGGGTTTAAACGTAAGTACCATACTTACATTACTAATAAAACCTGGGTTACAGTTGTAACCTAGGGTTATTATTTCGTAAGTTCCAGTATGGTACTTACTATGGGACACATACATGTCCCCCGGGGGAGCCCATGTTTACACCAACCCCACCCAAATGCCCGCCCAAGGCCACAGGTCAAGTCCCTGACCCGACCTTGGCCTGTAGGCAACCCATGACCCCACAGGATCATGGTGCAAAAGGATTTATAGGGCAAGACCTTGACCGACCTAAATCCTGTCCCCAGCCACCAATTCAGACACACCCCAGTCTGACCGATTCGTGGTAGAGAAACCAAGGCCTCCTCCTCTCTGAACCCTGTCTATCGGGTTCTGAGAGGGCGTGGAGGACCAGCCAGACCACAAGAGAGAGAACATGCCTCCAAGCCTGTCTCACATTCTGTACGTCTGAAACCAGCCACTGCTTAACTCATTCAATGCCAATGACGTCTTTTGACGGCTGTTTTCAGTTGGTTAATTGTGCCAATGACGTCTTTTGACGTCTCCTAAAAAAAAATTTTTTTTTTTCAAAATACAATTTTTAATTTTTCTTTTTTTTTTTTTGGTTATTTTTTTTCAATTTTTATCTCAAAGGAACTAGGAGAAAACGATTTTCAAAAACTTATTGCTCCATCCACTTCAATGTTAAAAAGGAAACGGAGAAAAAAAAAACATTTTTCCTCCCATTGTAAACCCTGTATTTCTGAGTGTGCCATGCTACATTCAAACATCAAAAACAAATGTCAACGAGGTCACAATGACCTCGTTGAAATTTGTGAAACCACACCTGAAGTGACTCAGTGATTAGCAACCATCAGGGGATCAATCACACTGAAGACAAACACTCTGTGACCAATTGAAAAGGTAAAATAATAGCCTTTTCCATGGCACAGGGATCAACAGGCTTGAAAAAGCCTGGCACTGAATGAGTTAAGAGCAGGAGGAAATATATGCCTTCAGGCACTACTATTCCGACCTACCTTGCCACTACGCCCAGGACCGTGTGCGCCATCTCCGATGCCACCATGTCCGCCTGGACATGGTGTAGAAAGTAGAAAGACACGAATGTCAAGGGAGACGACCAGTTGGCTGCCGAGCATACGTCCTGTAACGACACCCCTTTATAAAGGGCCCAAGATGCACACTCCGAGTAGAAGGAGCCCTCAGTCCCACCGGGACAGCAGTGCCACTACTCCCATAAGCCAACCGAATCGCCTCCACGATCCATCTGGACAGAGTCGGTTTAGCCACCGCCTTCCTCCGGCCTCGGCCGTAGGAGACGAAAAGCTGGGGTGACTCACGGCCAGCCGCCGTCATCTGACAGTAACGCCTCAAGGCTCTTACTGGACAGAGACAATGTAACCGTTTATCCTCCGCCGAGGTGAACGGTGGAGGATGAAAAGCCCCTAGCTCCACAGGAGCTCTGGCGACCACGCCGGTCTTGGACACGTACGCCAAGTTGGGTTTCAACGAAACCCTCTGGCCATCGTCCGAAAACCGCATGCAATCCTCACTCACAGAGAGCGCTTGCATGTCCCCGGCGCGTTTTGCCGTACAAAGGGCCAAAAGAAGCACCGTTTTGAGACTGACAATCCTCAGACAGGCAGACTCAAAGGGCTCAAAGGGGGGCCGACACAGTGCTTCCAGCACCAAGGCCAGGTCTCACTTAGGAAACAAAGGTCTGTTCACTGGCCTAGCACGCTTGCCGCCGTTCATGAACCGACGCACCAGCAAGTGCTTGCCTACCCACACGCCATCGAAACCTTCGTGGCAAGCGGAGATGGCCGCCAGGTACACCTTTATCGTGGAGAAAGCCAAGTCCTGATCTAATCTGTCTTGCAGATAAGTCAGAATGTTCACCACCGAAGCCTAGGAAGCCTCCACCTGAGGCGACTGCTCCAGGCACCAAGTCTCGAACATGGTCCACCTGATGTCATACTGACTCCTGGTAGACACCGCCCTAGCCCCCTGTATAGTGGCCACCACTGCAGGGGGCAGGCCTAGTAAGAATAGACTCGACCTTTCACGGGGTAAACCCATAGGTCTAGGTCTTTGGGGTTCACGTGGAACACTTCGTTCCCTCCCTGCCTCAGGAGGTCCCTGAGCGGGGGGATCGGCCACGGCTCGTCGTAGAGGAGGGGATCTATCTCCGACCTCCACGCGCCCCATGCTGGTGCCACCAGCAGGACTCTCCCCCCTTGAGTCCTGACCCGTTCCAACGTCGGATGGATCAGCTCCAGAGGCGGAAACGCGTAAAGTAGAACGCTCGGCCAAACGTGAGCTAGAGCGCCTACCCCCAAGGATTGGTGCTGCATCCTGAGTGAGAAGAACATCGAACACTTTGCGTTCTCCCTGGATGCAAACAGATCGATCTGAGCCCGGCCGAACCGGGCCCAAATCAGATCCACAGCCTTCTGGCAAAGCGACCATTCCCCTCACGGGGTCCTCCTCTGGACAGCAGGTCCGCCCCGCTGTTCAGGTGGCCCGGTACATGGAAGGCGCGTAATAGGGCCAAGCGTTGTACGCTCCAAAGCGCCAGTGTGTCCAACACAAGGGAACCCAAGCCTCCTTGTTTGTTGACATAACACATCGTTGTGGTATTGTCCGTTCTGACCAGGACATGACACCCTCTGATGCGGCTCTCAAAATGTTTGAGAGCAAGGAAGACCCCCAGCAGTTCCAGGTAGTTGATGTGAGTCCCCCATCCCCTGGGCTGAGTAGCCCTCGTGAACAGCCCCCCAACCTGAGAGGCTGGCGTCCGTGGTGATCACCTCCCAGGACGCTACAGTGCCTATCTTGACCCCCTCGGACAAGAAGGTCGCCTGCGCCCATGGTCGGAGTGGCGACACACACTGTGGTGACACTACCACCTTCCGAGAGCCCATGGAGTGCGGTATCCTGAGAGATCGCATCCATCTCTGGAAAGGTCTCATGTGGAGCCTGCCCAGCTGGATCAGGCTCACAGCCGAGGCCATGAGACCAGCTGCCTGCATGCAGGTTCTGTACGTGACCGTGCGCCCTAGGCGCAGGGATCTCACGCATGCCAGAAAGCTCGCTATCCTGTCCTGAGACAGACGCGCCACCATCCTGGTGGAATCCAAGGATATCCCCAGGAAGGTGGTTTGTTGGGACGGAACCAGAACGCTCTTCTGAGTGTTGATTGTGAAGCCCAAGGACTGTAGGTGCGCAAAGGCGAACTCCGCGTGACGCGCCACCTCCTCCCTCGAATCCGCTGCCAGCAGCCAGTCGTCTATACGTCGCCTGTCGCAGCGGGGCTATCGCCGCCTCCGTGCATTTCACGAACACTCTGGGACTCAGTGACATGTCAAATGGGAGCACCGTGTACTCGTACACTCGGACTTCGAAGCCGAAGCGCAGGAACTTGCGGTGCGGTGGGTAGATTGGGACGTGAAAGTAAGCATCTTTGAGATCTATACTCGTCCACCAATCCCCTTGACGTATCGTTTCCAACAACGTCTTTGTTGTGAGCATACGAAAGTTGAAAACCATCAGAAACCTGTTCAGACCCTTGACGTTCAGAATAGGTCTCACACCTATTCTGAACCCTGGATTGCAAGCTTTCCATTTGGAAAAACAACGAGCGAAAGGATTCGTACGGGAGGTGGGGGCCACTGACGTCATCTGCCCTGTTGGGTTCTGATCGCTCACCGGTGGGGAAAGCCTGTGATGTAGACGGGGAATCCCACACACCGTCGACATCCGCCCTGTAGCTTTGCGTGCAAGAGCCAGCTGGGCTAATGTCGCCTTCGTCACTGAGCGAGCGCCCGTTCCCATGGGAGCGTGAGACGCTGTCGCTCTGCGTGACGAGACAACGGAACCTATTTGCGGTGTTTTACCCACCCGAGCCGCGGCACCCATTGGGGAGCGTTGATAGGGTAGCACCGGGGTTCGTTGCTGCGAGTTGCGTCTCGCCTCGTCCGCCATGTTGGGGAGGTCGAGGAGGTCATGTTGGAATGTCGCCCCGACTCTTTGGGGGACATGGCAAACACTGAGGACTCATGAAAAGATTTTGAGGACAGTGTTTCCCAGCGGGAAACATGTCGCTCTGATTTTTCATGGCATGGGAAAAAATGAGCATTTGTGTTTCTGGCAATAGATTTATTCCACACACATGCGGCACATTTCTTACAACAGACATTTGTGACTTGAGCAGAGGACACAATTGACTTTGAACCGCATTCATTGTCTTCAGCGACTTTCTTAGTCTCTTTGCACCGGTGGACTGGTCCTCGACTCTGTCTGTTTGGGCAAGGAGAGCGCCAGTTTGACCCCTTTTTAGGGGGGGCCGCCCCCCCCCATGATTTCGAAGGTGCCGAGGGGGGGCTGAGCGCCCGACCAAAACGTGTCATCGACGGAGCTCGACGGAGCACGGCGTTCACCGTCTCTCCGGACACTCTCGCCTCTTGGCTAGACTCCGGGAAGATCGTCGTTGTCTCTGGTTTAGGGACAGGAGGACTCGGGCTGGTCATCGTTACCTCTTGTCCCTGGTAGGAGGTGAGGCCTTCGTCCTCGTCATCCGCCCCCGGGACGCAGTTGCAGGCCTCTGGTTCGTCCTCCTCGCTGCCGCCATCGAAATTGTCTGGGAGCGCCGTGTCTCCCCAGGCGATGATGGAGGAGGTGGGGGAGAAGACGAGCTCGTCGCTGTCTTGGGAAGGCCCGACGGCCTCGTCAACGACGCTTGGGATCGGAGATGAGGAAGCCGCTCGCGAGGCCTCTACATTCCGGATCTTTGGGATGGCTCCACTGGCACGTGGGGCCGAGTGGAGAGGAGGGCCCATAGCCCCCGTGCTAGTGCTAGCCGCCGGCGCTCTGGGTGCTTTGGCGGGCAGCCAAAGCACCGTGGTTCAGCTCCGCGTGCTGATTGCACGAGGTCGAGCCTGTGTGACGCGAGGGTATTTATACCGCACCGGTCGCCGGTGTTTTGCGTCACACTAACCCTACTCCAATCATCAACGAGGATTGGAATTCGGGAGTCCGGTGTGCTTGCTCTGTAGCATCGCTAGAGGGCGATGATATCCCATAGTAAGTACCATACTGGAACTTACGAAATAATAACTAAAGTCATGTTTCTGTATTGTTTACTTTCTACCACTAGAGGTGAGTGTTGGAACGTACCTGAACCATCCACAAGTCAATCCACAGCAAATGGAGACTTCTTTAGTCGATATACTTATTTGTTTTAGCTTGTGCTCATTTGATTTTGCTAGTTTGTCTCATCTGTGTAAGGCAAATAGGTAGCTGATATATTGCACTTTTACCTTAGCGCTAGGTATACTCTTGGTTGCTTGTTTTTGCAGAAAATGCACTTCAGACTTCTGGTGATTAGTAGTTTTTGTTCCCTACCTATGTTGAATGCACTTATTATAAGTCGTTTTGGATAAAAGCGTCTGCTAAATGACTGTAATGTAATGTTCTGTGTTTGGTGTGTGTGTGTGTGTGTGTGTGTGTGTGTGTGTGTGTGTGTGTGTGTGTGTGTGTGTGTGTGTGTGTGTGTGTGTGTGTGTGTGTGTGTATGACATTTATAAAACGTAATGCTGAATGCATTAAGTTTTTTGCAACATCATTGTTTTTTACAACATAAAATACATGATAACTAAGAGTCATAATTAAGATAAATAATAATTATTATTATTATTTATTATTATTCTGAGAGATGTTATTCAGGAGAATGATGAAGATGAATAATGTTTAAACTCTTTATCAAGCTATTAAAACACTTTCTACTGATTTGATGATCATGATCATATATTAATTGTAAACTGTTTGCCAATGACAGGGTGGCTGGCTGGCAGTAGTTGAGTGTATACTCAAGTAATTACCTTGTCCCTCTTCCAGCTGGGTGCTAAAGTGGCATGTGCTTTGTTTATTTGTTTATTTGTTTATTTGGCTGTCCGTCCTTTCCTTTCCATGACAGTCCGTGCCATATGGTCCATATCATACAAACATTGGCCCTCATTTATCAACGCAGCGTATAAACCGGCGTATATTTTTCCATATATTCGGCCGTACACTAACGTCTAAGTTAGTTCTATTCACTCTATATATGCTTCCCTTAGGTGAGATAATTAGGAAACACTCTATAAATTTCCATTGCTATGCAGATGATACACAATTATATCTATCAATGAAGCCAGATGAAACAGATCAACTGGCTAAACTTCAAGCATGTCTTATAGACATCAAGAGTTGGATGACCCGTAATTACCTACTCCTCAACTCGGACAAAACTGAAGTTATTGTACTCGGCCCTAAGCACCTCAGAGATAAATTAATCGATGAGAATTTTACCCTAGATGGTATTACCTTGACCTCCAGGGCCACTGTAAAGAATCTGGGAGTCACGTTTGACCAAGACATGTCCTTTCAGTCCCACATAAAACAAATTTCAAGAAATGCCTTTTTTCACCTGCGTAATATTGCAAAAGTTAGGCACATTCTGTCCCAAAATGATGCAGAAAAACTTGTCCACGCATTTGTTACTTCTAGGCTGGACTATTGCAACGCCTTACTATCAGGCTGCCCAAGTAAGTCCCTAAATAGCCTGCAGCTTGTCCAGAATGCCGCTGCGCGCATACTGACAGGAACCAGAAGAAGAGATCATATCACTCCTTCATTGGCCTCTTTGCACTGGCTCCCGGTTAAATACAGAATAGAGTTTAAAGTTCTCCTCCTCACATACAAGGCTCTCAATGGACAGGCACCAGTATATCTCAAAGAACTCATCGAGCCCCGTAAACCAGCCAGAACACCACTGCGTCCACAGTATGAAAAAATGCTTACGGTTCCAGTAAACCCCCAAAAAACTAGAACAGGAGGTAGAGCATTTAAGTTTCAAGCACCTCAGCTGTGGAACCTTCTCCCAGTTTCAGTCCGTAAAGCAGACACACTCTGTATATTTAAAACTAGACTAAAAACCTTTCTCTATGATAAAGCCTATAGCCGAAGTGTATAGACTCAGTCCCCCTATAGTCATCCTCTCTCCCCCACCTTCCCCTTTCTCCTCTCTCCCCTCGTCCTCTCTCTTCTCGTCCTCCCTTTGGTTGTGTGGGTTTGTGTCCCATTGGTACAATCGTAATTAACCCTGTACGGATTCACGCTCTAGTAAGGCCTGCCACTAATTCTACAACCGGGGACTCGTTCCCCGGAGTTTCTTCTACCACCCACGTCGCAGGTCCATGGACTATTACTATGGACCCCCAGCTGCGGCTCAAGACTGTGACTGCGGACCGGGCCTGGGCCTCTCCATGGAGTCTATGGACTGTTACTACGGACCCCCAGCTGCGGCTCAAGACTGTGACTGCGGACCGGACCGGGCCTCTCTCCATGGAGCACGACCTGGACACGACCGTGGACTTCTACTACACTACACTATACCGCATATTATATTATCTTAAACATTTTTATATTATTCCATTATATACTGCATACACACTATTGCTGTACTATATTATACTATCATATGCTAGTATCTTACACTATTATATTTGCTATTATTGTTATTGTTACTGCTTGCACTGTATCTCTTTCTGTCTCTCCTCTGTCTCTCCCTTTCTCTCTCTCTTCTTTCCCCCAACACGGTCGAGGCAGAAGGCCCCCGCCCTAGAGCCTAGGGTCTGCCTGACGTTTCTTCCTGTTGAATTAAGAGGGAGTTTTTCGTTGCCACTGTCGCAAAATTGCTTGCTCAGGGTGGGATGTTGGGTCTCTTCTCTACATGTAAAGTGTCTTGAGACAACTTGTTGTGATTTGACACTTTAATAAAATTGAATTGAATTGAATTAAGTCACATTTATCAACGCATCCTACACAGCTGATCCGTGCGTACATTTGATCCCAGCGTTGATAAATCTCACGTCTGAAACCAAGCGTCATTTAAATAACACACCCTTAAATATTCTCAAAACGCCCCGATTTTACATCATGAAGATTGAAGAACCAGAATACGACCAAAGACATCATCATGAAAAGCCAATAAGAAAGAGTTCCCCTCGCTCGCCTCGCCACACATGCACACGCCTCTCTCTCTCTCTCTCTCTCTCTCACACACACACACACACACACACACACACACACACACACACACACACACACACACACACACACACACACACACACACACACACGGCCGCCCAGCAGTGTTTTTCATGTAAGCCGTACCGTAGCAGAGCGGTACAATCTTTGTCACATCACATAGGCTTGTAGCCTACATGAATGACATATTATGATACCAATCACATCGCCATGAAAGGAATACGTTTGTATATTAAATAACCCATATCGAGCAGTGCGCGTTCAACTTACACTAAAATAAAGCTGACATGTAGGCTATTCCCATTTCCCAGTGAGACTCGGACCGTTGGACGGGCGAGTCCCGTCCCGCTCCGCATTAATGAGAGATAGCCTGGAGAGAACATTAATGAATGAACCATGGGTTAAATGTCTGATCTCCCGGTGGCCATGAAAATATAACAGCAGCGGTCTAAACTCCCGAGTGCTCTCGCAGAAGCGATGTATATTTTGAAAATAGCAGATCTACAAGCTCACAACACGTCGCTGGCTTGTAGATCTGCTATTTTCAATACAGCAGATCTACAATCTTATCTGAATGACTGTTAAAGCAGTTTGTTTAAATTACTTTATAAAATGTTATGTTTTCACAGGGATTATTTATTAGTGTAGATATGAGGCGCAGTTTACGGAGCTAGTTCAGGCCAGGCAACTCAGGGATTGGGCCATCCGATCAGGTGACTAGTCACATGCATTTTTCTCCTGGTCGGTGGGTTATAAGTATTGCTCTGTGTAATGAGTTGAAGTCTGACCACATTCACTGCTCAGCCATGAATGACGTTTATTCTGCGTTATCCCACATGAATACAAAGCATGTTATTCTGACATGCCACCGTGCCACCTAGTGGCCTGGAAGGCTAAGCATATCATTACATCTCCCCTTTTCTTATGGAACTGGTTGAACAAAGTATGACTGAACATGTGGCAATAATATCTTGCTGAATACTTTTCAACTAAGGTAAAGGAACTTACAACCTTAACAGTGAGGGAGCTTTAGCAATGCTGATAACAGAATAATGGCAACAAAGAGCAAACAACAAATTGCAAAACAACATATTTGATAGCAGAATAATGGCAACAAATTGCAAAGCAACATATTTCTATGTGTCAACATGTCCATGTGAAAAAGTCATTTTTGGTGTGTGTGTGTGTGTAGGTGAGAGTGTGTTTGGTACTTATGACTGTAGGGATACATAAGTCTAGTTTTTCTCTAGGCTTGCGCTCTCTCCCTGGGTAACGTCTTGGTCTTTTCCCCTCTGGTCCCTCTTCAGTCGGAGCAGGGGTTTCCTCATATGTTCTGATCAGCTCCCGTCTATTTCGCCTGTACTGATGACCATCTGCTTCAACCACATATGACCGTGGCTCAGGGGTTGTTCTCACTACTTTGGCAGGCCTCCACTGCTTACCCTCTCTCACCCTCACAGTTTCACCTGGTTTGAGGGTTGACAGCGTGTGTGATCCTTTGTCATGGTAGTGTTTCTTTTTGTCCTGGTTTGCTTTTAGTTTGTCCCACACTCCTTCCATCTTTTCTGGCAGAAGCAGTTTTTTTTGGTGTGGGCAGCCTTGTTTTTGTTCTGCGGCCCATGAGTAACTGTGCTGGTGAAGGAAGGCTATCCAAAGGCGTATTTCGATCCAGCAGGGCGAGGTATGGGTCTGTTTTGTCTGCTTTAGCTTTTCTCAGCAATGTCTTTGCTATTTGCACCGCCTTCTCTGCCTTCCCATTAGATTGGGGGTATGTGGGAGATGATGTAGTGTGTTTAAAGCCATATTCCACACTGAATTGCTTGAATTCTGCAGATGAATACTGAGTCCCATTATCCGAAACGACCTCATCTGCTATTAGGCGGCTGCAGTTAAGCACCTAAGCACCTAACCCAAAACTAATTGCAACAAAACGTTTTTCAACTGTTTCTTGCAGTATTAGGTGTCCTTAATAACATACTCAAAGTTTACCAAAGTTTGAGCACTGGAAAGGTGTTATTTTCAAGATGGCGTCCAAGATGGCCAAAAAATCTTTAAAATAACCTAACTTCTTCATTATTTATCCTAGACAAGTACTTTTTGTGTCTTACCCTATGTTTTGGGGGCCTAGAAATCCACCGGAATTGTCCAAATTGCAGAGATACAATTAGATAATTGTGAAATCCAATATTTTGTTTGTGACTCTATTAAAACCCTCTGAAATGGTCACCCGTTTCAAGTTAACTAAACTAATTATGCAATCAACTAGTTATATATATTTTTTACTGGAACAAGGCTTCAAGATATCCTTAAAACACAAGTCACAATTTTCATTTTTGTCAATTTTGTCATTCAGAAGGTGCATGGCAGAGAAAGAGAATATTGTCAGTTGATATAGTATTGCATGCAATATTGAAAGGTTTTGGATAGCTCTGTGGATCAAATGTGAATCAAAGTGTCATCTTGTAGACACAAGATTTTGAAAAACAATGAATAGATTTTTGAAGAACTTTTTAACACATTAGGAAGGCAATCAGTGTGAGTGAGTAAAGAGGGGTGGGGGTGGCTACGGAGGTTAGTGAAGAGCTGTCTAAACCCATGTCTCTACTGGGGGCCTAGGCAGAGGGGAGTATGCGGGGTAGGGTTGTGTGAGGAGGTAAAAGGGGGTCTGGTGTAGAGTTTAGAGGGCCTAGGGTTCCCCTCAGGTGGGTGGAGGGGAGTATGGGGAGTGGGGGTCACTGGATTGCTCCCTGGGCACTTGGAGCACAGAAGAGCAAAGTTATAGGAGCCCAGGAGACCCTGAGCTTCTCTCCCCCATGTCCGAGGTGCAAAACCTCCAACAGTTGGCTCAGACATGTTAAAGCTATGGTGGGGCACTTGGGAGCTCAGGACGAGTGCTCATATGCAGTTAAAGAGAATGGGGCTCGTCGGCCCCTGTGGTGGTAGTTCTAAGACCTCCACGTTGTGCATCGCGATAGCCAAATTCCAATATTCAAGTGTCCATCATCAAGTCCTCCACTCCCGCCTTAGCCCTGCCTCGGAGGCAGGAGGTGAGGAAGCAAGGAGCGTAATTTTTAAGTGACAGCAATTATGACGTGTCACACAGTTGGATTGCTGGACTATTTCGGAGCTCGGAGGGCTGTCATGTGGAGGAGGAGAAATTATATGCCACCACGCATTTCAACAAAGACAGTTCCGCAAACGATACATGTATCTTGTATCTTGCCATATTTCACTCCAAGTGGCTTAAGGAGCCTGCGCTCACCTGGTTCTCAGCAAGTCCAAAAGCAAATTAGCATTTGGGATGCAAACGATATCTAAGTCACGCTGGAGGACGGAGTGAGGAGGAGGCAGAAATTAAGCTTATGCGTTAGGCTGAGAGGAGTGTCCCTATGTCGCCTGGCTCACTGGATAGTCCCATTGGTCCCAAGTGGACCTCCATGCTGGCTCCTATGCCCTATGGCACTCGTGAGTGGCCATAGTTAGTGAGGAGGGACCCCCCATAGTGGTGGTTGTAAGACCATGTGGTGCATGACTGTGTGTCAGGCAGACAGGGGTGTCCCTATGTCGGACTGGCTCACAGGAGAGTCGGTGACTTAGTGACTTATCATTATGGCTCAGAGCGTCCTTTCCCCTCTCCAGAACAAAAAAAATAGTCTAACATTAGGTGTATACAGAAAGCAATGCTTGTTTGTTGGATAGCAGCAGGGACACAGCGTGGAGGTCGGTTAGATCGGGATTCTATGGGAGATTGGAGCCCAGGGCGTCATGGGCTGTCTCCTATGCCTTCTTGATGTTAAATTATCCAGAAAAAAAGATCAAGGTTCAAGGTTATTGCTATAGCAGTACCAATCACAAAATAAAAGACATCTGAAATGAATTTTGCACAAAAACCCCACACAACTACTACAATCTCAGGAATAAGAAGATGTCTGTGACAAGCAAATCTGAACCCTCTCCGCACCACACTCCTCCACCACCCCTGCCTAGACACCCAAGACAGCAGACACTAGATACATGTTGTGATAGCTCTGTACTGTCTTGCACATCCTGGGGGGGGGGGGGCTGGGCTGACCCCCAGTTTGGGAACCACTGCCCTTCTCTGTAAGGAATTTCTTCCAAGATTTATGTAACATTCCCAGTCTGTGAGTTACAGCCATGTTTTTACAAATGTCACAGTACCACCCAGTAATAATGAATTTATTCCTTATTGTTATCAAAAGAAATCTCCTGAAAGCTTCAACAGTGAATTCATGTATAGGTGATGAATTCACCAATCCTGGGCATTATGGCACATAGAAAAGGGAGAAATGTCCAATTACATTGATAAATATGCTTATAACCGTGCTTATAACCAATTGCTTTATAATTCTATAATTGTAATCACTTGAATATAATTTATATTATGCTAATTAGATCCAAGATCACCAAAACCTGGGGTTAGGCACAAAAATTACTTGTCTAGGATGAATAATACAGGAGTAATGGTATTTTAAGGATCTGACGGCGGCCATTTTGAAAATCGGACCTTTCTAGTGGTCCGATTTTGGTAAACTTTTGATATGTTATTAAGTACACCTGATACTACAATAAACCATTGAGAAACCTTTTGTTGCAATTTTTTTTGGGTCAAATAATAACTGCAGCCGCCTATAAGCAGTAAATTGTATTCATTATTATTAACAGCCTCTGTGGGTAAAGAGAAAACTAATGGAGGCTGAACCTCCTGAATATAGGTGGTGTAGTCAAATGGTCTTCAAATTGATTTGTAAATTATTCAATATGTTGCCTTTTATAGAATATGTTACTCTTACAAAGAGAAAATAAATAGCAAAAATACGGTAAAATACAGTTACACAGTTATATGACGTTCCATGGTTTGTTACATTCAGTGATCAACATTATAAATGGCCCACAGCCCTGGAAGGCTTTAAAGGCTTTAAACCCTCTGGGCCGACAGAATGTACTGTATCTTGCTTGAGCCAGGCACCAAAAAAAAGAATCGTAACACTGATTTTGGTGATTCATTTGAATGTTATTCAAATTCAATTGTCAGTTTGCCCCCGGTGTTCCAACATGGACATTACAGCAAACAGAAGCATCACTGTTCAACAACATATGTAGACTACTGTTAGCATGTTAGCTTAAGCATTGTTCCACAACACTACTGCTCTGACTGCAGCATGCAGGCTACCGTTAGCTTGTTAGCTTAAACACTGTTCAACAACACTACTGCTCTGACAGCAGCATGTAGACTAATGTTAGCATGTTAGCTTAAACACTGTTCAACAACACTACTGCTCTGACTGCAGCATGCAGGCTACCGTTAGCATGTTAGCTTATACTCTTACTGCTCAACAACAATACTGCTCTGTTAGCAGCATGTAGGCTACCATTAGCTTGTTAGCTTAAACACTGTTCAACAACACTACTGCTCTGACAGTAGCATGCAGGTTAGCGTTAGCTTAAACACTGTTCAACAACACTACTGCTCTGACAGCAGCAAGTAGGCTACCGTTAGCTTGTTAGCTTAAACATTGTTCAACAACACTACTGCTCTGACAGCAGCATGTAGGCTACCGTTAGCTTGTTAGCTTAAACACTGTTCAACAACACTACTGCTCTAATCTCTCAAGAACAGATTCTGCTCTGCCTTTGAATCTGTCGGTAGTCGTGTGGACAACCTGTGCGCATTGGTTACAAGTGGGCGTGCTATCAGATCAGTATGCAGGCTGCGCTTTACCCAATCAAATGTAGTGGCCGGGATTTACGTGTGTGCCGTTCCTTCCCCACTAGAAACAAGCCGAAACTAGTTTAACAATAGCGTCCTCGAAGCTGACAAGACCACGGAAAGTTGGTAACATTTTAAATTGCTCTTTCATCATAGAAACAAGTGGGCCTGTAACCAAAACGATCCATGTTCTTTGGGAGAATTGCTGTTAGTGTTCCGTTGAGAAATATTGTTAGTAGGAATTAAAACATAGTCGCACCATCGGAAGTGGAGCGCTGAAGGCAGACCAAAAACCCCGATTTCCTTGCGTACAGGTGCTCCGTTGACCGTGTCCCAGAGCCAAGTGAATAAGTAAAAAACAGCAGAGGGCGCTGTATTTCCTTTTTATTTGGCTATGGGTTCCCAGATTGCTACTGCTCTGACAGCAGTAAGCAGGCTACCGTTAGCTTGTCAGCTTAAACACTGTTCAACAACACTACTGCTCTGACAGTAGTATGCAGGATACAATTAGCTTGTTAGCTTAAACACTGTTCAATAACACTACTGCTCTGACAGCAGGATGTAGAATACCATTAGCTTGTTAGCTTAAACACTGTTCAACAACACTACTGCTCTGAAAGCAGCATGTAGGCTACCGTTAGCTTTTTAGCTTAAACACTGTTCAACAACACTACTGCTCTGAGAGCAGTAAACAGGCTACCGTTAGCTTGTTAGCTTTGACACTGTTCAACAACACTACTGCTCTAATCTCTCAAGAACAGATTCTGCTCTGCCTTTGAATCTGTCGGTAGCCGTGTAGACAACCCGTGCGCATTGGTTACAAGTGGGCGTGCCATCAGATCAGTAAGTAGGCTGCGCTTTACCCAATCAAATGTAGTGGCCGGGATTTACGTGTGTGCCGTTCCTTCCCCACTAGAAAAAATCCGAAACTAATTTAAAAATAGCGTCCTCGAAGCCGACAAGACCACGGAAAGTTGGTAACATTTTAAATTGCTCTTTCATCATAGAAATAGCAGCATGCAGGCTACCGTTAGCTTATTAGCTTAAACACTGTTCAACAAAACTACTGCTCTGACAGTAGCTTGTACGCTACCGTTAGCTTGTTAGCTTAAACACTGTTCAACAACATTACTGCTCTGACAGCAGTATGCAGGCTACCGCTACCTTGTTAGCTTCAACACGGCTCAACAACACTACTGCTCTGACAGCAGCATGTAGGCTACCGTTAGCGTGTTAGCTTAAACACTGTTCAACAACACTACTGCTCTGACAGTAGTATGCAGAATACCATTAGCTTGTTAGCTTAAACACTTTTCAACAAAACTATACTGCTCTGACAGCATCATGCATGCTACCATTAGCTTGTTAGCTTAAACACACAACACTACTGCTCTGACAGCAGCATTCAGGCTACCATTAGAGTGTTAGCTTAAACACTGTTCAACAACACTACTGCTCTGACAGCAGCATGGAGGGGGTGCATGTCGCCTTTCCGACATGTCGCCTTTCCGACGTTAACGAACCCTATACCTAACCCTAACACTAACCGCACGCGGAAGCCACTAGTCGGAGTGGCGAGATGTCGGAATGGAAGGAGCACCCCGCATGGAGGCTACCATTAGCTTGTTCGCTTAAACACTTTTCAACAACACTACTGCTCTGACAGCAGCATGCAGGCTACCGTTAGCTTAAACACTTTTCAACAATACTACTGCTGTGACACCAGCATGCAGGCTACCGTTAGCTTGTTAGCTTAAACACTGTTCAACAACACTACTGCTCTGACAGTAGCATGCAGGCTACCATTAGCTTTTTAGCTTAAACACTGTTCAACAACACTACTGCTCTGACAGCATTATGTAGGATACCGTTAGCTTGTGAGCTTAAACACTGTTCAACGACACTACTGCTTTAACAGCAGCATGTAAGCTACCGTTAGCGTGTTAGCTTAAACACTGTTCAACAACACTACTGCTCTGACAGCAGCATGTAGGCTACCGTTAGCTTAAACACTGTTCAACCGCACTACTGCTCTGACAGCAGCATGTAGGCTACCGTAAGCTTGTTAGCTTAAACACTGTTCAACAACACTACTGTTCTGACAGCAGCATGTAGGCTACCGTTAGCTTGTTAGCTTAAACACTGTTCAACAACACTACTGCTCTGAGAGCAGTAAACAGGCTACCATTAGCTTGTTAGCCTACACACTGTTCAACAACACTACTGCTCTATACTCTCAAGAACAGATTCTGCTCTGCCTTTGAATCTGTCGGTAGCCGTGTTGACAACCCGTGCGCATTGGTTACAAGTGGGCGTGCTATCAGATCAGTAAGCAGGCTGCGCTTTACCCAATCAAATGTAGTGGCCTGGATTTACGCGTGTGCCGTTCCTTCCCCACTAGAAACAAGCCGAAACTAATTTAACAATAGCGTCCTCGAAGCCGACAAGACCACGGAAAGTTGGTAACATTTTAAATTGCTCTTTCATCATAGAAACCAGTGGGCCTATAACCAAAACGATCCATGTTCTTTGGGAAAACTGCTGTTATTGTTCCGTTGAGAAATATTGTTAGTAGGAATGAAAACATAGTCGCACCATCGGAAGTGGAGCGCTGAAGGCAGACCAAAAACCCCAGTTTCCTTCTGTACAGGTGCTCCGTTGACCGTGTCCCAGAGCCAAGTGAATAAGTAATAAACAGCAGAGGGCGCTGTATTTCCTTTTTATTTGGCGATGTGTTCCCAGATTGCTACTGCTCTGACAGCAGTAAGCAGGCTACCGTTAGCTTGTTAGCTTAAACACTGTTCAACAACACTACTGCTCTAATAGCAGCATGCAGGCTACCGTTAGCTTGTTAATTTAAACACTGTTCAACAACACTACTGCTCTGACAGCAGCAAGCAGGCTACCGTAGCTTGTTAGCTTAAACAATGTTCAACAACACTACTGCTCTGAGAGCAGCATGTAGGCTACGGTTAACTTGTTAGCTTAAACACTGTTCAACAACACTACTGCTCTGACAGTAGTATGCAGGATACAATTAGCTTGTTAGCTTAAACACTGTTCAATAACACTACTGCTCTGACAGCAGGATGTAGGCTACCGTTAGCTTGTTAGCTTAAACACTGTTCAACAACACTACTGCTCTGACAGCAGCATGTAGGCTACCGTTAGCTTGTTAGCTTAAACACTGTTCAACAACACTACTGCTCTGAGAGCAGTAAACAGGCTACCGTTAGCTTGTTAGCTTAAACACTGTTAAACAACACTACTGCTCTAATCTCTCAAGAACAGATTCTGCTCTGCCTTTGAATCTGTCGGTAGCCGTGTTGACAACCCGTGCGCATTGGTTACAAGTGGGCGTGTTATCAGATCAGTAAGCAGGCTGCGCTTTACCCAATCAAATGTAGTGGCCGGGATATACGTGTGTGCCGTTCCTTCCCCACTAGAAAAAAGCAGGAACTAATCTAAAAATAGCATCCTCGAAGCCGACAAGACCACGGAAAGTTGGTAACATTTTAAATTGCTCGTTCATCATAGAAATAGCAGCATGCAGGTTACCGTTAGCTTATTAGCTTAAACACTGTTCAACAAAACTACTGCTCTGACAGTAGCTTGTAGGCTACCGTTAGCTTGTTAGCTTAAACACTGTTCAAAAACATTACTGCTCTGACAGCAGCATGCAGGCTACCGCTACCTTGTTAGCTTCAACACGGCTCAACAAAACTACTGCTCTGGCAGCAGCATGTAGGCTACCGTTAGCTTGTTAGCTTAAACACTGTTCAACAACACTTCTGCTCTGAGAGCAGCATACAGGCTACCGTTAGCTTGTTAGCTTAAACACTGTTCAACATTACTACTGCTCTGACAGTAGTATGCAGGATACCATTAGCTTGTTAGCTTAAACACTTTTCAACAACACTATACTGCTCTGACAGCAGCATACAGGCTACCGTTAGCTTGTTAGCTTAAACACTGTTCAACAACACTACTGCTCTGACAGCAGCATGTAGGTTACCATTAGCTTGTTATCTTAAACACTGTTCAACAACACTACTGCTCTGACAGCAGTAAACAGGCTACCGTTAGCTTGTTAGATTAAACACTGTTCAACAACACTACTGCTCTAATCTCTCAAGAACAGATTCTGCTCTGCCTTTGAATCTGTCGGTAGCCGTGTTGACAACCCGTGCGCATTGGTTACAAGTGGGCGTGCTATCAGATCAGTAAGCAGGCTGTGCTTTACCCAATCAAATGTAGTGGCCGGGATTTACGTGTGTGCCGTTCCTTCCCCACTAGAAAAAAGCCGAAACTAATCTAAAAATAGCATCCTCGAAGCCGACAAGACCACGGAAAGTTGGTAACATTTTAAATTGCTCTTTCATCATAGAAATAGCAGCATGCAGGTTACCGTTAGGTTATTAGCTTAAACACTGTTCAACAAAACTACTGCTCTGACAGTAGCTTGTAGGCTACCGTTAGCTTGTTAGCTTAAACACTGTTCAAAAACATTACTGCTCTGACAGCAGCATGCAGGCTACCGCTACCTTGTTAGCTTCAACACGGCTCAACAAAACTACTGCTCTGGCAGCAGCATGTAGGCTACCGTTAGCTTGTTAGCTTAAACACTGTTCAACAACACTTCTGCTCTGAGAGCAGCATACAGGCTACCGTTAGCTTGTTAGCTTAAACATTGTTCAACATTACTACTGCTCTGACAGTAGTATGCAGGATACCATTAGCTTGTTAGCTTAAACACTTTTCAACAACACTATACTGCTCTGACAGCAGCATACAGGCTACCGTTAGCTTCTTAGCTTAAACATTGTTCAACAACACTACTGCTCTGACAGCAGCATGTAGGTTACCGTTGGCTTGTTAGCTTAAACACTTTTCAACAACACTATACTGCTCTGACAGCAGCATACAGGCAACCGTTAGCTTGTTATCTTAAACACTGTTCAACAACACTACTGCTCTGACAGCAGCTTGTAAGCTACCATTGGCTTGTTAGCTTAAACACTTTTCAACAACACTATACTGCTCTGACAGCAGCATACAGGCTACCGTTAGCTTGTTATCTTAAACACTGTTCAACAACAGCATACTGCTCTGACAGCAGCATGTAGGCTACCGTTAGATTGTTAGCTTAAACACTGTTCAAGACCACTGCTCTGACAGCAGCATGTAGGCTACTGTTAGCTTGTTAGCTTAAACACTGTTTCAACAACAC
The DNA here is from genome assembly GCF_963454915.1 of Gymnoscopelus microlampas. Classification (NCBI taxonomy): domain Eukaryota; kingdom Metazoa; phylum Chordata; class Actinopteri; order Myctophiformes; family Myctophidae; genus Gymnoscopelus; species Gymnoscopelus microlampas. The sequence goes on from NC_139952.1 coordinate 2,378,665, forward strand.
TACTGCTCTGAGAGCATTATGTAGGCTACCGTTAGCTTGTTAGCTTAAACATTGTTCAACAACACTACTGCTCTGACAGCAGCATGTAGGCTACCATTAGCTTGTTAGCTTAAACACTGTTCAACAACACTACTGCTCTGACAGCAGCATGCAGGCTACCGTTAGCTTGTTAGCTTAAACACTGTTCTACAACACTATTGCTTTGACAGCAGCATGCAGGCTACCGTTAGCTTAAACACTTTTCAACAATACTACTGCTGTGACACCAGCATGCAGGCTACCATTAGCTTGTTAGCTTAAACACTGTTCAACAACACTACTGCTCTGACAGTAGCTTGCAGGCTACCATTAGCTTTTTAGCTTAAACACTTTTCAACAACACTATACTGCTCTGACAGCAGCATACAGGCTACCGTTAGCTTGTTATCTTAAACACTGTTCAACAACAGCATACTGCTCTGACAGCAGCATGTAGGCTACCGTTAGATTGTTAGCTTAAACACTGTTCAAGACCACTGCATTGACAGCAGCATGTAGGCTACTGTTAGCTTGTTAGCTTAAACACTGTTTCAACAACACTACTGCTCTGATAGCAGCATGTAGGCTACCGTTAGCTTGTTAGCTTAAACATTGTTCAACAACACTACTGCTCTGACAGCAGCATGTAGGCTACCATTAGCTTGTTAGCTTAAACACTGTTCAACAACACTACTGCTCTGACAGCAGCATGCAGGCTACCGTTAGCTTGTTAGCTTAAACACTCTTCAACAACACTATTGCTTTGACAGCAGCATGCAGGCTACCGTTAGCTTAAACACTTTTCAACAATACTACTGCTGTGACACCAGCATGCAGGCTACCATTAGCTTGTTAGCTTAAACACTGTTCAACAACACTACTGCTCTGACAGTAGCTTGCAGGCTACCATTAGCTTTTTAGCTTAAACACTGTTCAACAATACTACTGCTCTGACAGCAGTAAGCAGGCTACCGTTAGCTTGTTAGCTTAAACACTGTTCAACAACACTACTGCTCTAATCTCTCAAGAACAGATTCTGCTCTGCCTTTGAATCTGTCGGTAGCCGTGTAGACCAGTGGTTCTCAACCTTTTTACAACAAGTACCACCTCAGATTTTATCTGTCATTCCAAGTACCATTACCGCCAAACGTGCACGCGCGCGCAGCGCGCGTGCACGTTTGGCAGCGTGCGCGCGCGAAGCGCGCGTGCGATATTTTGCGCGCGCGCAGCGCGCGCGATTTTTTTGGGCGGTTATTAGCGGTTATTGATGCTTTTTGGGCGGGTTTAGGATGGATTTAGGGCAGTGGTTTTCAACCTTTATCATGCCAAGGACCCCTAAATTGATAAACATTCGGCTGTGGACCCCCATTTGAAAATGTTTTGTGCCAGGGACCCCCAGAAGCAAAGATATCAGTTCATTTTCGCTTTAAAAAAATATATATATTCAAAGATATGCAACACTTTTTCAAGGTTTTTCCAAAAATAGCAGATCTACAAGCTCATAGCACGGTGCCTGCTATTTTTGAATAGCCAAAGCTAAGTGGTTAAAAATGATTGTGACGCTATTAACTCATGTCCAACTTGACCATACTGTACAATACCAAGTACATTTTCAAAAAGCCAAAGTTTAAATGGGGCTGAAGCGGTTTATGTATGTTTTGTCATAATAATTAAAATCCACAAAGTTACTAGTAGTAACTAAAGTTTTCAAATAATTGAGGTGGAGTAAAAGTATAATATTTGCCTCTGAGATGTATTGGAATAGAAATAAAAATATTGCAAATTGGAAATACTCCAGTCAAGTAAAATTACCTTAAAATTATACTCAAGTACAGTATTTGAGTACATGTACTTAGTTACTTTCCACCACTGTCAGCATTAGATAAGATGCATTACTCACCTTCTGAAAAGATGAAAGAAAACACACTTTTGTTCCATAGCCCCACATTGTCTTGGTTTCAGAGATCATGGTTGTAAATATGAACTTTTGCCACAAAGTCTTTATATTCCATAATGTCCCATGACCCACGTCCGTGTTATTGACATTTTGACGATGCACGTTAGTCAAGTGGAGCTGTGTTCCGTGAGCAGAAAGCTGTCAAGTGGCCTCCAGAAAATAAATCTGGTTTCCTTTCAAAACGATGTGCATTTCAGAATAAGAGGTTTTTTTTAAAACTCTATCCTTGTAATGTTACAATTCAACACACGTTTTATTTTGAAATCATACTACTGGAAGTAGAAGTACCCAGGTAGCCTAGTTGAAACTACTTAACTTCACGCGAAAGCAGCTGTTTATGCGGAACGGGGGGAGAAAAAGAAAAGTCAGACAAACAGTGGGGGGAAATCACGGATCTGTGAGAGTGTCCCGTCGTCCCGTTTGACTTTTTCTTAACGGAACGGCGTTCCGCCACCGAATCTTTTACCGGAACGCCGTTCCGGACCGTGCCGGCCCACTTTCACCCCTGCCCTTCACCGTGTTTGTTTTGATCGTGGCTACCAGTACCGGCCGTACCGGCGCATTCAAAGTAACAGCCAGGAAATGCGCTGTTCCCACGCTGACAAAGTGTTCAACAAAACCTTTTTTAAATTACATTTGAGTGATATTATGGTAATGTTATTTCCATTCAAAGTAGTATTTCGATAGTTTTATTATGTTTTCATATATATATATATATTTTTTTTTTTCATTTTCCCCCCACTTTTTTCATTTTTGGGAAGATTCTTCCGCGTACCACCAGGGGGGGGCTCAAGTACCACCGGTGGTACGCGTACCACAGGTTGAGAACCACTGGTGTAGACAACCCGTGCGCATTGGTTACAAGTGGGCGTGCCATCAGATCAGTAAGTAGGCTGCGCTTTACCCAATCAAATGTAGTGGCCGGGATTTACGTGTGTGCCGTTCCTTCCCCACTAGAAAAAATCCGAAACTAATTTAAAAATAGCGTCCTCGAAGCCGACAAGACCACGGAAAGTTGGTAACATTTTAAATTGCTCTTTCATCATAGAAATAGCAGCATGCAGGCTACCGTTAGCTTATTAGCTTAAACACTGTTCAACAAAACTACTGCTCTGACAGTAGCTTGTACGCTACCGTTAGCTTGTTAGCTTAAACACTGTTCAACAACATTACTGCTCTGACAGCAGTATGCAGGCTACAACTACCTTGTTAGCTTCAACACGGCTCAACAACACTACTGCTCTGACAGCAGCATGCAGGCTACCGTTAGCTTGTTAGCTTAAACACTGTTCAACAACACTATTGCTTTGACAGCAGCATGCAGGCTACCGTTAGCTTAAACACTTTTCAACAATACTACTGCTGTGACACCAGCATGCAGGCTACCATTAGCTTGTTAGCTTAAACACTGTTCAACAACACTACTGCTCTGACAGGAGCTTGCAGGCTACCATTAGCTTTTTAGCTTAAACACTGTTCAACAACACTACTGCTCTGACAGCAGTAAGCAGGCTACCGTTAGCTTGTTAGCTTAAACACTGTTCAACAACACTACTGCTCTAATCTCTCAAGAACAGATTCTGCTCTGCCTTTGAATCTGTCGGTAGCCGTGTAGACAACCCGTGCGCATTGGTTACAAGTGGGCGTGCCATCAGATCAGTAAGTAGGCTGCGCTTTACCCAATCAAATGTAGTGGCCGGGATTTACGTGTGTGCCGTTCCTTCCCCACTAGAAAAAATCCGAAACTAATTTAAAAATAGCGTCCTCGAAGCCGACAAGACCACGGAAAGTTGGTAACATTTTAAATTGCTCTTTCATCATAGAAATAGCAGCATGCAGGCTACCGTTAGCTTATTAGCTTAAACACTGTTCAACAAAACTACTGCTCTGACAGTAGCTTGTACGCTACCGTTAGCTTGTTAGCTTAAACACTGTTCAACAACATTACTGCTCTGACAGCAGTATGCAGGCTACCGCTACCTTGTTAGCTTCAACACGGCTCAACAACACTACTGCTCTGACAGCAGCATGTAGGCTACCGTTAGCGTGTTAGCTTAAACACTGTTCAACAACACTACTGCTCTGACAGTAGTATGCAGGATACCATTAGCTTGTTAGCTTAAACACTTTTCAACAACACTATACTGCTCTGACAGCATCATGCATGCTACCATTAGCTTGTTAGCTTAAACACACAACACTACTGCTCTGACAGCAGCATTCAGGCTACCATTGGAGTGTTAGCTTAAACACTGTTCAACAACACTACTGCTCTGACAGCAGCATGGAGGGGGTGCATGTCGCCTTTCCGACATGTCGCCTTTCCGACGTTAACGAACCCTATACCTAACCCTAACACTAACCGCACGCGGAAGCCACTGGTCGGAGTGGCGAGATGTCGGAATGGAAGGAGCACCCCGCATGGAGGCTACCATTAGCTTGTTAGCTTAAACACTTTTCAACAACACTACTGCTCTGACAGCAGCATGCAGGCTACCGTTAGCTTGTTAGCTTAAACACTGTTCAACAACACTACTGCTCTGACAGTAGCATGCAGGCTACGGTTAACTTGTTAGCTTAAACACTGTTCAACAACACTACTGCTCTGACAGTAGTATGCAGGATACAATTAGCTTGTTAGCTTAAACACTGTTCAATAACACTACTGCTCTGACAGCAGGATGTAGGCTACCGTTAGCTTGTTAGCTTAAACACTGTTCAACAACACTACTGCTCTGACAGCAGCATGTAGGCTACCGTTAGCTTGTTAGCTTAAACACTGTTCAACAACACTACTGCTCTAGTCTCTCAAGAACAGATTCTGCTCTGCCTTTGAATCTGTCGGTAGCCGTGTTGACAACCCGTGCGCATTGGTTACAAGTGGGCGTGCTATCAGATCAGTAAGCAGGCTGCGCTTTACCCAATCAAATGTAGTGGCCGGGATTTACGTGTGTGCCGTTCCTTCCCCACTAGAAAAAAGCCGAAACTAATCTAAAAATAGCATCCTCGAAGCCGACAAGACCACGGAAAGTTGGTAACATTTTAAATTGCTCTTTCATCATAGAAATAGCAGCATGCAGGTTACCGTTAGCTTATTAGCTTAAACACTGTTCAACAAAACTACTGCTCTGACAGTAGCTTGTAGGCTACCGTTAGCTTGTTAGCTTAAACACTGTTCAAAAACATTACTGCTCTGACAGCAGCATGCAGGCTACCGCTACCTTGTTAGCTTCAACACGGCTCAACAAAACTACTGCTCTGGCAGCAGCATGTAGGCTACCGTTAGCTTGTTAGCTTAAACACTGTTCAACAACACTTCTGCTCTGAGAGCAGCATACAGGCTACCGTTAGCTTGTTAGCTTAAACACTGTTCAACATTACTACTGCTCTGACAGTAGTATGCAGGATACCATTAGCTTGTTAGCTTAAACACTTTTCAACAACACTATACTGCTCTGACAGCAGCATACAGGCTACCGTTAGCTTGTTAGCTTAAACATTGTTCAACAACACTACTGCTCTGACAGCAGCATGTAGGTTACCGTTAGCTTGTTATCTTAAACACTGTTCAACAACACTACTGCTCTGACAGCAGCTTGTAGGCTACCGTTGGCTTGTTAGCTTAAACACTTTTCAACAACACTATACTGCTCTGACAGCAGCATACAGGCTACCGTTAGCTTGTTATCTTAAACACAGTTCAACAACAGCATACTGCTCTGACAGCAGCATGTAGGCTACCGTTAGATTGTTAGCTTAAACACTGTTCAAGACCACTGCTCTGACAGCAGCATGTAGGCTACTGTTAGCTTGTTAGCTTAAACACTGTTTCAACAACACAACTGCTCTGAGAGCAGCATGTAGGCTACCGTTAGCTTGTTAGCTTAAACATTGTTCAACAACACTACTGCTCTGACAGTAGCATGTAGGCTACCGTTAGCTTGTTAGCTTAAACACTGTTCAACAACACTACTGCTCTGACAGCAGCATGCAGGCTACCGTTAGCTTGTTAGCTTAAACACTGTTCAACAACACTACTGCTCTGACAGCAGCATGTAGGCTACCGTTAGCTTGTTAGCTTAAACACTGTTCAATAACACTACTGCTCTGACAGCAGGATGTAGGCTACCGTTAGCTTGTTAGCTTAAACACTGTTCAACAACACTACTGCTCTGACAGCAGCATGTAGGCTACCGTTAGCTTGTTAGCTTAAACACTGTTCAACAACACTACTGCTCTAGTCTCTCAAGAACAGATTCTGCTCTGCCTTTGAATCTGTCGGTAGCCGTGTTGACAACCCGTGCGCATTGGTTACAAGTGGGCGTGCTATCAGATCAGTAAGCAGGCTGCGCTTTACCCAATCAAATGTAGTGGCCGGGATTTACGTGTGTGCCGTTCCTTCCCCACTAGAAAAAAGCCGAAACTAATCTAAAAATAGCATCCTCGAAGCCGACAAGACCACGGAAAGTTGGTAACATTTTAAATTGCTCTTTCATCATAGAAATAGCAGCATGCAGGTTACCGTTAGCTTATTAGCTTAAACACTGTTCAACAAAACTACTGCTCTGACAGTAGCTTGTAGGCTACCGTTAGCTTGTTAGCTTAAACACTGTTCAAAAACATTACTGCTCTGACAGCAGCATGCAGGCTACCGCTACCTTGTTAGCTTCAACACGGCTCAACAAAACTACTGCTCTGGCAGCAGCATGTAGGCTACCGTTAGCTTGTTAGCTTAAACACTGTTCAACAACACTTCTGCTCTGAGAGCAGCATACAGGCTACCGTTAGCTTGTTAGCTTAAACACTGTTCAACATTACTACTGCTCTGACAGTAGTATGCAGGATACCATTAGCTTGTTAGCTTAAACACTTTTCAACAACACTATACTGCTCTGACAGCAGCATACAGGCTACCGTTAGCTTGTTAGCTTAAACATTGTTCAACAACACTACTGCTCTGACAGCAGCATGTAGGTTACCGTTAGCTTGTTATCTTAAACACTGTTCAACAACACTACTGCTCTGACAGCAACTTGTAGGCTACCGTTGGCTTGTTAGCTTAAACACTTTTCAACAACACTATACTGCTCTGACAGCAGCATACAGGCTACCGTTAGCTTGTTATCTTAAACACTGTTCAACAACAGCATACTGCTCTGACAGCAGCATGTAGGCTACCGTTAGATTGTTAGCTTAAACACTGTTCAAGACCACTGCTCTGACAGCAGCATGTAGGCTACTGTTAGCTTGTTAGCTTAAACACTGTTTCAACAACACAACTGCTCTGAGAGCAGCATGTAGGCTACCGTTAGCTTGTTAGCTTAAACATTGTTCAACAACACTACTGCTCTGACAGTAGCATGTAGGCTACCGTTAGCTTGTTAGCTTAAACACTGTTCAACAACACTACTGCTCTGACAGCAGCATGCAGGCTACCGTTAGCTTGTTAGCTTAAACACTGTTCAACAACACTATTGCTTTGACAGCAGCATGCAGGCTACCGTTAGCTTAAACACTTTTCAACAATACTACTGCTGTGACACCAGCATGCAGGCTACCATTAGCTTGTTAGCTTAAACACTGTTCAACAACACTACTGCTCTGACAGTAGCATGCAGGCTACCATTAGCTTTTTAGCTTAAACACTGTTCAACAACACTACTGCTCTGATAGCAGTAAGCAGGCTACCGTTAGCTTGTTAGCTTAAACACTGTTCAACAACACTACTGCTCTAACAGCAGCATGCAGGCTACCGTTAGCTTGTTAGCTTAAACACTGTTCAACAACACTACTGATCTGAGAGCAGCATGTAGGCTACCGTTAGCTTGTTAGCTTAAACACTGTTCAACAACACTACTGCTCTGACAGTAGTATGCAGGATACAATTAGCTTGTTAGCTTAAACACTGTTCAATAACACTACTGCTCTGACAGCAGGATGTAGGCTACCGTTAGCTTGTTAGCTTAAACACTGTTCAACAACACTACTGCTCTGACAACAGCATGTAGGCTACCGTTAGCTTGTTAGCTTAAACACTGTTCAACAACACTACTGCTATGAGAGCAGTAAACAGGCTACCGTTAGCTTGTTAGCTTAAACACTGTTCAACAACACTACTGCTCTAATCTCTCAAGAACAGATTCTGCTCTGCCTTTGAATCTGTCGGTAGCCGTGTTGACAACCCATGCGCATTGGTTACAAGTGGGCGTGCCATCAGATCAGTAAGCAGGCTGAGCTTTAACCAATCAAATGTAGTGGCCGGGATTTACGTGTGTGCCGTTCCTTCCCCACTAGAAAAAAGCCGAAACTAATCTAAAAATAGCGTCCCCGAAGCCGACAAGACCACGGAAAGGTGGTAACATTTTAAATTGATCTTTCATCATAGAAACAGCAGCATGCAGGTTACCGTTAGCTTATTTACTTAAACACTGTTCAACAAAACTACTGCTCTGACAGTAGCTTGTAGGCTACCGTTAGCTTGTTAGCTTAAACACTGTTCAAAAACGTTACTGCTCTGACAGCAGCATGCAGGCTACCGCTACCTTGTTAGCTTCAACACGGCTCAACAACACTACTGCTCTGACAGCAGCATGTAGGCTACCGTTAGCTTGTTAGCTTAAACACTGTTCAACATTACTACTGCTCTGACAGTAGTATGCAGGATACCATTAGCTTGTTAGCTTAAACGCTTTTCAACAACACTATACTGCTCTGACAGCAGCATACAGGCTACCGTTAGCTTGTTAGCATAAACATTGTTCAACAACACTACTGCTCTGAAAGCAGCATGTAGGTTACCGTTAGCTTGTTATATTAAACACTGTTCAACAACACTACCGCTTTGACAGCAGCATGTAGGCTACCGTTGGCTTGTTAGCTTAAACACTGTTCAACAACAGCATACTGCTCTGACAGCAGCATGTAGGCTACCGTTAGATTGTTAGCTTAAACACTGTTCAAGACCACTGCTCTGACAGCAGCATGTAGGCGGGTGCAGTACGTTAGTCCGACAGCGCATTCCTCCGACAGCACAGCGCTCCGACGTTTCCAATACTAAACCCGAACCAAACCCGCACCCTAACCCTAACCGCACGCGGATGCCACATAGTCGGAGAAAAGGTCTGTCGGATTAACGCATGCCTCCCCATGTGGGCTACTGTTAGCTTGTTAGCTTAAACACTGTTCAACAACACTACTGCTCTGATAGCAGCATGTAGGCTACCGTTAGCTTGTTAGCTTACACATTGTTCAACAACACTACTGCTCTGACAGCAGCATGTAGGCTACCAATAGCTTGTTAGCTTAAACACTGTTCAACAACACTACTGTTCTGACAGCAGCATGCAGGCTACCGTTAGCTTGTTAGCTTAAATACTGTTCAACAACACTACCGCTCTGACAGCAGCATGCAGGCTACCATTAGCATGTTAGCTTAAAACATTTTCAACAACACTACTGCTCTGACAGCAGCATGCAGGCTACCATTAGCTTGTTAGCTTAAAACAACACTATTGCTCTGAGGCTGTATTTCAACTGAAAGGATTCCAACACTGGGACATTGATGGTCCTATTTTGCGCGTCTTAAGTACCAGGTCTTATGACTTAACTTAAGACCTGGAGGTGTGTCCAATGCTGTTTGGCCACTCAAAATAGTTATACAACATTGGCCACGCCTCCAAGTCATAAGACCTGGTAGCCTACTTAATATGTGCAAAATAAGAACATGTCATATTTAATGAAACATCTGTGATACATGGGATATACTTGAAAGCAGAGTCATGCACCGTGTCCACTATGTACATAAACCTAAATGTAGACTCAACTGCACAATGGTTTCACTCAAGAGTCACAAACAGACTAGCCTCGGAAACCCATCCTTTTTTTTTTTTGTTACAGACAGACAGACAGACAGACAGACAGACAGACAGACAGACAGAGGGAGAGACAGACAGACAGAGGGAGAGACAGGAACTGAAAGCAGCAAGGACCAACTTCCTCTATGTCACATCACATGATTTACAGTAAACTGCTGTGGAGACTCACTGTGGAGATGTCAGAGTCATAACTTATTCCATATCATTATTATTATTAATTTATTTAACTCATGTTCTTTTCACGAGGCACTCTCTCAGGTTCATCTTAAAACCCAATCAGACCTGAAGCTGATTCTACAAACAGTTTTGTGAAAAACGTATGTTTCTACAGTACATCAGTGCTGCTTAAACCTTTTCATGTCAACAACCCCCAAAATGTATTTGGCCACAGACCCCCATCTCAAAATATGTTGTTCCAGGGACCCCCCAGAAGCAAAAATATGAATTGAAAATGTTTGCTTTAAAATATATATAAATTAAAAGATTTGCACAAATGTTCATAATTTTTCATAAATAGCAGATCTACAGGCTCATATGAGCTATGAGCTTGTAGATCTGATTTTTGTGAAAAATCCTGACACACACACTGTATCATCATAGCTAAAATCTCAAGGAGACCAAACGTCTTGAGTAATGTAAGTAACTGTGGAAATCATGTCCGGAGGGTTAGGGTGATGAAACACCTAACTCTGTCGGCAGCACCCAGCACTAGGGCTTTCACGACTAGAGATTTTTACAGGTCGACTAATTTGACCCAGTGGTAGTCGACTAGTCGACTAGTCGAAATTTAAATTAAAAAAAATAATAATAAAAAAAAAAAAATGTCTTGGGTGGCACTGTTTTAATACCATCCTACTACTATATTACTATTATTATTATCCTCCTGCCCTTATTTTTATGGCGTTTTAAGGGAAGCGCTTCTGGCACAGCACCACAGCACCACAGCAGCGTCTCCAAGGATCCCCATTGCCCAATAATAGGCTTTTATTGGGCATGCTTTTGACCCCCTTTTGATAAAAAATAAAGTCAGGAGGATAATAATAATAGTAAGATGGGCCATTACTATAGCATTAGAAATTAAATTTTAATTTTTTTTTTTTTTTTTTTCAACTATTCGACTAGTACCAACAAGGTCGACTAGTGGTTATACTAGTCGATTAGTCGACTAGTTGGTGAAAGCCCTACCCAGCACCCATCACCCCGCTGAGGAAGAGAACATTTACAGCAGCACCCCATCACCCCCCATTATCACCCCCCACCAAGCCTGGGGGGGCCAAACATTTTCAGCCCCAAGCGCACCAGGAAACCACAAACGGTTAAACCCCACCAACCCCCCCCCCCCTCTCTGATGACAGAGAGAGAGAAAGAGAGAGAGATAGATACACTTACCCTATATTAATCTTTAAGGTTTAACGTGATGTCACAAATAAAAATGGAGTCCATGCTGTTCAGTTCTCTGTTATGTTGTGTCAAATAGTAGGGGCTGCTAAGTGAAAAATCGTTACGCGGCGGATAAAAGCATGACATTTGATACAGATGTCCCTTGGGTCATCCTAAAACATCCTAGAAGGGGTGCCCAAAAAAATCTTAAACAGGAAGTGAGTTATGGACAAAATCCAAAATGGCCATCTAAACTGTTGACCGTTGACTCAAAAGACACCAAAAGAATCTCCAAAAAGCATAACATTTGGCACACATGTCTCTTAGGTCATCCTAATACATCCTAGAAGGGGTGCCCAAAAAGAATCTGAAACAGGAAGTGAGTTATTGACCAAATTGAAAATGGCCGCCTAGTGTTGTCGATTGACTCAAAAGACAACTAAAGAATCTCCAAAAAGCATACAATTTGGCACACATGTCCCTTGGGTCATCCTAAGACATCCTAGAAGGGGTGCCCAAAAAAGTCTTCAACAGGAAGTGAGTTATTGACAAAATTGAAAATGGCCGCCTACAGTGTTGGCGATTGGCTCAAAAAGCCTATAGAATCTCCAAAAAGCATACAATTTGGCATATATGTCCCTTGGGTCATCCTAACACATCCTAGAAAGGGTGCTAAAAATTATCTGAAACAGGAAGTGAGTTATTGACTAAATTGAAAATGGCCGCCTACAGTGTGAAAGATGATGCAAGATACCTAAAGAATCTCATAAAAGCATGAAATGTGGTACAAATGTCCCTTGGGTGATCTGAACGCATCCTACAAGGGGTGCCCAAAGAGGTTTTAAACACGAAGTGAGCGCCTAAAGCAGTTGACACAAAAGAAAACATAAAGGGACGTCATAAAAGTGTACCATTTGGTACGTACATTGAGTGCTTCTTAATATATCCTAAAAGGGGTTATTTATTTGTTTGTTTGCTTGTTTATTAAACTTTTTAGGAAGGGTCCATGTTGAAGAAATTCTAAATGGCTGTTTAAACAGTTGACCACGGCAGTCTGACTCAATACGACAGGTTATGCAGTGCATAACCTGCCCTATTTTGTAGTCTACCTTCTGTTTTCATTTCTACATCATCTTATTTATTTTACTTTCTGCATTATTTTTTTTATTTTACTCTTTGAATCTTCTTTATTTATCTAACTCTCTGCATATTCTTATTTATTTTACTCTGCATCTTATCTTACTCTGCATATTCTTATTTTACTCTCTGCATCTTATTTATTTTGCACTCTACATCTTCTTGCTGGTTTTACACTCTATCTTGTATCTTCTCATGTATTTTCTTCTTGATCATTACTGTTTTTTTGTGATTAGTGTTTAGTAACTACATGCATTCATGTGTGCCATTTCACAATTACCAGCACATTGGCATAATGCTCTGCAAGGTAACCCAGGATCCCGGCATCTACACTTTCTCAAACAGAAGGGCTCAGCTTTGCAGCCACACTTGAGTTCTCAACAAACTTTGGCAGCCTCTGGCAAGAGTGTCCATAAAGGTGTCCACGAATCAGCCACTTTAATCCATCCATATTTGTCAGGAGATGGTAGAGATTGCATAGCTTTCAGGCTTCTGGACCAAATGCCAGATTGGCAAACTGCTCGATTTGAATGTTGTAGCAGTGCAGAGTGTTTTCCATTGAGAGACTATTTAAAAAAAAAATTGGGCACCCCTTAAGATGCATTCAGATCACCCAAGGGACATTTGTACCAAATGTCATGCTTTTATGAGATTATTTTTTATGAGTGTCTGTCTTTTACATCATCTGTCAGCACTGTACACGGCCATTTTCAATTTAGTCAATAACTCACTTCCTGTTTCAGATCATTTCAGGCACCCCTTCTAGGATGTCTTAGGATGACCCAAGGGACAGGTATGCCAAATTGTATGCTTTTATGAGATTATTTAGTTGTCTGTTGAGTCAATCGACAACACTGTAGGCGGTCATTTTCAATTTTGTCAATAACTCACTTCCTGTTTAAGATTTTTTTGGGCACCCCTTCTGGGATGTCTTGGGATGACCTAAGGGACATGTATGCCAAATTGTATGCTTTTATGAGATTCTTTAGTTGTCTTTTGAGTCAATCGATAACACTGTAGGCGGTCATTTTAAAATTTGTCAATAACTCACTTCCTGTTTAAGATTTTTTTGGGCACCCCTTCTAGGATGTCTTAGGATGACCAAAGGGACATGTGTGCCAAATTGTATGCTTTTATGAGATTCTTTAGTTGTCTTTTGAGTCAATCGACAACACTAGGCGGCCATTTTCAATTTCGTCAATAACTCACTTCCTGTTTCAGATTCCTTTGGGCACCCCTTCTAGGATGTCTTAGGATGACCCAAGGGACATATGTGCCAAATGTTATGCCATTTTTAATTTTGTCCATAACTCACTTCCTGTTTAAGATTTTTTTGGGCACCCCTTGTTTTAGGATGACCCAAGGGACATCTGTATCAAATTTGGTGCTTTTATCCGCCGCGTAACGATTTGGCAATTTTTTGTGGTTAGCAGCCCCTACTAAAAATGGTTGACGGTGTATTAACACATAAAGTTCTATCATAGTGGGAGTGTCTACAGCTACAGCGTACATGGCGTGTGACATGGGGACACACGTGCTCGCATGCGCGCGCACACACACACACACACACACACACACACACACACACACACACACACACACACACACACACACACACACACACACACACACACACTCTAATACTTGTATGTGATAACATACAAAGCAAAATCACACTAATGTGAGGTGGATGGAAAATAAACGAACAAAGATTAAAAAAGTTAGCAGATTAAATCCCTTATAACCATGGATTATTAGAAGAACTGGATGAGACGTGGGAAATGGCAGCCTATTCATTTCAATGAAATGTGCTTGCTTTCATATTGTAGATCTATTTTCTTTTCAATGTGCATCAGATTGATGCATTTATCTTTATATTGTGCTACAGTCTCACAAAAGCCAGACTGAAAAAGTAAAAGGGCAGAGAATCATGTCATTAGCTTATATCAATACAAAGGCAGGTGATAAAGTCACTGAATATAAACTATAGTGAATGCAGGAAGCTTTGCTCTTGTTCTATGTTTCCTAAAGATGGAGATAACAGCAGTACTGGTGCTTCAGAGCCCAGTGCACAGAGCTACTGGCAGCTACAGAGAAAACTGTCTGCAGTAAAAAATAAATAAAAATAAAAAATATTTATTTGCATATTCCCAAGATTCCAATATTAACCCAAGACCGGGAACGCATCTCTTACATTTTAGATGTCTTTGACTATTCAAAAATAGCAGATATACAAGCTCATAGCGTGGCACGAGTGCCGTGCTATGAATGAAAGAATGAATGAATGAATGCATTTTTTATTTTCGTGTCATGCCACCATTTTGGCCCATCCCATATGGGATTATATGACACATTACCCAGATTTTTTTATTTATTTAAATAAGACATTAACAGTCCTTCCTGTTCATATCACGTCCTTCCTTATAACAAACCACTTACATACAACATGCGTACAGTACTTATATGAACCAAATAAGAACAAAAAAAGACAATGCCATTTTATATATAAATGGCCCTCCTCCTCATTGACTTTGAAAGAGACATTTCAGTTTCTCTGAATCCTCCAACCAAACAAATTCATACTTAGGATCTAACCTTACCTAAAAAGTCTCTGCCTGATATGAGCTTGTAGATCTGCTTTTTTAAAATCATTTTTCTTATCTTGGAACATTTGTGCAAATCTTTGAATATATATATACATTTTTAACTCAAATCTTTGCTTTTGCATGGGAGTCCCTGGGACAAAATATTTTGAGATAGGGGTTCGCGGCCAAATAGGCTACATATCATTGTGTGGTCCTTGACATGAAGAAGTTTGAGAACAACTGATATTATATCAACATGAGTTGAAAAAAAGAAAAACTGTTGGGATTTAGACATTTGTAGAATCCCCCAGAAACAACGATTTGAGTAAAAAAAAATCACTTTAAAAAAACATATATATATTCAAAGATTTGCACACATTGTCACGGTTTTAAAATAAAACAGCAGATCTACAAGCTCATAGCGCGGCACTCGGTGCCGCGCTATGAGCTTGTATATCTGCTATTTTTGAATAGCCAAAGTATAAAATAATGGTTAAAGTGGTTAAAATCTAAAATGGCAGATGGCTTTCCTGGTCTTAATGGGTTAAAGCAGTAAATTGTATTAATTATTATGAACAGTCTCCGTGGGTTCAGAGAAAACTAATGGAGGCTGAACCTCCTAAATCTAGGTGGTTTAGTCTAATGGTCTTCAGATTGATTAGTAAATTATTCAATATGTTGCCTTTTATAGACAGCCTTACAGAAACACAGTAAATAAATAGTACAAATGCAGTAAAATACCCAGTTGCACAGTTATAATGACATTCCATAGTTTGTTGCATTCAGGGATCAACATTATTGGAAGTCCTATTTAAACCCTCTGGGCCAACAGAAAGTACAGTATCTTACTTGGGCCAGGCACCAAAAAAAAAAAATAACACTGATGTTGGTGTTTCATTTGAATGCTCTTCAAATTCCTGATTTGTCAGTTTGCCCCCGGTGTTCCAACATGGACATTACAGCCAACAGAAGCATGACTGTCAACAACACTACTGCTCTGACAGCAGTGTGTAGGCTACTGTTAGCTTGTTAGCTTAAACACTGTTCAAACATGTTTAAAGTTAAACTGTATAAACTGCGTGGCTGCATTTCAACTGAAAGGATTCCAACACTGGGACATACAACGTCTACAAAGAGGAACATGTCAAATGTAATGAAACATCTGTGATACATGGGAAAGCAAGAGTCATGCACCGTGTCCACTATGTACATGAAGCTCAATTTAGACTCAACTGCACGATGGTGTCACTGGTAGGCAGGTGTCTGAACAGTTCAGTAGTACTGTGAATAGACAGAATCGCTTATTTAGAAAGGAATACCAGCACTCACTTTCATCCTTTTAGGATCTTGTTTATTTAAGGTCTGATCGCCCCCAGCAGCAGCTCATAAACCGGACGTTTCAGCCCACAGGCCTTCCTCAACACTGAGGAAGGCCTGTGGAGAGAACAAATGCAGGAAACAACCAACTTCCTCTGCTGTGGTCACAGGATTTCCAGTAAACTGAAGACTCACATTATTTTTGTCTCTCTGTGTTCTCAGGCCTGGCTTCAACGTCTGTCTCACTGAGAAAACCTTTTCAGCTGCATCAGGGCTGGATAAACCCCCCCCCCCCACCTTGTGCCACATGCACGCACCACACATCCAAGCCACGATTAAACCCAATCTCAATCAGTTTGAGTTTGCAAACTGTGTATCAAAACCAGTCCATCTTACATCTATTTCTCGAACAACACTATACAGTCCTATACAGTTTCATAGACCAACAACAGCTATTTCTTCACTCACAATATAAACAATGGCTTAAATCATCCCAAGCAATTATATGACTTCAAACAACAATGCAATAATAATGCAACCCAGTAAAGGGGCTTTACTGTACAACTAAAGTTACAGACAGTATCCACTGGTTACTGATTTTTGTGTCAGTGCAATGTCACTGGTGTTCACTTTTTTCCATCGGTGGGTGGAAGCGGCGCAAAACATGATTTTTTTGCGCCCCCCCCCCCCCCAAAAAAAAGTATATTTGAAATGGGGACCCTGACAAGCACTTTTAGTTTGACTCGGTTTTACAGATAAATATTGTGAAAATAGCCTGTAGATCGGCTATTGTCACAATGTTTGCCTCTTGCTTAGGTAATATTTGACACATTTTCCAATTAGGTATTAAAAAAAGGTCTTAAAAGTCCTTAAATTGTAACTTTAGAAATGGGCAGATAGCCTACCCTGTATACACTTATACTGTACGTTGGTTTATTTACTGTTGGGTGAGAAAACAAAGTTGTTTAAAGGTGTAGTGAAATGAAAAATATGTTTTTCACACTTTTAGAGCATATCCATGGTCATCATATGGGCATACCTAACAATAGATGCCAAAAAAAATGGAAAAAAAACATTTTTGTGTATTTTTACATCTAAAGTCCCTAAAAAGCCAATCTTAATTACTTCCTGTAAACGAAAACGTGCTGCGTGATGACATAACTCGACCTTCGTGAATATAAATGAATCTTGATTACATGCACCTGTTTGATTCCCATAGCTGCACGTTCTTCAAACACAGCTGATTTTAATTACAGAGATACTCCGTTTTGAATATCATTGAAGATGAGTGTATTACTCATTTTAAACTTCATCTGCACACTAAAATATGTATCTGAAAACATTATAGGTTCGAAATAAGCCAGGTAGTAGCAAACGTGCTTCACTGGCCGTCTCTCTCTCACTTGTAAACAAACACTAGCCGTGTGCCAGCACGGCTGAAGTGATTGAGAGCCAACGTCCCATAGCCTGAAGGGATGGGACCTTCTGATTGGTTTAGAGTCGTTGAGCCAACGTTTCGGGCTGAACCTTCAAAAAAAATGACCGAAAATGTCACTTCAGTGCGTCTTTAAGCTAATCACCCCCCCCCCCCCCCCCCCCCCCCCCCCCCCACAGATCATTTGGGGACCCCGACCCCCAGTTTGGCAACCACTGACATAGATAAGACCTTTATGAATATAAATAAATCTTGATTCCATTCACCTGTTTGATTCCCATAGCTGAATGTTCCTCCACTCGCACCTGATTTTAATCAGGGAGACACAATTGGTCTACTACGTTCTTTATCCAACTCAAAATGGCGGTCAGACGGTGCACTACTTGTTTTAAACTTAAACAGTACATTAAAATATGTATCTGAAAACATTGGAGGTGAGAAACAAGCAATGCAGTCCACAAAGTGCCGTAGCATTATTTGCTCCCCTCTCCGTCTCTCTCCCCCTCAACTGTGCTCTGATCAGTGCAGTGAGTCAGAGATCCCATAGCTTGGAGGGAACGGGACAGTTGGCTGACACTGTGAATGGTTACATCAAAACACTTGTTTCTATGTTAAACTTAGCAAAAACGTTAGCAATAAAGCCATTTCATGATGGCTTTATTTCTAATTGGATAATCATATCATTTTTCTTTTCTTTTAACACGGAGGGCCCTTTCATACTCATGGGCCCCTGGGCACGTGCCCAAAGTGCCCATATGGTAGATCCCAGAGAGAGAGACAGAGACAAAGAGACAGAGAGACAGAGAGAGGGAGAGAGGGAGAGAGGGAGAGAGGGAGAGAGGGAGAGAGGAATAAGGAGGACAGAATTACACTTCCTAAACACAATGTAAAAACTACACAAATATCAGGGAGGAGTTCTTACCAAAATGTGAAATAAATTGTCCAGAATTCAGAAGTATGACAAAGGGATAAACTCCTTCTGGGGGAACAGACAGGATGTGCAGTTTTAGCTGCAAAATATGTTGATTCCTGTCACAAGAAAAGGGAAACCATTTGGACACAGATATATACCATGTTTTACTTACCACACCATCTCCTTTATTTATGTCATTTAATAGATTTTATATTGTTATGTTGTTTGTTGTTTATGTCATAATTGTAATTATGCTTTGGCAACACGTGTCAAATTTCATGCCAATAAAGCCTGTTGAATTGAAATGTAATTGAATGGGACAGACAGAGAGAGAGAGAGAGAGAGAGAGAGAGAGAGAGAGACAGACAGACAGAGAGAGAGAGAGAGATGGAGAGAGACAGACAGGGGGGGGCTGCTAGAGGGAGATAAAGTCAGAATGAGAGCGAGGGAGGGGTGATAATTAACAAGCAATACTTAATTGTTTGGATATTCAACTTTTACAATCCCTACAGTCAACTCTATACCAAATAGAGACATTATAGTTCTAGTAAAGTGATTAAAACACTTACCCTATAGGCTATTAATCTTTAGGCTTTAATCCAACTTGGCAAAATGGAGTCCATGCTGTTCAGTTCTCTGTGTTGTCTGTTAAGTGGTGGACTGTGAATAAACACATAAAGTTCTATCATACAGTAAGGAGTGTCTACAGTGTGTTGTCTGTTAAAATGGTGGACTATGAATAAACACATAAAGTTCTATCATACAGTAAGGAGTGTCAACAGAGCTGAGGAGGAGTCACTGAGTATTTAACCCTGTGAGGACAGAAAGCCTGTGAAGCGAGGTTATGTGAGGACAGAGAGAGAGAGAGAGGAAACATGTTGTTACAGTGTATTCATGTACTTTACATTGATGTTTCATAAACATATCTGTATCAGTGTGTTTTACATTGTGTTGTAGTTGTGTCTAGTCTCTCTCTCTCTCACTTGCTCCTGTCTCTCGCTCTCACACGCATGCATGCAACACACCCACCCACCCACCCACACACACACACACACACACACACACACACACACACACACACACACACACACACACACACACACACACACATTTAACATCTTTATTTGCGTTCACATTTTAACAATAAATTCTTGAACACAAACAATAGTAGATGGACAAACTTGGAAAAAGCTCAACGACAAGTATTTCAGAATACAGATCACGGGTACAGGAAGCATCGCCTCCTCCATATATGGCGACTGCCAATTATCACAGACATTGAACAGAATTTTGCCAATGCCTTAGCTTTTGGCTTGGGCATTCCTGCATTCTGCAGGCCTCTCACAACTGATTTATGGACATTACCGAGGCTTCCAAATACGAACACAAGCAGTTTACATTTGTAACCAAGCTGCATGATAGCATCCTTAAGACGTTGGTACTTAAGCACCTTTGTAAGGAATGCCTCTTCCAGACTGTGATCAAATGTACATGCCACTTCCAAAATGGTCACTTCTCTACTGTCCTCATCAACAACAACAACAACATCTGGTGTATTAGCTGTGACATCTGAAAAGGCATCATTTTCATTATTGCGCATGAACATGGCAGTTGAAACACAAGAGTGCTTATACATTTTGGCAGATGATGAAACATATGAGCTTATGTCCTTAGCTAATAGGTCAACAATTCTGTCATGCCTAGCAATGTACATTCCCTTATATACATGGCAGCCGTTCAGAATATGTGACAGAGTTTCAGTAACTGGAGTGTGGTCATGGTGCAGACAATGAGGAGGAAACGTATTAGGGTACCGCAGAGAAAGATTGAGTCTGGTTGGGAGGACCTGTAATCTGGCTTTGACTGTAAAGGTGATTATATCCTCATCAACTGCATAATTTTTGAAAATTGTGTGAGAGACGGTGTGATCTGCAGTAGGAAGGCAAGCTAGCTTTCCTTGTAGTTTTAAACCAGTCCAGTGTTGTTGTTGGTTCTGCTGTTGTAACATTACAATTGGTAAAAATGTCCTCAGAGACTGCTACAGTGTCTGAGTCAGGTCGAACCCAGTGTAGGGATACTCCGGTTCTCACACAGAGGTCATTGAGGTCAGGCCAATCTGACGACACCCCGAACCCAGTAGCATGTGAGTCCATTTTAAGGTTGGGCTTTCTTTTGAACCCCAGGAAACTTGGCTCGCCCTCTCTTGCCAGGGGCACTTTACGCCGTTTCATGTCTAGAAACAGAGAAGATCTAGCAAGTTCCCTGACAGTCTTGTCATCACTGTTTAGCATGCTTAGTAGGTGAGCCAGCCTTGTGGCATTATATATCCACTCCACATTTGGGACGCCAAACCCACCTCCCTGTTTGGACTGGACAATAATGTCTCTGGTGGAGTGGGTGTTAAGTCCAAACCACTTCCTAACAAAATGAACTATTTTGTCGTTTAGTTCACTCAAGTGTTTTACATGCTAGGTGAACGTTGGAGAAAAGATGTTGGATTCTGGACAGGGCAACCTGCCTGATAGCCTCCAACTTCATTAGCAGTGGCAGTGGTGAAGCATCAATCAGATTCAGCCTGGCTATAAACTCAGTCGTGATGTATTCAACCTGTTCTTTCCATTCTCCAGCTATGTTAAATCTATGACCTAGGTAGTTGTATGTCTTATGCAGGTCATACACACTAATCGGTTCTGAGTTGATGGTAAATTCAGGACTCTTGTCAGTCTTAGATTTATACCAGCGGTTGCCGCCACTACGTCTCTGGTAAAGAACAGCACACTTAGAGTGTTTTGCCTCTAAACCGGACCAGTCTAGAAATGCGTCTGTTCTAGAGAGCATATTTTTAATAACACTCTCTTCCCGAGATGCTAGTTGTACGTCGTCCGCATAACCCTGGACGGGGTTTGGGGAATACACATTTGGTGGGGCACAATCACATAACCACTTTATCCACTCATTGATGTCAAGAACAAAGTTAATGGCACTCCATGGGCAGCCTGTTTTAATGCCTACTTGGAGAGGAATTGGGTCTGTGAGTTCTTTTCCACATATTACCTGTATGTATGATGTTTCATACACATCCTTAATAATGTCGATAAACACCTGAGGTAGTTGTATTTTCTCTAGGGAATTTATCATGACATTATGGGTCAGAGTACCAAACGCATCGCGAAAGTCCAGAAAGACAGAATAGAATTTGCAAGACTCATGTTTCAAATCATCGATCCCAGTTTTAAGACAAAATACATGTTCATTCATCCCTTGTCTGTTGATGTATGCCTTCTGTTTTGATGACAAGATGTTATTGTCTATCAGCCAGGGAAGCACACGAGACAGGATACATTTCATGAACACTTTGTAGATGGTGGGGAGCAGAGAAATGTCCCTCCATGTTGATGGATCATCAGGTACATTGTCTTTTTTTGGGATACGGTGAATCATGGCTCCTTTCCAGGACTCGGGCACTCTCTTATTGTCCAGGCAGACATTGAAAATAGATGTTATTTTTTCGCATGACTGTGCGGTCTTAAGGCTTTCATAAGTTACCCCATCTATGCCACTAGCCCTGTCATTTGGTAGGCTGTGTAAAACAGACTCTACTTCATCAAGTGAAAAGTGGGTGGTGTTAGGAAAGTTATCAGGTTGTGCTGGTTGCAGGCTATTATTCCAGGGTGGTAATGGGAGTGGATCACTGATCAGTGTTTGGCTGAGACATTTATTTTCATAATGGGTTTTGACCATTGTGACGTCACTGGGGCAGGGAGGCGGGTCGGGATATTCACTGTCATTTAAAATGATCTGGATCGCTTTAGAACGTCTGTGCTGCCACAAGAAAGCAAGTTTGTTCCTACTCACTCTTTTGTGGCGCTCCCAAGTTGTACTGGAGCTGAGCTGGGGCTGTATCTTGTCACGTACAAAACACATTTGCCCCTCGATCCATTCGGCAGCGGATGGGCTCAGAACCTCAGGGAGTGGATCCTTGAGAGGAAACTTTTTCAGAATCCGCATCGCATATTTCAGTAGCGCGAAGCCCAGCTGCTTTCCTCCTTGGCTCGTTGTTGTGAATATGGCGTTCTTAAAAAACACACCATTCAGTAACGTTATAAGGTGTATCCATTTCGCCGGGTCTTCAGAAGCCGCGAAGCGCCTTTCTTGCTGTCGTCTGGTGTTGAGTCCAACTCTGAAGGCCCTCTCGCTGTCCTGGAAGGCCGTCCACTGCTCATCAGACAGGGGGTGTTGGTACTCCGTAAAGTCCGTTTCCACTGGCAGCCTGCCCGCCAGATGTTTCAAGGCGGAGTCGGCTTGCTCCTGTAGCTCATAGATCCTCCCGCAGAGCAACGCTAGTTTGAAAGCGAGCCTCATTACGGTGATCAGAAACATTGTCAGATAGAGCTTTCCAAGCATTGCTCTCATCTTCTACATTAACGGTGGCAGTTACAACGGGTGTGTATGCATTAAGCCAGTTTAGGTTGAGGAACCGCCACCAACTTTCGCGTGCTGTGTCGGAGGCTGTCGCACTTCGGGCATGCGCACACACACACACACACACACACACACACACACACACACACACACACACATTTACATTGTGTTGTAGTTGTGTCTAGTCTCTCTCTCTCTCACTTGCTCCTGTCTCTCGCTCTCACACGCATGCATGCAACACACCCACCCACCCACACACACACACACACACACACACACACACACACACACACACACACACACACACACACACACACAGAGCAGGAACACACAGAGGGGTGGTGTTATGTAACAAGTGGTTTCCAAATTAAATGTTGTCATATGCAGCATTGTGTTCACCTCACTACTACAGTTTTAACTGATCTTCACAACATGTTGTTACCTGACCTGCTGCTGAAATAAGTTGAAACATTGTTCATGTTTAATGTTTATATACTGAGAGGTCTGTCTGTCTGTCTGTCTGTCTGTCTGTCTGTCCGTCCGTCCTATAGAAACAAACAACACTATATGCCTGTTTCATAGGACCACAATGGAAACAAGTCCCCAGGTCTTTCTTTGTTATCCTTTAGCCTAAATGGCTGACTGCACCTCTGTGCTGTTTACATGTTTCACTAAGTATTCAATATATCAATCAATCAATCAATCATGAAAACTAAACCAAAAACTACAAACATGTCTCCCTGCTCATCACTCAGCATCAATGCTACTGAAACAGGAGATAGGTTCCTGTCCTATGGGCCTCATGCTACTGAAACAGGAGATAGGTTCCTGTCCTATGGGCCTCATGCTACTGAAACAGGAGATAGGTTCCTGTCCTATGGGCCTCATGCTACTGAAACAGTAGATAGGTTCCTGTCCTATGGGTCTCATGCTACTGAAACAGGAGATAGGTTCCTGTCCTATGGGCCTCATGCTACTGAAACAGGAGATAGGTTCCTGTCCTATGGGCCTCATGCTACTGAAACAGTAGATAGGTTCCTGTCCTATGGGCCTCATGCTACTGAAACAGGAGATATGTTCCTGTCCTATGGGCCTCATGCTACTGAAACAGGAGATAGGGTCCTGTCCTATGGGCCTCATGCTACTGAAACATGAGATAGGTTCTTGTCCTATGGGCCTCATGGCTTGTCAAGGCTTACTTATTATCATTACCTTTAACTGTTATCTTGACTCTGATGATAAACTTGTGGTATTGGTTCCTGAAGGTGTAGTAGCCGTTGTGTTCCTGGGTGAGTTTATCCATCAGCCACAGGTTGTTCACCATCCTTCCCCAGGCCCCTCCCTCACTGGCTGGAGGAGGGTTGCCGGTACGACTCCACAGGACCTGAGACGTCTCTGGGCTTTCCAGAGGAGAGAATTCCAAGCTACTGTATGTGCTGCTATGTGTAAGCTATGTGTGTATAAAGGAAGAATGAGGAGGTAGTCGGAGCCATCACACACACACACACACACACACACACACACACACACACACACACACACACACACACACACACACACACACACACACACACACACACACACACACACACACACACACACACACACACACGGGAAACAACAGGATTTATTGAGAATGGAAGTGCCATGCCCATGGATCAACTGACAGGACAGTGAAATAATGTGGTCAAAATGTATCTGTCTGTTTTTATTTACATGAAGCCTATAGAACAGAACTGGAACAGACTAGATTTAAATGTCACAAAGTCTCACCTAAAGAACAGTGAAAATTATTATTATGCCAGAGAGAGTGAGTTCTTTTGGATCCACACCCTAGAAAGTTTACAACCTTTAAGGCCTTAATGAAGATGTTGACATGTGACTGTTGTACTCACCGAAAACCTTCAGAAGCAGGACGGTGGTGAGTGAGGTGGAATCGTCCCCAGCAGAGAAAGCTCCCATATCTTTGTCCATCGTCTCCATCACAGAAAAAGTATAAGGGGAAAGCTCATAGTGTGGGTCCAATGACTGCAAATGTGTGGACAACATTTATTTAGCATTTATTCAGAGATGAGAGGCCATTAGTAATCACTTCTGAAGACATACCTCTATGTCAGGTGATTTTCCTCAGTGTCTTTGCTGATGATTGTCCTATTTTAAATCTGTTTTCTGTTCCCTCTGCCCTATGCTCCCTCAGTTTAGGATTAGGTTAGGATTAGGCTTGTGGTTAGGTTAGGTTTAGGATAATCTGAGTTCCCAGAAGTTTTCGCCAGCTCTGGCGAGGAACTTCTGGGCCAGAGCCCTGGTATTTGTGGGCGGGATGTACCTTACGCTCTGAATCTGAGCGGACACGCCTCTTACCGGTCTGAGAGCTGTGCAACTCGTCTAAAAAGTCCGACGAGAGGCAAACAGCAGTACACAACAATGGCGGCCGAAATTTCTCAAGGGGAAATTGCTTCCCATCGATCCTATTTAGATGCAACACCCACTGCATGTGGATCCCGCCCCCTTTTCTTCATTGGCTGTTGATTTGAATCACAACGCAGTGGCCGCGCCCCTGCTGTCCAAGCTCCGACGCTAACCCTCCCAGACTAGGTTTAGGATTAATCTTGGGGTTAGGTTAGGGTTAGGATTAGGCTTGGCGTTAGGATTAAGTTTGGGGTTAGGGCTTGGGTTAAGATTAGTTTTGGGGCTAGGTTAGGATTAGGTTTGGGGTTAGGTTAGGGTTAAGATTAAGGTTAGGATTAGTGTTAGTTTTGAGGGAACATAGGGCTGAGGGAACATATATTTAGGTACGCTCCAGACTTTTGCTGTGTTTAGATTTAGCTTTGTTTGATGTTTTTAAATTGTTCTGTAGAGCACTTTAGAAAACATTGAGAAAATAACTAATACATTCATTATTATCTTGAATCATTGTCTACTTATTATAAACGACGTTGGGCTTGTTTTTCTGTAAAGTCACTTGTTAATATTGGTTGTTGCGGGCAGGCCCGCCGACAGGATTCTTGGATGGGGGGGACAAGATTTTCGAAATCGACGCCCCCCCCTCCGATTGGGAGGGGGGACGTCAACAGATAAGGTGTTTAAAACATTGAGCGCACTACAACAACACAGGGCAACAGACCTCGACAATATTCCCTCCAAATTTCTAAAAGACTGAGCCGCCTCCATTGCTCCAATCATCACCCACATAATAAACCTCTCCATTAAACAGGGACGGGTCCCCCATGATTTCAATATAGCAAGAGTAACCCCCCTGTACAAAAAAAGGAAGCAAATTAGACCCCGGCAACTACCGCCCTATTTTTATTCTTAGCTCCATCTCGAAAGGCATGGATAAACTAGTTTATGAACAGGTTGAAAAGTATCTTGCGGGAAAAAAAATTGAATTTACAAACTCCTATCTGGCTTCAGAAAATCCCACTCCACTGACTCATGCCTTCTCTATTTGAACGACCACATCAAACAAGAGGTGGACAAGGGCAAATGGCAGCAAGAGTCATCAAAAAGGTCAACCAAAGAACACGTTTTTTTTGTATATTATGATCTTCTCTCTAGTCAGTAAGAATACCTTGAGGATTCTTACAGAGACCCTCATCCAAGGTCATTTGGACTATGCATGCTCCTCATGGTACCACAACACCACTAAAGGCCTTAAAAACAAGGCTCCAGACATCCCAAAAAAACTAGTATTAAAGGCTACTTCTTGGCCTTAAACATACAACTCATCTAACCCCTGCTCATTTTGCTATAGGGTCGGATGGCTCAGGGTTGAGGACGGCAACTTGCAATGGGCCTGGTCTACAAGATACACCACAACATTCTGATACCCATGTACCTGTAACCTAGACCCCCCCCCTCTAACTGTTGACTGTACATATTTCTAGTTCTTTTAGTTTTTCTTACTTTTAAAATGTTCATATGATGTTCTACATAGTAGTGTATATCTGTCTGTTTTCTAATGTCTCCATGAATTGAGTACATGAGGATCTCAATTGAAACAAGCCGTTGAGGCTTTTATGGGCGATCCATTTTATCTGACCTTGTATTGTAAACTGTACTTCATGTGCTTTTTCTCTAAAACCTTCTAAATAAACTATTCAATCAATCAATCAATCAATCAATCAATCAATCAATCAATCAATCAATCAATCAATCAATCAATCAATCAATCAATCAATGAGCTACCATGCTGCCTGCTCCTTCCCAATGTTCCATCTCCTTTAACCCATTAAGACCTGGAACGCATCTGTGTCACTTTAGATTTCTTTGGCTGTTCAAAAATAGCAGATATACAAGCTCATAGCACGGCACCGAGTGCCACGCTATGAGCTTGTAGATCTGCTATTTTAGAAAAATATTGAAAAAGTATTTTAAGTAACAAAAAACAACGATACAAACTAAATATGCAGTTAAAATGATCATGTTTTAATCCATTGTGTGAGTGTGAGACAAAAGCACAATATGGTGTTTATAAATGTAGTGTAGTAACACACTACATTTATAAACACCATATTGTGCTTTTGTCTCTTTCTAGGAACAACAAGTGTTGACAGATATTTTGGTCAAAATGTGTAAACAGCGTCTAAACAGGATGTGTGGCTGGCACACACACACACACACACACACACACACACACACACACACACACACACACACACACACACACACACACACACACACACACACACACACACTCAGTGAGGTCATGTGAGGTCAGGAAATAAGAAATGTTTTGGGTGAACTACTCCTTTAATACATTTGATTTGACTCAGTGAGGTCATGCGAGGTCAGGAAATAAGAAATGTTTTGGGTGAACTACTCCTTTAATACATTTGATTTGAGCTTAAAAAAAGCAGTCTATTACACTTTGGCTATTTAAAAATAGCAGATCTACAAACTCATAGTATGAGCGATTTGTTTTAATCGTGAAAAGCTTAAAATATTTATATTTTTAAAGCAAACATTTGTCAAATATGTTGCTCCAGGGACCCCCAGAAGCAAAGATTTGAGTTACAAATGTTCACTTTAAAAACTATATGTTCAAAGATTTGCACACATTTTCACGATTTTTCAAAAATAGCAGACCTACAAGCTCATAGCGCGGCACTCGGTGCCGCGCTATGAGCTTGTAGGTCTGCTATTTTTGAATAGCCCAAAGAAATAAAATAAAAATGACACAGTACAAATGGAACCAAATGGACCCTTACAGGTCTGTAACTCTGAGAGTGTACAAATGGAACCAAATGGACCCGTACGGGTCCATTTGGTTCCATGTCACACCCAACATAAGGGGCCACTTGGGAACCAAAATGGAGTGTTTCTAGTGAGCCAACATGCACGTTAATATCAGCACCCTGGACCAGAATGGAACAGAGCCTTCATTAGTATCATTGGTAACATCTGTGTGAAGGAAGTAAGAAGAGGCCCAATTTCTTTCCAATATGGCCGCTGTGCACAGAGCCTGTTGAAT
Organism: Gymnoscopelus microlampas; assembly: GCF_963454915.1. NCBI lineage: Eukaryota > Metazoa > Chordata > Actinopteri > Myctophiformes > Myctophidae > Gymnoscopelus > Gymnoscopelus microlampas. Next base: position 2,407,176 of record NC_139952.1, read on the forward strand.
TCTAACAGGAGTTTAAACAGACAGGACTCCACAGTGGGAGGACTGCTGTCTATATGTTAGAACTCTAAATGGAATGTGTACCAAAAAAAAAGAAAGAAGAGACTCTATGCCTGCAGTCTTTTACACATTCCATTCCAGAGAGGCTTTTCCTTTGGTTCTGCTATAAATATCTTTATTTAAATAAAACACTGGATGTGTACTTTAAAAAACACAAAGTAATGATCCACACACGCAGCCCTTCTTCCATTACAGTACAACTATATGAAATCATCATAACGTCACAGACTCTGGATTGGTTCTTCCCAAGGACTTGGTTCTACACCAAGGACTTGGTTCTACACCAAGGACTTGGTTCTATACCAAGGACTTGGTTCTACACCAAGGACCTCAATGGAAACGATACAGCAAGGACTTTATTGACAAAGTATTTTAAATTTAATTTATTCTGTTTTAGTAAAATATTCAATCTATCAAAAAAACAAAAGCTCACCAGTGATGTTATTTCCAGTGGGAACCAGCAGATGGTGCTGTTGGGAGCCAGCATGGAGCCTCAGACTGGGCCAGGCAGCTGAACACAGTGACTGGACATTGATGGTGTTGGTTCTCAACGTGTGGTCCGGGGACCACTAGGGGTCCAAATGGAGTTAGAGAATACATGTTCAGGTATAGGTGACAAAATGACAGCCAATCAGGAGAAAGTACCCATTTATCAGGGTTCCAGTTCCAATGTTGTGTGTCTGCTCATTTCTTTGTGTCATCACTTCCTGTTTCACTTTAATCTGTATCCTGACTGGGTTCTCTATCCTGATTGGATAAAATTGGTATCCTGACCTGAAAATAAATGTTGTGTTTAAGAGCTGGAGAGACATGGAGACTCCTGTGACTGAACAAACACTCTATACAGTAACAATGAGTAAACTATCACAATATAGAGCTATTTAACACTTACTTTAACCACAAACAATCACTGACCTTACCTTTAATCAAGAAGAGTGCTTTGGTCTTTGTTTATATATATGTTTATATATATGTTTATATATATCTCAAATAATTAATTAGTCAATTAATTCACTCAATTGTATACTTCGTCACACAACAGTGTCATGTAAAAATAGTGAAAATAGCCAAATCTGCAAGCTCACAACGTCTGAGCTTGTAGACAGGCGGCGACAAGGACACGAGTCAGTGGGCGAGTGCATCATAAAGATTTAAAGCTCTTTTTAGGTTTTAGTTATGCTTTGGGAGGCAAGTGTCCAACGACGCGTCACATGACGCAAGAGACGTCTAAATGACAGAAATGTGTCACGCAGGATCTCAACCTGAGTGACACAGACATGAGAGTGTCGAGTCCATTTGGTTCAGTTTGTACACTCTCAAGGAACATTCCCACCCAGAGATAAAACCAATATCTGTTCGAGCGTCTCAAGTACATACAGTCAACACAACGACACACCTTCAGAGTTACAGACCCGTAGTGGGTGCATTCGGGACCCCTGGTGGTCCACGGACCCCACGTTGAGAACCAGTCGCCTTACTCTGGAAAATGTGATAAAAATGTAAATGTATAATAATATAATACGTTTTTTGAAAAAAATCTAACTTTTTTTTTTCAAGATTTTTCAAAAATAGCCAAAGAAGTCTTAAGTGACACAGATCTTAATGGGTTAATGTGTGACTGTACCTCGTGCTGTTTACATGTCTGTCTAATAAAGTATTTATACCTTTTTTTTACTCCAATACAATTATTTAAGTTAAAAGCTACTTTGTAGATTTGGATTATTAATTGACTGATTTTAAAGTGATGTTAAAACAGATAAATACAAGTAGGATACAATGTATTCACTGGAATAACACGTCAAGGATCAGAAAACACAACAAAGTCAGAGACGTATTTTCCATGGTGGACTCTTGGTCTTGTACAAACAGACATAACATGAAATACTTTACCTTTGTACAGTAAGTATATTCTGATGCCCAATACCTTTGTACTTTTACTAAAGTAACATTCAGAAAACAGGATTTTACATAACAGAGTATTTCTTGTGATATTTCTACTTTTACTTGATAACATCAGAGTACTTGTTCCCACGACTGTGGATGAGGAAGGGGGGTGGGGGGGGGGGGGGGGGGGGGGGAGATGAGATGAGGTGTGCAGAGTTGCCATGTCTGCTTATTATAAGTGACTTTGGGAATGAATTGGGCCCCTTCATTACTTCCTTCACAGGTGTTATACCAATAATACTAATTAAGACTCAAAAACAAAAAGTACTCTATAAGTACTCCAGACTACCAGAGGGGTCCCCAGATAAAGTAGTTAACAAAGGGGGTCCCTGTGGCTACTCAAAAATAGCAGACCTACAAGCTCATAGCGCGGCACCGAGTGCCGCGCTATGAGCTTGTAGGTCTGCTATTTTTGAAAAATGGTGAAAATGTGTGCAAATCTTTGAACATATATTTTTTAAAGTGAACATTTGTAATTCAAATCTTTGCTTCTGGGGGTCCCTGGAGCAACACATTTGACAAATGTTTGCTTTAAAAATATAAATATTTTAAGATTTTCACACATTCTCACGATTAAAACAAAAAGAAACATTTTTTTTTGTTGGGTGAAGTGTCTCTTTAAGACCGGGAAACTGACCTTGCATGACCTCACTGAGTCAACTCGAATGTGCGCTCTCTCTCTCTCTCTCTCTCTCTCTCTACAAGCGCGGTGCCGCGCTAGGAGCTTGTAGATCTGCTATTTTTGACGGCCAAGGCTTGGAACCACGCCCCTAAGCTGATAGGCCACGCCCACAGCTCCAAGCCACTCCCCCCAGGCCGACAGGCCACGCCCCCAGCTTCAAGCCCCGCCCACCCGATATCAGATCTACAAGCGCGGTGCCGCGCTAGGAGCTTGTAGATCTGCTATTTTTGACGGCCAAGGCTTGGAACCACGCCCCTAAGATGATAGGCCACGCCCACAGCTCCAAGCCACTCCCCCCAGGCCGACAGGCCACGCCCCCAGCTTCAAGCCCCGCCCACCCGATATCAGATCTACAAGCGCGGTGCCGCGCTAGGAGCTTGTAGATCTGCTATTTTTGAAAAATATAGAAAAAATATTTTAAGTAACAACAAACAACGATACAAACTAAATATGCAGTTAAAATTATCATGTTTTTATCCATTGTGTGAGTGTGTGTTACTACACTACATTTATAAACACACATATTGTGCTTTTGTCTCTTTCTAGGAACAACAAGTATTGACAGATATTTTGGTCAAAATGTGTAAACAGCGTCTAAACAGGATGTGTGGCTGAAACGTACACACACACACACACACACACACACACACACACACACACACACACACACACACACACACACACACACACACACACACACACACACACACACACACACACACACACACACACACACACACACACACACACACACACACACACACACACTCATCTGTGCCAAATTTCGCGCTTGTATCACCAAGTGCACTATGGTATCAAAATTCCGCCTTACTAGTCTCCCTTATTGGGATTCGAAAGCTGAAAAGATGCCCTGTTGAAGACCCCCCCACGCCAAACCGGGGGCTTCATAGAGGACGCCACCGGTCAGGTGGAAGCACAGTGACGCGCAGTTCCGTGTTCCGCAGCCCACACAAGCTTTATAAGTTGTAGCGCCCCCTAGTGGCTCTCTGAAATGTCTGTTTTTTAGGGGATTTTTTTTTGTTATCAATTTTGTTTTGTTTTCTGTCCATATCAGGCCAAAAAAAAGACCAAAAAAAAAATTTAACATTGTAAAATGTTCAGGCTACGTCCCCTATTTCTCACACACACACACACACACACACACACACACACACACACACACACACACACACACACACACACACACACACACACACACACACACACACACACACACACACACACACACACACTCAGTGAGGTCAGGAAATAAGAAATGTTTTGGGTGAACTACTCCTTTAATACATTTGATTTGACTCTGTGAGGTCATGCGAGGTCAGGAAATAAGAAATGTTTTGGGTGAACTACTCCTTTAATACATTTGATTTGAGCTTTAAAAAAGCAGTCTTTTACACTTTGGCTATTTAAAAATAGCAGATCTACAAGCTCATAGCGCTGCACTCGTTGACGCGCTATGAGCTTGTAGATCTGTTATTTTTGAATAGCCAAAGAAATGTTAAAATGACACAGATGCTTTCCCGGTCTTAAAGGGACACTTCACCCAAAAAAAAATAATGTTTCAATGGATTAGTCACTCCGTGGAGACTTTAGCTATTCAAAAATAGCAGATCTACAAGCTCATAGTATGAGCGATTTGTTTTAATCGTGAGAATGTCTGAAAAACTTAAAATATTTATATTTTTAAAGCAGACATTTGTCAAATATGTTGCTCCAGGGACCCCCCAGAAGCAAAGATTTGAGTTACAAATGTTCACTTTAAAGGACAACTTTGGTTTTTTACAACCAATGTTTATGTTTTAGATTGTAATTAAAGTAAATAAAAGATGAGTGTTAAAAAATTTAAATTTACTGCTTTCTATAGTTTTAGCAATTTTCACAATCTTTTTTACAGTGTTTTCACAGTGGGCGGGGGCATTCTGTCCGGTGGCTAAATATGTATTTTTTTAACACAACAACCCAGCGTTTTCTTTATTATTATTTACAGTAGCTCTTCTAGCCCCCAATAACTCACATCTGGCCATCTCAGACAGCCGGACCTTTTTTATTGTGTAAAAAAGGCATATTTAGCCACCGGACAGAATGCCCCCGCCCACTGTAAAAAATATCGCAAAAAATGCTAAAACTATAGAAAGCAGTAAATGAAAAAAAAATTACACTCATCATTTATTTACTTTAATTACAAGCTAAAATATAAACCTTGGTTGTAAAAAAACAAAGTTGTCCTTTAAAAACTATATGTTCAAAGATTTGCACACATTTTCACCATTTAAAAAAAAATAGCAGATCTACAAGCTCATAGCGCGGCACTCGGTGCCGCGCTATGAGCTTGTAGATCTGCTATTTTTGAATAGCCCAAAGAAATAAAATAAAAATGACACAGTACAAATGGAACCAAATGGACCCTTACAGGTCTATAACTCTGAGAGTGTACAAATGGAACCAAATGGACCCGTACGGGTCCATTTGGTTCCATTTGTACACTCTCAGAGTTACATACCCACCATTAAGGGGCCATTTGGGAAGCTCACAATGCGTCGAGCTTGTAGATCTGCTATTTTCAAATGGCCGAAATGTATATAGGGCTGAAGTGGTTAATGTGTGTTTTGTAATAATAATCAAAATCTACAAAGTAATTAGCGATACTACAGGCCCTTCATATGAACTTACTTCACATATAGACTCAATTTCAAAGGCGTATGCTGGGCCCTTGGTCTTAACACAGTGAGTGAACATCCAAGCATTCTACACAAATCTAGGTGTACACAAAGATGATTTTAAACTCACCATGATGTCAACAGATGAGGTGTTTAAAACATTGAGCGCACTACAACAACACAAAAAATATATATAATTTACAAACTCCAATCTGGCTTCAGAAAATCCCACTCCACTGACTCATGCCTTCTCTATTTGAACGACCACATCAAACAAGAGGTGGACAAGGGCATATGGCAGCAAGAGTCATCAAAAAGGTCAACCAAAGAACCCGTTTTCTGTATATTAGGATCTCCTCTCTAGTCAGTAAGAATACCTTGAGGATTCTTACAGAGACCCTCATCCAAGGTCATTTGGACTATGCATGCTCCTCATGGTACCACAACACCACTAAAGGCCTTAAAAACAAAGCTCCAGACATCCCAAAACAAACTAGTAAGGCTACTTCTTGGCCTTAAACATACAACTCATCTAACCCCTGCTCATTTTGCTATAGGGTCGGATGGCTCAGGGTTGAGGACGGCAACTTGCAATGGGCCTGGTCTACAAGATACACCACAACATTCTGATACCCATGTACCTGTAACCTAGCCCCCCCCCCCTCCTCGAACTGTTCACTGTACAAATTTCTAGTTCTTTTAGTTTTTCTTACTTTTAAAATGTTCATATGATGTTCTACATAGTAGTGTATATCTGTCTGTTTTCTAATGTCTCCATGAATTGAGTACATGAGGATCTCAATTGAAACAAGCCGTTGCTGCTTTTATGGGCGATCCATTTTATCTGACCTTGTATTGTAAACTGTACTTCATGTGCTTTTTCTCTAAAACCTTCTAAATAAACTATTCAATCAATCAATCAATCAATCAATCAATCAGCTACCATGCTGCCTGCTCCTTCCCAATGTTCCTTCTCCTTTAACCCTTTAAGACCTGGAACGCATCTGTGTCACTTTAGATTTCTTTGGCTATTCAAAAATAGCAGATATACAAGCTCATAGCGTGTCACCGAGTGCCGCGCTATGAGCTTGTAGATCTGCTATTTTTGAAAAATCTTGAAAAAATATTCTAAGTAACAACAAACAACGATACAAACTAAATATGCAGTTAAAATTATCCTGTTTTTATCCATTGTGTGAGTGTGTGTTACTACACTACATTTATAAACACACATATTGTGCTTTTGTCTCTTTCTAGGAACAACAAGTGTTGACAGATATTTTGGTCAAAATGTGTAAACAGCGTCTAAACAGGATGTGTGGCTGAAAACGTACACACACACACACACACACACACACACACACACACACACACACACACACACACACACACACACACACACACACACACACACACACACACACACACACACACACACACACACACACACACACACACACACACACACACACACACACTGAGGTCATTTGAGGTCAGGAAATAAGAAATGTTTTGGGTGAACTACTCCTTTAATACATTTGATTTGACTCAGTGAGGTCATGCGAGGTCAGGAAATAAGAAATGTTTTGGATGAACTACTCCTTTAATACATTTGATTTGAGCTTAAAAAAAGCAGTCTTTTACACTTTGGCTATTTAAAAATAGCAGATCTACAAGCTCATAGCGCTGCACTCGTTGACGCGCTATGAGCTTGTAGATCTGTTATTTTTGAATAGCCAAATAAATGTTAAAATGACACAGATGCTTTCCCGGTCTTAAAGGGACACTTCACCCAACAAAAACAAAATGTTTCAATGGATTAGTCACCCCGTGGAGACTTTGGCTATTCAAAAATAGCAGATCTACAAGCTCATAGTATGAGCGATTTGTTTTAATCGTGAGAATGTGTGAAAAACTTAAAATATTTATATTTTTAAAGCAAACATTTGTCAAATATGTTGCTCCAGGGACCCCCAGAAGCAAAGATTTGAGTTACAAATGTTAACTTTAAAAACTATATGTTCAAAGATTTGCACACATTTTCACCATTTTTCAAAAATAGCAGACCTACAAGCTCATAGCACGGCACTCAGTGCCGCGCTATGAGCTTGCAGATCTGCTATTTTTGAATAGCCCAAAGAAATAAAATAAAAATGACAGTACAAATGGAACAAAATGGACCCTTACAGGTCTGTAACTCTGGGAGTGTACACATGGAACCAAATGGGATTTGGTTCCATGTGTACACTCTCAGAGTTACACACCCACCATTAAGGGGCCATTTGGGAACCAAAATGGAGTGTTTCTAGTGAGCCGACATGCACGTTATCAGCACCCTGGACCAGAATGGAACAGAGCCTTCATTAGTATCATTGGTAACACCTGTGTGAAGGAAGTAAGAAGAAGGCCCAATTTCTTTCCAATATAGAGCCAAGGACTCGGTTCTATACCAAGGACTTGGTTCTATACCAAGGACTTGGTTCTACACCAAGGACTTGGTTCCACACCAAGGACCTCAATGGAAACAATACAGCAAGGACTTTATTGACAAAGTATTTTAAATGTAATTTATGCTGTTTTAATAAAATATTCAATCTGTCAAAAAACACAAAAGCTCGCCAGTGATGTTATTTCCAGTGGGAACCAGCAGATGGTGCTGTTGGGAGCCAGCATGGGCCTCAGACCAGGGCCAGGCAGCTGAACACAGTGACTGGACATTGATGGTGTTGGTTCTCAACGTGTGGTCCGGGGACCACTAGGGGTCCAAAATTACATGTAGGCTATTAGGCTGCGGACACCCATCTCAAAAACATTTTGTGCCAGGGATTTTTCAAAAACAGCAGATCTACAAGCTCATAGCGCGGCACTCGGTGCCGCGCTATGAGCTTGTAGATCTGCTATTTTTTAATAGCCACAAGTGTGTGTGTGTGTGTTTGTGTGTGTGTGTGTGTGTGTGTGTGTGTGTGTGTGTGTGTGTGTGTGTGTGTGTGTGTGTGTGTGTGTGTGTGTGTGTGTGTGTGTGTGTGTGTGTGTGTGTGTGTGTGTGTGTGTGTGTGTGTGTGTGTGTGTGTGTGTGTGTGTGTGTTAAGACTCTATATGGACACTTGTGTTACATATAAATATCATCCTTTGGTAGAACATATTATGGTTTTAGGATTCTATCACCTTATTGCCCTTTAAGACCCTTTAATGACTTCTAAATCATAACAGTTTTATGAAAAAAACTGTTGTTATATCATTGGTGCTCAAAACATTTTCATGTTAAGGACCCCCAAAATGATATGTATTTGGCCGTGGACCCCCATCTCAAAACATGTTGTTCCAGGGACCCCCAGAAGCACAGATCGGAGTTAAAAACGATCGCTTGCAAAAAAAAAAAAAAAAAGGGTTTGCACAAAATCCCACTATTTTTGAATAGCCAAAGTAATGTAAAAATGACACAGATGCTTACCCGGCTTTAATGTGTTAAGGAGTCTGGGCCACGTTCACTGACTAGTTCTCTGTGGACTGACATTCTGGGAAGATTGTAAAAGACAAATAATGCAAAACAAGAGGCTGAAATACTGTTCTATCTCAGCTCTCATAGACAGTCTGTCTATCTGGAGACGACAATGTTTCATATCCTTCACTATTACATGTTTTTATCAACATGAACGTATTATTTATGCATAAACATGAATTAACATTATTCCATACTTCTGCTCTGACAACAGTTAATACTGTATTGACTTACTAGAAAGACACTTTACAAGACCCTACTGGAGAGAATTAACTCATTTATCAAGACCAAAAAAAAAACATTTATCAACACAAAAGGTGGACTAACATATTAACCCTTTAAGACCGGGAACGCATCTGTGTGTAATTTTAAGATTTCTTTGGCTATTCAAAAATAGCAGATCTACAAGCTCATAGCGCGGCACTGTGTGCCGCGCTATGAGCTTGTAGATCTGCTATTTTTTGAAAAACGTGAAATGTTTTGCAAATGTTTGAATATATATATATAAAGTGAACATTTTTAACTCTGTTACAACTTCTGGGGGGTCCCTGGAACAAAATATTTTTTGATGGGGGTCCACGGCCAAATACAATTTGAGAACCACTGATATTATAGCAACATGTTTTTTTCTTATGTTGCTTTTTGTTTATGTTTTTTTTTCACAACAACTGTCAGGATTTAAAATACATTTGTAGAGAAGCAAAGAGTTAAGTTATAATGTTACCTTTAAAAATATATATTCAAAGACCCACGATTTCCCCAAAAAAATAGCAGATCTACAAGCTCATAGCGCGGCACTCGGTGCCGCGCTATGAGCTTGTATATCTGCTATTTCTGAATAGCCCAAAGAAAATGACACAGATGCGTTCCCGGTCCTGATGGATTAAACACACAACAGGAGCTTTAAACACTAAAGGCAGAAACACACTGTAAAAGTGAAACAAACCAAAACACAGGTGTGTGTGTTTGTGTGTGTGTGTGTGTGTGTGTGTGTGTGTGTGTGTGTGTGTGTGTGTGGGTGTGTGGGTGTGGGGGTGTGTGTGTGTGTGTGTGTGTGTGTGTGTGTGTGTGTGTGTGTGTGTGTGTGTGTGTGTGTGTGTGTGTGTGTGTGTGTGTGTGTGCAGCAGTAATGGCTGCCATCAATCTGACTGCTTAGACCTTTAGATTCAACTACACACAATAAACTAAAACACAATCACCACATTTCCGGTAAAACCCTCAAGACAAGCTTTGTTTTACATCACAGAGCTTATTTTGAACATGTTTTATGTTCTAATACTTTATTTACCTGAACAAACAGGGACAAACTGATGTTGTTCTTTCTCTCTTCCTTGAAGAATGACGTCACCTGACCACCTGGAACTACCTGTGTCTCTCAGAGGTGGAGTCGCCCCATTGTGGTGAGGTTGCACAACGTGGGATAGGTCTTTTCCTACTGCTCATTCCAAGACACAATAAGGCTCTTAAATATTCCACACACAGGCTCCCACAAGCTTGTGGATTGGCTTTTCTCGCTATTTTATTAAATGTGGTTTTAATAATAAAAAAGGAATGGGTTTGGACACAACATTTTGTATATATATTAGTGAATGAAGTGTATAATTTATTAAATAAAATAGGTAACATCAAATACATCTTAAAAAATTAGATTGAGCAACACTTTATTAGCTAAAAAGTATTTTATAGATATCCTGATAGGACAGTGATAAAAAGACACAAGGAGCTTTAGTTTTGGAGATTCCTCTAGATAATATTAAGAATAACTTGTAACAGAGTATTTCACTACACAATACAATACAATACACTGCAGTATAGATACTTTTACTTGAGTAAAAACGGTGAGTACTTCTTCCATCAGTGTATTAAAGCACATAATTGCTGTGTATTTTAATGCAGTTCAAACGTGCAGATCCCCATAATGTCCAGCAGATGGCAGTGCAAAACCATATATTTTAAATAGATGAATGATTGATTGATTATTTCACAGTTGATACAAAACAAAGACATGACACAAGCACAACCACTTTATCCATGTATAAAAATAGCAGATTTACAAGCTCGCAGAAAATATTTGAAGAAATATCGAAAATGTGGACCCCCAGAAGCAAATATTTGAGTTAAAAATGTTCGCTTTAAAAATGTATATATATTCAAAGATATGCACACATTTTAGATTTTTCAAAAATAGCAGATCTACAAGCTCATAGCGCGGCACTCGGTGCCGCGCTATGAGCTTGTATATCTGTTTTTTTTAATAGCCAAAGCTAAGTGGTTAAAATAATTGTGACACTATGTTAACTAATTTCGCTGGGGACCCCCCCAACATGTTGTGTTGCCTGACATAGCTATAAGTGTATTCTGAACCCATTAAGACCGGGAACGCATCTGTGTCATTTTAACTTTTATTTGGGCTATTAAAAAACAGCAGATCTACAAGCTCATTGCGCGGCACCGGGTGCCGCGCTATGAGCTTGTAGATCTGCTGTTTTCCAAATCCTTACTTTGTTGCTCGGTGGTGATCTAACGTTTCCATGTCAAGGACCCCCAAAATCATATGTATTTGGCCTTGGACCTTGCAAATAAAAGGTGTGAGAAGCACTAGTACTAGTGGACTCATAATGTGTCATATAGTGTGGTAGTAAATCAGTGTCATACATATTCTGAAGAAAACCTGGAGACTGACATTCAGTAATTGGTTCTTAAGATCAAAATAAGAACAATAATGTTATGTAAAACAGAGAATCTAAACTTTACCACGGACACATTGATGAGCCCTGCTGCATGGCCATGGACAGAAAGATGAAGAAACTGGACGTATGATTCTCATTGTAAAAGCATATAAATATGATACAGTATGTAATGATAGGATATAATATGATACAGTATGTAATGATAGGATATAATATGATACAGTATGTAATGATAGGATGTAATATGATACAGTATGTAATGATAGGATGTAATATGATACAGTATGTAATGATAGGATACATTCTTGGTCTAGTGTGATGAATGCACTGAAGTGGAATGAGAGCTGGATGAACACGTTTATGAATAAACATTATATCTATGAATGATTGTGAGCTGAACAATAAAACAATAACATATCACATGTGTTCTGATTATTGTGCACAGTGTATCATGTTAATGAGGAATCTAAACAGCACATAGTAAGGATTTATGAATACATTTAGAGTTAGTTATAATACATATAGATCTGTTATTTATGAGTGCTTCTGTAGGCCTATCCATCAGTGAGACAGTTTACAGTTGGTAGTAAGCTTTGTATCTATAGTGACCTGTATTGATTGATTGAATATTTGATCAGGCAGAAATGTAAAACGGCACAAGTACAGTTAATAACACTTTGTCTAAAAGGTCCGTCCAAAAAAGTCCTTGCGGTCTTGTTTCCATTGAGGTGGTGACATGACAACACTATGAATATTAATACACAGGAACAACGACAGACTGTCAAGGATACATTTATTAAACTATTCATACTTCTACACATGATCATACAATAACATGTGAAGAATGAGAATAATATCACATTCATATTCAATGAAAACACAATCATGGAATGAGTGAGGAATAATAATAGTAATAATGAATCAATGAATAAAAAATGATTGATTTGAGTTGATAAACATATTTAGTAGATGTTTGAATCCAGAGTGATTGACAAAGTCCAAGATGAGAGTCAAACTATGAGTGAAATGTGCTGTCAAAATGAACACTGCTCACATCACTCGGGTGGCTCAGTCGTAAAGTCCCTGCCCACCACCACGGAGGTTGTGGGTTACAATCCACCGTGGTGCATCCGGCTTTGTCCAACGTCTATGTGAACACAACTGACCCGTGTTCAGGGGAGGGAAGCCGGGCGGGAGGAGGAGGATATATGTCACTGTATGTACTCCTATGGGCTGGGGGGGGGGGGGGGGGGGGGGGGGGAGACTGGTCAGCGGGGGGTGATGGGCGGGAGGAGTGGAACGAAGGCCCTACGTCCTCCCGGTGGGGGCTCCTCACTGGCAGGTGAGCCAATAGGAGACAACACAGAGATGTGTGTGGGGAGGAGTTCATTGGCATAACCACTAAACTGGGGAGAAACTTTGAAACATGATTGGCTACTAAGTTAAAAACATGTGGTTAGACAGCCGACCCCGCCCTGTTCATGTACATATCTTTTTCCCCCCTTTTTTATTTTTTTGTTGTACATAGTGTTATTTACAATTACAAAACCCTGAGGGACTTCAGTCAATAAAGTATAAGGGGTTAACTGGTTAAGTATAAAGGTTTATATACAATAAACAATATTGATACTGTGAGAATTACATGATCAAATATACAGTTTTCCTCAGTCTATGCTTGTGTAAAATATAAAAAATCAAATATACATAAAATATGAGTTTGTATCATAAGAGACACAATATGACACTGATATTTACATCACATTAATATGGATTTAACCAGGGACCCCCATTTGAACATATTTGTGCTAGGGACCCCCATTTGAACATGTTTGTGTCAGGGACCCCCATTTGGACACATTTGTGCTAGGGACCCCCATTTGAACACATTTGTGCCAGGGACCCCCATTTGGACACATTTGTGCTAAGGACCCCCATTTGAACATATTTGTGCAAAGGGACCCCCATTTGAACATATTTGTGCCAGGGACCCCCATTTGAACATATTTGTGCAAAGGGACCCCCATTTGAACATATTTGTGCCAGGGACCCCCATTTGAACATATTTGTGCCACGGACCTCCGAACAACATTTGTGTTGTTACAATTATCAAAAATATATATCTTTAAAAAAATCTAATGTTTTTATTTTTTTAATAGCAGATCTACAAGCTCACAACGTGTTGTGAGCTTGTAGATCTGCTACTTTCAAATAGCCAATTTATACAGGGGGTTAACGTGTTTAAACTGATTTTGAGACCACTGGTTATCAAAGTAGGGTCCAGGGGCCCCTTGAGGGGATACCAGGAAGGTCCTAAGCTAAATTATTGTCTCCGCCAGGCCGAAAGGCATGGCGAGAGAGTATGTTTTACCCCCTGTCCGTCCGTCCGTGTGTGTGTGTGTGTGTGTGTGTGTGTGTGTGTGTGTGTGTGTGTGTGTGTGTGTGTGTGTGTGTGTGTGTGTGTGTGTGTGTGTGTGTGTTCATTCTGTCTTGTCTGTGTACAGCTAATCTCTGGCACCGTTGGCTTGATCGCAGCGAAACTGTGCACACACAGTCCCTGGATGCCAAAGCCGAACCTCTGCTCCAAATTTTTCACATGGGCCTTTTATAGCGCCACCAGGAGGCCGATTTGTGCAAAACACATTTATGAACAGTACTCCTACAAATGTAGGCCAAAAATCCCCCAAATCGGTACACAGTATCTCTATAGTCATTAAAAGAAACGGCTCATTTCAGATTTTTCATATTCCATCCTGATTGGCAAAAATTGTCTTTCAAAGTTTGCAGGAGTACTCTGTTTCGAACAAAATGCCTCAAATCATGAACACAGCATGCAATTTCCATACATTTTTGCACACACATTCCCATTAGGCCGAGGAAGAAATGCCATTTGAAAATGTTCAAATCAGCCTCATGGTGGCGCTGTAACAGGCCGATTCGTGTTTTTACCTATAACTGCACCGATCAGTGTAAAACTTTGTATGCACACTCTCTAGAGGCCAAGGACAAACCTTTGCCCTGCATTTTTCAAATTTGACTTTTATAGCGCCACCAGGAGGCAGACTTATGTAAAACACATTTTTTGATATTAAGCCTTCATATTTGATCCAAATTTCACGCAAATCGGTACACATGATCTCATGTGATCAAGACGGATCTGTTTGATTTTTCATATGCCATCCTGATTGGCTACCATTGACATGTAATGTTTGCAGGAGTGGCCCGTTTTGAACAAAATGCCGCAAATCATGAATGCAGCGTCCGATTACGGGGAAACTTTGAACGCACATTCACACTATGTTGAGGAACAAATGCCACCCTTTTAACATTGGCCTGTTATAGCGCCACCAGCAGGTCAAATTTAGCAAAACACATTTTTAGAACAAAATGCCTCAAATCATGCATGCAGTGTCCGATTGCCGTGCAAGGCCTAGGAATAAATGGCATCCTTTTCACATTGGCCTATTATAGCGCCACCAGGAGGCCATAATCACCTAACTGACATGGCGGAGACTTGTGATCCGAGGAGCACTTTTTCTCGTTAAATATACATTAATAGCATCAAACTCAGTGTAACCACTTTAACCATGTATTACTTTGGCATTGGAAAATAGCAGATCTACAAGCTCACAGTGTGTCATAATCTAATGTGTTGCGAGCTTGTAGATCTGCTATTTTAGGAAACATGCTTTCGTTTTTTATATAATTTGTAACATTTTTAACACAAATATTGTCTTATGGGGGTCAGGGGTCAAATGTCAACATCGACAGAATCTTTAATGTGTGACTGTCACTGTGCTGCTTATTACATCATCATGATGATGTCACCGTGATGTCATGATGAGTCACTCATGCCCAAATATGGAGTCCATGACGTCAGACTCAGCTTGTCTCAAAGTATCCTGGCAACAGTGGTAACCATGCCAACCTGCACTCACTCAAACATGTTGAGTAACCATGGTGACCTGATGTCATCCTCACATAGAGACTTTATCTCTGCTCACACAGACACACTGAGGAGGAGAGGTAGTGTAACCAAAACCCAGCATAGAGAGGTTCAGAGAATGTGTTCTGGACGGTGTACAGGTGTGCCAGTGAGTCAGAGGACCCCTTATAAAAGGACAGAGTCCCAGCAGGCCAGTCCAGATACACTGCTACTCTGTTGGAGCCAGAAGGACTGACAGAGGGGACAGTCTCCTTACTATTGTGTCTGACAGTGTAACTGTTACCATGACTACCATCTCTACAGTCCAAACTCCAGGACTTGTCATTGTATCCCAGCTCACAGTCACCACCACGTCTTTTCCTGCTGATCCCTCTGTAAGTCACTGCTATATGAACCCTTTCACTCCACTCTACCTCCCAGTAACAGCGTCCAGTCAGACCCTCTGTACACAGAACCTGAGTCACTCCATCAAACCTGTCAGGATGTTCAGGATATGATTGATACTGTCCAGCATATGTCACCTTTCTGTTGTTCTCAGACAGAGAGAGTCCTCTGTATGCTGTGTTTGTGTCCAGTGTGAGAGGATGGAAATCTGATGAGAAAAACAACACAGTAAACATTAAATACATCATTCACACACAAACACACACACACACACACACACACACACACACACACACACACACACACACACACACACACACACACACACACACACACACACACACACACACACACACACACACACACACACAGATCAAAGACATGAGATCAAGTTCACAACGTGTTGTAAGCTTGTAGATCAGATCTTTATTTTAAATGTTGCTGATCTACAAACTCACAACCTGTTTGTTTGTTTTCACTCAACATAATTATCGTCTCTGTCGGACCTTGTATGTCCAAAACATTAAAGGGATAGTTTACCCAAAAAATTACTTATTTTCTATGGATTACACCCCCCCATGAAGCCTTGAATTCATGAAGATTGTTTTGTGTTTGTCTCATTCCTAAGACAATAATTTAATGACCGGTGGAAAGATGCTAATGTCTCCGGTAGGAGACTCAAAGTTGACATTTTGAGTCTCCTACCGGAGACTCCGCCGGTCATCAAATTATTGTCTTGGAATGAGATGAAAAATAAAAAAATCTCCATGAATTCAAGTCTCCATGGGGGGTGTAATCCATAGAAAAAAGTCATTTTGGGGGTGAACTATCCCCTTTAATGTCATTTTAAAAACATTTTAAAATAGTGAAAATAGCCGATCTACAAGCTCACAACGTGTCAGAGATACAAGGTTTCTGCCCGACGACAACACAGTAAAATGTGAGTCAGAATGTCCTAAAGCCTCAGGTGAGAAGTGACTTCTGTGAGAAAATGTTTACATTAAGTTTATGTGAAATGACATCAATGTGGAAAAGTACTCAAATGTTTTACTTAAGTAAAAGTATCAATACTGCAATGTAGAAATACTCTGTTACAAGTAAAGGTCCGGAATTCAAAATGTACTTGTGTAAAAGTACAAAAGTATCGGTATTAAAATGTACTTAAAGTAACAAAAGTAGAAAGTACTCATTATGCAGAATGTCCCATTTCACAAGTTTTCAAATGTATACATTGTATAAAAATAATTTGAAAATAGCAGATCTACAAGCTCACAATGTGTTGCATGGAGACGCATTTTGAGCTTGTAGATCGACTATTTTCAAATGGCCGAAATGTATATAGGGCTGTTACTGTAGTTAATGTGTGTTTTGTAAGAATAATCAAAATCCTCCAAGTAACTAGTAACTAAAGTTTTCAAATAATTGTAGTGGAGTAAAAGTACAATATGCCTTTGAAATGTAGTGGAGTAGAAGTAAAGTAAAAAATACCTCAAAATGTTATTTAAGTACAGTACTTGAGTAAATATACTTACTTTACACCTCTGAAAATACTTGAACTGGGGACCCCCCAAAATAATCATATTTGAACTGGGGACCCCCATACTCCTATTTTAACTGGGGACCCCTACGGACAAGCACTTGTCAGGGTGGGGTAGTTGTAGGAGTTGAGGTATTACATTTAGTTTGACTCGGTTCCACATATAAATATTGTGAAAATAGTCGATCTACAAGGCTCTGTGAGCTTCTAGATATATTTTATAGTATATTTATAGCCGATCTACCACTTACACATCGCTATTTTGTAGATTTTTGTAGATATTTCCACAATATTTGACTATTTTTTTGCATAATATTTGACAATTTGGCCAATTTGGTATTAAAAAGGTCTTAAAAGTCCTTAAATTGTAACATTATAAATGTGCAGATACCCTGTATACACTTATACTGTATGTTGGTTCGTTTACTGTTGAGTGAGAAAACAATGTTACACATTAAGATAATCATCTGGGGACCCCCCACAATAATTTGGGGACCCCCCTGGGTCCCAGTTTGGAAACCACTGTGTTACATAGAAAACATTCAGCATCTATAAGTTAGCAACACCTCACACCATGGTGTGAAGCGTTGCTAACTTGTAGATTGGCTATTTTAATTATTTTTGAAATATGGAGGAATTACAAGCTGATTTACAAGCTCACAACGTGTCACGATGCAAGGCGTTGTGAGCTTGTAGATCTCCTATTTATTATGTACATTCTATTTTTTTATGTTTTTCTGTACTGCAGTATTTACATCTACAAGCTCACAACATGTCACAATGCAACATGTGAGGTTGTAGATCCGCCATTTTTGAAGCCAATCTACAAGCTCACAGCCTGTCATTATGCAAGGTATTGTAAGCTTGTAGATCGGCTATTTAATTTATTTTACCACAACCCAATCTGCAAGCTCACAATCTGTCACAATGCAACTCGTTGTAAATGTATAGATCGGATAGTTTTGTATTAGAAAAATAGCCGATCTACAAGCTCACAACAATTGCATATCGGCAATTTAATTAATTAAAAAGTACACAATATGAGGTGTTGTGAGCTTGTAGATTAGCTTTTTTTTTTTTTTTTTTTTTTTTTTTAACTATAAATCGACTTCAAGCTCACAACGCGTTATAATGAGACACGTTGTGTGCTTGTGGTATTTTTCAAATATAGTCTAAATACAAATTCAGAACCCGTCACAATGTAACCCATTTTGAGCTTGTAGATCGGCTATTTTTACCACATTTTCTAATATAGCCGATCTAAAAGCTCACAACACATCATGATGTGACACATGGTGAGCTTGTAGACGCTCTATTTTTATTTATATCAATTATTGATAATCTACAATCTAATCTGCAAGCTCACAACCTGTCACAATGTGACGAGTTGTGAGCTTGTAGATCCACTGTTTAGAAAACGTAAAAGTCCATATAAAAGTTCATCACACGTTAAACAACATACTGTGAGTTTATGTTTGGAATACAGCTGATCTACAAGCTCACAACCTGTCACAATGTAACTCATGAGTTTGTAGATCTTTTACTACTTTTGAGTTTTAAACAAAAGCCAAACTATACAAGCTCACAACGTGTCTCAATGTGATCCTTGTGAGCTTGTAGATCGGCTATCTTTGTTAGTTTGATATATTGAGGTCTGAGGAAGATCCAGCAGGCTTTAAACATCACATTCATGATGGTAATAAACCATTTAACTTATGGATCATAGTTATTCCAGTGCAGAGTTCTGCTCTGCATCTGGCTTTTTAAATTACTTTGGATGAGCGTGATCTTCTACTTGTTGATGTTTGAAATAACTCACTACCTGTCACATTGCAACATGATGTGAGCTTGTAGATCGTCTGTTTTTGAAATTTAGTAAAGGCTCACAACGCAACATGATATGAGCTTGTAGATCGTCTCACAACCTGCTGTGCAAGTTCTGATCAGCAATTTTTATTTATTTGTAATAGTCTATCTAAAAGCTCACCACACGTCATGGCTTCCTTTAGCCGGTATTTAACAATTAAATGTAATATTTAATTGGCCGTTAATTATAAAGATCACAGGCCACCGTGGCCGATTGGGAAAATGCTGTTATTAGACTATTTTATGTCTGTCTGTCTGCAATGGATAAAGTTGGTGACACACATACATTGCAGGCAAGTAATGAACCTTCCTTGTACCATCATTCATGATGACATAATTAACATTAACAAAACAAAACAAAAGCTAGGTTTTGCATATTAAGGTTGAATGAGATGTAGTGCCCAAAACATATATTAATGTGTTTATACTGTGTGCATGATAGAGTAGATAGATATTACTAGCCCACTTCATTTTTTGGCCGGTAAAATATAATCATGTCAGTCAAGGTGGCCGGCCCAAAAAGTGCCTTGCGGAAACGTATTGTGAGTTTGTAGATTGGCTCTTTTTATATTTGAAATACAGCTGATCTACAAGCTCACAACCTGTCTCAATGTGACTCGTTGTGAATTGTTAGATTGGCAAATTTTGTTTCAAATATAGCTGAACTACAAGCTCACAACGTGTCTAAATGTGACACATGAGCTTGTAGATTGGCTTTATTCTAAATATTGCCGATCTACAAGCACACAATGTGTCACAATGTGAGGCGTTGTGAGGCATTGGGTCTCATTCACTAAGCTCAGGTCCTCACATATTTTGTACTTATGTGCATATAGACCCCTTAACAGACGACGTCATACTGGCTGCGTGCAGCCAGTATGCGCGCAACGAAACCCATTATATCAGGTCTCGTTAGGACGCGTCTCACTAGCCAACACACACAAGAGGGGGTTGGGGTGTGCTGAAACCAGTGCACCCCGAAACAGGTTGGGAATTGATTGCGTGAAACAATCACCTGTGCGTCCAGGCTCAATGTTAGTAAACAAATAATTGGTCTATACGTGACTTCCCACGTTAAGTATTCGTTCGTATACACAGACTTATGTCTCAAACCTTTCATATATGTTATTACATGAAAAATCAATGACAATAGTGCCAAACCTCAAATAATGTTTTTATGTGCCCAAAATGTGTCAACACATTAAAAAAACATATGTCAAAGATCTATTGCTTGGATGCATATGGTAGACATGATGCAAGTTCAACCAAGTATTTCTTTTCAGTTGACACATTTAGAGCTGAATTATTAGGTCCCTCTGTGTGTTTTCCGTTTCTGCAAATGTGGCCACAGTTTCACATATTGGACTTTCATGGCAACATGTTGCGCTATTCATTTATATTATTGACCACATCACATCACACTTATGTCTTATGATCAGATGAGGATGCAGTATGGATGAAATCTGTGCCCATAATATCCATTCACCATTCTGACGTAGGACAGGATATGTTATTAATCCTAAGGACAGGTTTATCCTCAGTAATCAATAAAGTGTGATCTGGTCCATAATCGGATCTCTGCGTTCCTGGATTCCAGCTTCAAACTGTTACCTCAGTCAAATGTGAGCATTATTTAATAGAAAAGGCTTCTATAATACACTTTCCACGTTTTATTAACCTATTATTTGGTGGTGGGGTTAAACATTGTAACTTCTTATTCTCATTATGAGATCATTACTTTATTAACGTTCAGCTGATCCATCGTGCGATCGAGGGACTCACTTCCAGACAGAACAGATGTACAAGTTGTCAATGTGGTGCGACTTGACGCGTTGTGATTTTGCAGGTTTTTTTTTCTTCACGTGGGTTATTTCTGGTTGCCTTTTATGGTGTTAAATGGGGCGTAGAACAATACAAAGGATCTACACGGGAGCACACTAGTGACTTTAGAACACAACTGAGATACACCTGTGATACGCACAAATCACAGCTCTGAACCCTCTTTCATGAATCACATGTCAGAATTGACTTATCCCAATATACATATGTTATTTATGACCAGGATATAAACCTTATTCATGACCAGGATATACACCTTATTTATGACCAGGATATACACCTTATTTATGACCAGGATATACACCTTATTTATGACCAGGATATACACCTTATTTATGACCAGGTTAGTGAATGACGCCCATTGTTTCTCAACCCACATGACCTTAGTTTTCTGAAAAACTTAAATGTTTTATTCAAAAAAATAAAAAGATTCATGTTGCTATATACATAGAAACATCTAAAATGACACAGATGCTTTCCCGGTTTTAAAGGTATAACAACGTATAGGCTTTTCAGGTCTTAATGGGTTAAGGACCGGGCCAAGAGCAAAGAAACCTCCTGAATTCCCTGGAAGCTCTACTGAAGAGTTTTCAGGACAGTATCGGGGGAGGGGCAACCCAGTATAAAACAGGGTATAAATGTTAATGTGTGATATTGACACAGACAGACAGATACTCACATTTTGTAATGAGTAGAGGTTTAAGCCAATCTTCTCTTCCATGTTTCACTCTGTAGGAAATAGAACAACAATGCATCAATGTCTAACTGTCCAACAGAACGTCTCCACTACCTGACACTACAGTGTTTCTCCTATCATTATCTTGGCCCTGCAGCCCATCCAGACATACTCACTGCTGCCCAGTTTGGATCTCATCACCTCCTCAGACTCCACCTTAACCCCTAGCACTCCACTCTCCTTTATCCCTTCTTAATGCAAGTTTACTATGCAGATATATCTTGTTCTTAATGCAAGTTTACTATGCAGTTATATCTTGCAATGCAAGTTTACTATGTAGATAGATCTTTTTCTTAATGCAAGTTTACTATGTAGATATATGTTGTTCTTAATGCAAGTTTACTATGCAGATATATCTTAGATATGTCTTGTTATTTCTCAACCACAAATGTACAGAATGTTATTTAGATAGCATGTTGTTTAGACAACTGAAAATCTCCTGATAGATGCTGTGTTGACTCTGGACTTGATAAAACACAGTGGACCAACACCAGATTGCATGGCACCCAAAATCATCACTGACAGTGAAAACTTCACACTGGAGTCAACACAGCATCTACCAGGAGATTTTGGAAGACTTTGTGCTTCCGTATGTTGACAAGCTTTATGGAGATAAAGCTTGGGCAGGACTTCCACCTGCCCAAAGAGCCAAAACTACTAGTAACTGGTGTACTGACCATGGTATTACTGTGCTTAACTGACCAGACAACTGACCTGACCTGAACCCCACAGAGAATAGATGTTGTATTGTCAAGAGGAAGGTGTGAGACACTAGACTCAAAAATACAAATGAGCTTAAGGCTGCTATCAAAGCAAACCTGGGCTTCCATAACACCTCAACAGAACCACAGGCTGATGAAATCATTTGTTCAAAAGTAGCCCAGACCAAGTATTGAGTGCACAGTCTAACATACTTACACACATATATATATATATATATATATATATATATATATATATATATATATATATATATATATATATATATATATATATATATATATATGTATGTATATATATATATATATATATATATATATATATATACATACATATATGTACACATATATATAACACACATATATATATATGTGTGTTAGATTGTGTATATCAATCTAACATCGATACATACATACATGTATGTATGTATGTATGTATGTATGTATGTATGTATGTATGTATGTATGTATGTATGTATGTATATATATATATATATATATATATATATATATATATATATATATATATATATATATATACACACACATACATATCATCATAGGCATCCGTCCGTCAGTGATGACGATGGGTTGCGCCTGAGGGGTCAATTTCTCTTGCAGCGGCGACTGTGGCTGACCAGCCCCACTCTGGAGTGACAGTCTCTGTTGCAATTGTCGCAGACGAATGGGGAAGGGTCTGGTGCTGGAGTGGGGGCTGCTTCGAGCAGTTTCCTCTTCTGCCTCTTCACCTGCAGCAAGGAGATGTGCCTCTCCTCAGCAAGGCGAGTTCCTGAAACGACAGTCCGCCTCCAAGCACCACAGTCTTTTGCAGCTTCCTCCCAGTTGTTGTGGTCAATGCCTGCCAGCTTCATATCACGTTTACAGACGTCCTTGAAGCGCAAGCGTGGGCGACCAAGAGGTCTGGAGCCTGTTGACAGCTCACCGTACAGGACAGCTCTGGGGAGCCGGCTGGGGTCCATCCTGTGGACATGGCCAAGCCACCTAAGGCGCTGACTCAGCATGGTGAACATGCTGGTGGAGTGAGCACGTTCCAGAACTTCTGTGTTGGGAACTTTATCCTGCCAAGAGATTTCCAGGATGCGGCGTAGGCAACGCAGGTGGAAGCTGTTTAGTTGTTTTTCATGTCTGGTGTAGGTGGTCCAGGCCTCGCTGCCATACATCAGGGTGCTGACGACACAGGCTTGGTAGACCTGGAGTTTTGTGCGCACAGTTAGACGGTTGTTTGACCATACTCTTTTTGACAGCTTGGCCATCACTGTGGCGGCTCTTGCAAGACGGGTGTTCAGTTCTGTGTCGAGTGACAAGTCGCTGGAGATTGTGGATCCAAGGTATGTGAAGGTGTTAACACATTCCAGAGTCTTATTTTCAATGGAGATGGAGGGAGAAGTTTCAGCATCTTGGCCCATGACATTGGTCTTCTTAATGCTGATGGTGAGACCAAACTCCTTACAGGCAGATGAAAGCCTGTCCATCAGCCCCTGAAGCCCAGTCTCATTGTGGGATGCTAGTGCTGCATCGTCAGCGAAAAGCATTTCCCTCAGGAGGACACTGGTTACCTTGGTCTTGGAACGCAAACGGGCAAGGTTGAAAAGTTTGCCATCCGCTCTGGTGTGTAGGTACACACCTTCGGGACATGAGCCGAATGCAACAGACAGTACGAGCTAGAAGAGAATTCCGAAGAGGGTTGGCGCAAGAACGCATCCCTGCTTCACACCACTGCGGATTGGAAAGGCCTTTGAAGTTTCTCCTTCCCAGCAGACTGAGCCCTGTGTGTTGTCATGGAAAGACTTTATGACGGCAAATAGTTTTGGGGGGCAGCCGATCTTCACAAGCAGCTTGAAGAGACCATCTCTGCTGACAAGGTCGAAGGCCTTTGTGAGATCAACAAAGGCCAGATACAGGGGTCTCCTCTGCTCCCGGCACTTCTCCTGCAGCTGCCGAAGGGTGAAGATCATGTCCACCGTAGATCTTGCTGCCCTAAAGCCACATTGTGACTCGGGGTAGACACGCTCTGCAAGGAGGTGGAGTCTAGCGAGGGCGACACGGGCGAAGACCTTCCCAACGATGTTGAGCAGGGAGATTCCGCGGTAATTATTGCAGTCACTGCGGTTTCCCTTGTTCTTATACAAGTTGACGATCTTGGAGTCACGCAAGTCTTGAGGGACAGCTCCATCCTTCCAACAGAGGCAGAGGAGGTCATGAAGGTGCGGCAGTAAGGAAGGTTTCCCAAGTTTGATGACGTCAGGTGTTATCCCGTCAGCACCTGGGGCCTTTCCGCAAGCGAGGCTGTCAATGGCTTTGCTGAGCTCCTCCTGTGTGGGTTCCTTGTCAAGCTCCTCCATGACAGGCAGGTTTGCAACTTCATTCAGAACCTCCTCTGTCACAGTGTTCTCTGTAGCGTAAAGGTCCATGTAGTGCTCAGCCCATCTTTCCAACTGCTTGTTGCGGTCAGTGATGACTTCACCAGACTTTGATTTGAGTGGTGCAGTTTTCTTGATGAACGGGCCGGTTGCTTGCTTGATCCCCTCATACATGCCCCTGATATCTCCTGTATCCGAGGCAACCTGTATATTTGAGGAGAGCTCAAGCCAGTAGTTGTTTGCGCAGCATCGTGCCATTTTCTGGGCTTCGCTCCTAGCCTCTCTCAAGACGTCAAGGTTCCTCTGGGAGGGGTTCTTCTTGTGCTTGAGGAAAGCGGTACGCTTAGCCTCTATAACTGGCTCCATCTCTGCTGCACTAGCCTCAAACCAGTCTGCGTTCCTTCTCGTTTTCTTTCCATATGCTACAATGGCTTGGTCATAGATGGTGTCACGTAGGCAGTTCCACTTGTCCACAGCACACTGCTGGCTTGACGCACAGAGTTCTTGGTCGAGGGAGGAGAGGAAGCGCTGTGTGACAGCCGGGTTGGTAGAGCGGCTTGCGTTGATGCGTGGACGGGCCTTCTGCTTGGTGTGATGGATCTGCTTTGGCTGTAGCTTGACCTTGCTGAGGACTAGTGCGTGGTCTGTGTCACAGTCAGCGCTGTGAAACGTCCGTGTGAGATGTACACTGTTAAGTGCCTCTCGCCTCGTGATGATGAGGTCAAGCTGGTGCCAACGTTTAGATCTGGGGTGTCTCCAGGAGACCCTGTGCAGAGGCTTTGTCTGGAACAAGGTGTTGGTGATGCAGAGCTTGTGGTAGCAGCACAGCTCTAGCAAACGCTGACCATTTTCGTTTATGTTCCCCGCTCCAAAGTGACCAAGACAGTCTGGCCAGGATTCATGGTCAGCACCTACCCTGGCATTGAAGTCTC
The DNA here is from genome assembly GCF_963454915.1 of Gymnoscopelus microlampas. NCBI lineage: Eukaryota > Metazoa > Chordata > Actinopteri > Myctophiformes > Myctophidae > Gymnoscopelus > Gymnoscopelus microlampas. The sequence continues at coordinate 2,433,060 of NC_139952.1, forward strand.
CCAGAAGGAGCAGATGCTCATTTTTCGGGAAGGTGTTGACAGCCGCATTGAGCTCCACGTAGAACTTATCTTTTGACTCTGATGGTGAGCAGAGAGTCGGGGAATAAGCACTCAACAGGTTGGCTGGCCCGCTACTTGTGGATAGGCGAATTGCAAGGATCCGCTCAGAGCCTCCTGTCGGTGGGTTTATCATGGGAAGCAGAGTGTTCTTCACAGCAAATCCCATGCCATACTCTCGGGTCTCCTCTGCACTCTTGCCCTGCCAGAAGAAGGTGTAGTGTTTTTCCTTCAGAGAGTCACAGTCAGCGAGACGTGTCTCTTGGAGGGCAGCGATGTCAACATTTAGTCTGTGGAGCTCGCGGTCGATGATGGCTGTCTTTCGCGAGTCATCGATGTGGTCAAGGCTGTCCGAGAGCCCTGTGCGCATGGTTCTGACATTCCAGCTTGATACTCGAAGAGCTGGTATCTTCGTTTTCGTTCTCTTCGTTTTCATCCTGTTTTTCACTAGTTCAGTATTGACGTCCACTAGTTGAGCTTTACCCCATGCCCCGCCAGGATGACGCTGGCGCTGGGAGGTTGGCACACGTGGCGCCCCATTCTCTTCGCCAGACGGGTAGGACTTTGAACCCGTAGACTGCAAGCTTCCGTGTTGTTTCCTCCCTCCAGGGGGAGGCTGGAGTGACCTCTCCATGGCGCAAGCCTGGGCAGGGAGTATGGAGATCCTGGGTTGCCCAATCATCAGAATCCCCCTCTCGGCCGTGCTGGTGTGATCCAAAGGAAAGCAAGGCAATACATCTGGCATCAGCTTGGCTGCAGGAGCTGCCGGCAGGAGGTCAGCAGTGACACGCAGCCGCCTTGGGGGCTCCACTCCTGATTATCTGTCTGGGTTTACTCCCATAGCCTTTCCTTCTCCCAAAGGTACCACAAAGCAGTGGGGGGGGGCGGGGGGGTACTATTTAACCCATAGGTGGGGCAGTGGTTGGCGGGTGCCAGGGCGTGTCCAAACACCGGTGGGCCTGCGCAACTCGCCTCTGGGGCCCACTGCTGCTCCGAGATCCCCTCCAGTTTAGCCTGAGACCGCAAAGTCCCAGTTACCGTATGTGGCCACGAGGAGGCACTACAGGAGTCTTGGCGGTGGAGAGGCTGTGTACCGGCAAGAGGAGGCTTACGCACTCGGCTCCTCTTTTCACCCCCACAAGGAGGGCTAGCTGAAAAGCAGAGAGTAGCAAGCAGGAGCAGCATGCACTAACTACAAGCACTTCTACACACTACTGCACTGACGCATCACACACACCCTGTGTGCAAGCACACTCACACATACATACAGTATATACATATATATGTATATGTATATGTATATGTATACATATATATATATATATATATATATATATATATATATATATATATATATATATATATATATATACATACACACACACACACACACACACACACACACACACACACACACACACACACACACACACACACACACACACTGTACTATCCAACATGGACACAGCCCAAGTCTACTCACATGCAGTTCTCCAGAACTGAATCATTCACCATGTTGAGGCTCAGGTCCAACTCTCTTAGGGAGGGATGAGAGTTTACAGCTGAGGCCAGAACTTCACAGCATCTCTCTGACAAGCAGCACTGACCCAGTCTGAATGAAGAATGAAACAACAGATCAAAAAAGAAAAAAATAATACACAAAACATGTTATATATACATTATTCCTGGATTGAGAACCTGGACCTGGCCGTGATGGACTGTCAGGGTTTTGGACTACCCAAGAGGTGGAAAGGAAAAAAAAATACAACAAGAATACAACAAAACAAGAAAGAAAATAAAGACAGATTCTTAAGATAAAGTTCAGCTCACTTGTTCCACGATAGTTAATGCATTTGCATATTTTAATACAAGGCTGTTACTACCATCAAACAATCATTGCAAGATCATCTGAAAATTGCTACAAATGAACAAGGCTATCCTAATGTTTCTCACAAATGTAATTTGAAATGTTTGAGGATGTTCCTGCTCTCTGTGTCTCATAGGTCTTTGTCAGGTATTGCTTGAGTTTTTTGATCCTTTTTAAACTTTAGACCAAATAGACCAAATAAACTATATCAATGAGAAGTTCATCAACCCCAAATGTTTTCTCCATCACAATATGGTGAGTATTAGGAATTCAGATCTACAGAGTTCAGAAAGATGTTTCATAGGAAGGAGAAAAATACCACATAAAAAAATACCACATCCAAAAATACCATATCCTCATCTAGTGAAATCCCTACTCCTGAAATGAACGGTTGTACCCATTAATATCAATATAAATAATCAAAACTAGAACTTGTTGAAGATCTGACAAAATACATCCAACAACGATAGTGTAATTTTGTATACAGTATAAGCATGGCAGGACATGGTGGCAGGCTTGTGTTACCATGATATCAATCTTATTAATACATTCTCACCACAGCAGTCATAATATATTCACATAATACGGTACATAATAACACAGTATTGATAAAAACTAAATCAGGTAAGATACAAATCTGACCTTAGAATCTCCAGTCTACAGTGCAGACTCTTCAGTCCAGCTAAGAGCAGATCCAGTACTCCTGATTCCTGCAGGATGTTTTGGCTGAGGTCCAATGCTCTCAAATGTGAAGGATTAGAGCTGAGAGCTGAAGCCACAACTTCAACCTCTGTCTGTCTGAGGTTACAGCCAACAAGTCTGTAAATACAGATTAAATAAGAGACTATCAAAACAAATGATATCTAGTTCACTGTCATGGAAGTTAACTAAGAGATCTCCTACTGTATCTAGTTATGCAGACATAAACAGTTTAAGTATGATTAGAGAACAGGGAAGTAAACAACAGATGAAAAGTTAATGTAATGTAAGAAATCTGAGTAACCAAGCTCAATGTTTAAAAAGCCATCCTCTGTACACCCCTTCACTAATGGTGTGGTCCATTTATCATATGGTATGGTCTGTTTTCATGGTAGAATAACTCATAAAGAGGACACATATGAATAGTTTGAGGACTTGAGTTCTCCTGTTGTTCTGTGTGTACTAAGGTTGGGGTTGTCTGTTGGCGATTGAATGAGTCCAATTAATGTTGGTTACCACAGACTATTGATGAGTACTCTGGCTAATGCCTAGGCTTCTTTCCCCACCTTTGATGTACTTACATATTGTACAGTTAATATAAAACTACATTCTTTTTATTCAGGTACATTTTAGCTACTTTTTTTTTTGCCTATGTGTGTCATAGGCGCAGTGTCCCATGAAAAGGACAAGGACTGACAGATAGAGATCTCCATATATGGTCATATCAGTTGGGTGGCCCGAACCTCTAGTTTTACTAAATTACATTAATAGGATCTTAACAAGAGCAAAACCATATTTAAAACATTATCTTTAAACCTGGATCATCAGTAGGCTCATAGTGATTACACTGTGAGAGTTTTTTTGGAGTTTATATACTTTTCTTTAATACAGTTTTGCATTGGTTTTCTACCACAGCAGACAACGCGAATATTCTATATTGGTTCAGGAATGGAACCAAAAAAAAAAGGTCTGAGGTGGGGGGAGTGGCAGAGTGTGGAACGGTCAACACCACTAGACGTCACAGAAAGACTGAACAGAGGAAGAGAGCAATGTTCAACCAGTAGTTGAAGGTGTGAATTGAATAAAGAGAGAATGAGCAAATATATGGCATATTTACTATTTGGTGGAATTCATCATCTGATACACCTGAGTCGCGCACAAATCAAGGCTTTACACAGCCTTTCCTGAATCAGACGTGGCTCTTTATTTGAAAGCAAATCTACACTAAAGAATATAGCAGAAATGTTAAGAGCTGTGTGAATGAGGACCATTAAAAATAACAATTATCTTTTTTATTTTAACTACTGAGAGGATGGTAATGTCAGTGGGTTCAAACCACTGGTCTGGTGGGGGTAACCAGCAGGGCTTTTAGACTCTTAGTTTAGTTTTTACCCTGCTTTATTGTGGTCTGGCCTTTATTTGCACATACACACAATACCACTAATCACTATTTGAGACACAGACAGTTTTATTGGAACCTTTATGTCAACCTTAATTTCTAATTATTAATTCAAGGACCCCAATGGAGACAAGCCCGCAAGGACTTTTTTGGCCGGACCTTTTAGGCAAAAGCATTATAAATGTAACTGTGTTGTTTTACATTCTTTTGCCTAATAAAAATTTCAATCAATCAAAAATTATAGTGTTAGCTGTAATGTCACTAGGATGTTTCTATTCACTTGACTACTAACCGAGCCTTTCTGCAGTTCCTCACAGCTGGGATCAGTCTCCTTCTCCCCCCCTCTGATGTGTTGTATTTGTCCAGGTCTAACTCATCCAGAACCTCCTCAGACATCAGCAGCATGACGGCCAGAGCTGAACACTGGCTCCCAGACAGTTTCTCCTTTGATCCGTTCAGGTACAGTTTGATCTCTTGATGTAATGAGTGGTCGTTCATCTCCATCAAACAGTGGAAGATATTGATACATCTGTCAGGAGAGATATCATGAGTGTTTATCATGCTCTTTAGGTTGTTGATGGCTTCCTGGATGCTCTTTGGACTATTCTCTGTCTGACCCAGCAGGCCTCCTAACAGACTCTGGTTGGACTTCAGTGAGAGGCCATGAAGGAACCGAACAAGTAAGTCCAGGTGGCCATTTTTACTCTTCAGGGCTTTTTGCATAGCAACTTTCAGGAAGTCAGAGAGGGAGAAGGAGTAATAATAACGTTTCAGGAATGTCTTCAGTACCTTCCTGTTCTTCTTTGAGAAACAATGGAACAGGTAGACTGCGGCTATAAACTCCTGGATACTCAGATGAATAAAGCTGTAGACCGTTTTCTGGAAGAGCACACCCTCTCTTTTGAAGATCTCTGTGCACACTCCTGAGTACAGTGAGGCATCTTTCACATCAAGACCACACTCTTCCAGGTCTTCTTGGTAGAACAGGATGCTACCTTTCTCCAGATGTTCAAATGCCAGCCTGCCCAGCTTCAGGAGAACTTCCCTGTCCGTCTCCATGAGCTGATGTTGATTCACCTCATGTGTCTCATCATACTTCTTCTTCTTCCTCTTCGTCTGAACCAACAGGAAGTGGCAGCATATCTCAGTCAGGGTCTTGGGCAGATGTCCTGTCACATCTGTCCTCAACATGTCCAGCAGAACGGTAGCAATGATCCAACATAATAGTGGGATGTGACACAGGATGTGGAGGCTCCTTGATGTCTTCATGTGTGAGATGACTGTGCTGGCCTGTTTCTCATCACTGAATCGGTTCCTAAAGTACTTCTCCTTCTGTGGGTCTGTGAACCCTCGCACTTCTGTCACCATGTCGACACATGCAGGAGGGATCTGATTGGCTGCTGCAGGTCTGGTGGTTATCCAGAGGAGAGCTGAGGGGAGCAGATTCCCCTCGATGAGGTTTGTTAACAGAGCATCCACTGATGATGTCACTGTGACATCAGAAACAATGTCATTGTTTTTTTTGTTTTTTTGTTTTTTTTGGAACAATGGAAATCTGCTTTCATCCAGACCATCAAAGATGAAGCCAACTTTCCAGACAGCGAGCTGCTCTGCTGTGACCTTCTTTAATGTTGGGTGGAATTCATGGATCAGTGTGAGAAGACTATACTGCTCATCTCTGACCAAGTTCAGCTCTCGGAATGAAAAGGGAACCAGGAGATTTATATCTTGATTTTCCGAACCCTTTGCCCAGTCCAGAGTGAACTTACGCACAGAGAATGTTTTTCCAATGCCAGCGATGCCCTTGGTCAGAACTCTTCTGATGGGTGTCATTCTGCCAGGGAGGGGTTTAAAGATGTCACAGCAGGTGATTGGTGTGTCATGGAAGGTCTTCATCTTGAAAGCGGTCTCAAGCTGTATCACCTCATGTTGGCTATTAACCCCTTCACTCTCTCCCTCTGTGATGTAGAGCTCTGTGTAGGTGCTGGTGAGGGAGGTTCCAGAATCTTCTGTCATGTGGTCTGTCACATCATCAAGACTGTTCAAACTGATCTTATAATCATTCAAATCATCCTGCAGACTGACATCTGACATGAGAGAAACAAATATTATTTAAACATTCAGCACACAATTTGTTAAGAAAAATGTAGCAACACAAGACCAGTTGTTTTTGTCCAGAGTTGATAGTTGTTTAGCTTCATTATTTCCACTTAGATATTGATACGGAAACTAATTTGAACATTTAGTCTGACTATGTATTCTGCAATTTAAGCATTCCATTTATTAACATGCCATTTGAATTAGTGCAAATTCTGTCCAGTCTTACTGTGTCCAGGTGTGGTTTGACTGGGTGACTTCAGTCCAGGTGTGGTTCTGAATGTCTGTCCACACTGGGGACAGCCATAGTGTCCTGTTGGAGCAGACTGGTCCCAGTATGAGCTGATGCACTGTCTGCAGAACCAGTGTCCACAGCGGGTAGAAACTGGATCTGTCAGAACCTCCTCACACACTGAACACCTGGACGCCTGCTCTGTCACAACACAACCACTCCTCTTCCTCTCTCTGTGGAGATGAAGACAATGTATTACTATATAATAGTATTGTATTATATTTACACATAATATAATAACATGTATGTATGTATGTGTGTGTGTGTGTGTGTGTGTGTGTGTGTGTGTGTGTGTGTGTGCGTGCGTGTGCCCCCGAGTGACTGGAGGAAAATGCATGCCCCCCCCCCCCCCCACCCAATAAACCTTTTTTTTTTATATTGACACCAACAGTAGGAGTAGAACATAAAATGAATGCTGATCTTTTCTGAAGTTATTATAGGCGAATTTAGCGCCTATTTCACGTCGGGGTCCATTTGGTTCCATAAGTGTCCTCTTGAGGTTACAGAAACAGCTAAACGAAAGAAAGTCTGCAACACAGTTTTATACAAGCCTATGTAGTCTACTGGGGGTCCCTGCTTGATCTCTCTCTCAGCTAAGGGGTCCTTGACCTGAAAAACGTTGAAGACCCTGGACCTGGGTCCTGGATTGTATCATTATATACATTTAATCCAGTATGCTATTTTTATTTATTTATTATGTTTTAAAAACATAGACCTACAAGCTCACAATGCGTCGCATCCACGACGCGTTGTCAGCTTGTAGGTCTGCTATTTTAGGAATCAAGTAAGCTATAGCCCTTCTGTCGGCAGCAGACAAATAGCTGCATTAACAGTGAAAAGTTGTGAAGCAGAATTTGTTTTAAACGCAAGCAGTACACCCAGAAACGCCATTGTGGGTGTGTATATGTGTGTGTGTGTGTGTGTGTGTGTGTGTGTGTGTGTGTGTGTGTGTGTGTGTGTGTGTGTGTGTGGGGGGGGGGGGGGGGGGGGGGGGGGGGGGGGGCTAATAAAGCACAGAGGCTTTCTTTAATAACAAAATGATCTCAATCGCGAGGGAGAGCGGTCCGAACGGAACCGACAAAACATTCTAAAATACTGGACCCGGCCCGAAACGGGACCGAGGAAGACTGGACCCGTTCCGAAACGAACCGAGGTTAATCCAAATGTACTAAACCCGGTCTGACCGGGACCCGGAACTAACCACCATCTATCTAGTGGTTACCATTTGCGCCTGGCAATCTCTGCTTCTCACCCATTGACTTGCATGTTAAATGATGGCTTTTTCCCTTAAAAATAATCGATCATTTCAGGAGCAAGAGCTTCAAAATCTCTTCTAAATCTAGTCAACAAGGCCTGCAGTAGGCTATGCACTGGACAAATGTGCATGACATTATTTCAATAAACTAAAAACATGGGAAATGTTAAGAGGGAGTAATGGATACACAACGGTCGACTGTCACGACCGTCATGGATGAACTTCAACCTGGTGTTTACACTTTCTCCATTTATGGCCCGTACATCTACATAAACGTTCATATTTCAAATATAAATAGCTTATCCCATGGCGACGGATGTTACATGTATACGGACTCTCAAGTACCTGTATCATTCGTATTGTTCAATAAAAAGCATTTTAATCTGATCTGTGGCCATTTTCTCCACATGCTTTCAGCTGAGTGACCCTTTCGGTTGGTAGGTGTATTGCACTCCGATACATTATGAAAAAATGGCCAGTGATCGGATTAAAATGCTTTTCATTGAACAATACAGAATATACGGGTACTTTTGAGAGTCCCGTGCGTAATTGTAACATCCGTGGCCATGGGGTAAGCACTTTATATTTGAAATCTGAACGTTTATATAGATGTACGGACCGTAAATGGAGAAAGTGCAAACACCAGGTTGAAGGTGATCCTTGACTGTAACAGGAGTTTTCATGTACCACAGGCTACAGACTGCAGTAGCAGACGCAGTTAATAAATAGACAAACTAATTAATTCATTACTTAAACGTGCGGAATCCGAAACAGGCAGCGGCAGCGCTGTGATTCTGAATTTTGTTACGATTACGGTGATTAGTAGCCTATTATTAACACCACCTGGGCGAGTGAGTCGTGTAACTTTCCTGACGACAGAAACACACACACGCTGTTAAGAGAGAGAGAAAGAAAGAGCGAGCGAGAGAGAGAGCTTCCAAAGCCGAGCACAGCGCGTCTCCGCAACACAGACTGGTGTAAAGTCAGTGTTGTGTTCTAGTTTTTTTCCGAAGGTATACGATACGATGCGTACATTTACTCGAGTACTGTACTTAAGTACAATTCACAGTCACTTTTCGTCTCGCTGTATATATACATACTATATAAAAATACCGGAGTAACGCACCATGTAATAACGGTAACTGAGTTACTGAATTAAAAAAAGAATGTGTTAGAGTACTAGTTACTGAAAAAGATAACGGCGTTACAGTAACGCGTTCAACACTGAGCACAACATACTTAATTGCACAATGGTGTTGCGTGCTGTAAATAGCAGATCTACAAGCTCACAACGCCTCCTATTCATGACACGTTGTGAGCTTGTAGATCTGCTATTTACTGCGACACCGACACACTCCTAAGTCCTATAGCTGAGCCCAGCACTTGGGTGTCGGGTTACGATCTTGATATGATTTAACTGGGGATGGATGCTTTGTAGTTTGGAGATCGTATTCACTGGCAAGTACATGTTGCGTTTTGACGACCTCGGTCATGTCATTCACACCGCGGCTATCCACATACCCCCCACCCCCATTTAGTTTGCCTGGTGTAGCCACTTATAGGTGCATTACTTTTGGTAGTTTATAAGTAGGATGTATTTCATTTACTTAAACACTACACTAGTTATACAACGCCACCAATAGAACAGCCTCACTTGCTCTGCCTGTGTGTGTGTCTTGTGCGTGCGTGTGAGTGTGAGTGAGTGTAGAGGGGGAGGGGCGGGCCTTTAAGCGCTGCGAGAGAAACAGGACTGCCTCTCTCTCTGTCTGTAGTTGGAATGCCATTGGAATGTCTCTGACGGCGAATTGTGGGCGTGGGCGGGGCCAAGGTCCCTAGGGACAAAAACAGTTTATAGGGACAGAGCTCTAGCTCTCTGTCCAAAAATAGGAAAACTGTAGAACTATTTTACATTTAAAATTAGTTCTATGTAGATCCATGTTTATGCATTTCCACTTGTAGTTCACAGAGATCAGTGATCTTACTTTGTGTTTGAAGGTCCAGGTTCATTACTGAAGTTCATAGGGAAATCCATTGACCTGTCACTCTTCATAGACACACAGCTGGGTGTTGGAGACTTTTGTCTGTGGTGAAGACTTCTGGAATCATACAAATGATTGATTTGTGTGAGCGATCGAGAGACAGACAGTCTACAAGGAGACATATGTGAAGGGAATGAGTCGAGTTTTGGCAGCGGTCCAAACAACCTGTGGTGAGTTGGACAGTTGATTCTTGTAGATATGTGGCAACATTGTCTATAACGTGTCTTCTCAGACATATCACAACCGCTCGTCACTACTGCAAGTTTAACCGTCTGCACGGCTCAGTTTGTAGTTTACATCTATACATCTATAGTCAGCTACTGCTTCTACATGAGATCACATGAGATTAAATGGCATAAGGTGCTGCATTCGAGCAAGCCAGAGAATCTTAATGAAATTCTGCACTGTATTAAAATGTCATAGTGTGTGCATGTTGAAGATACTCTCATACGAGAATCTAATAAGATTGATGATGCTGAATGATGCTACCAGGAGATGTTTAAGATTTTAAAAATCCTGTAGTGTGAGTGAAGCTTTATAGTGTTGTGTATATTGTGTAGAAGGATTCGCATACTCTGTGTGTGGAAGTCCAGGTTCTTTACTGAAGTTAGGAAGATCATCTTTAGTCCAGTGACTCTTCATAGACACATTGCTGGGTGCTAGAGACTCTGGTCTGTGGTGAAGACTTCTGGAATCACATAAATGTTTTTATAATTATCATTTGAATTAAATAGACCGTTTGTTGCATAGATATCCCCAGGAATTATTTACAGTGTGAATGCAGAACAGGGTTTTCTGTACATTATGTCTGTCCCCTCAAAAGTAGACCAATCACAGCCCATGAGATGCATGACATCACAAAAAAGAACCAACTCAGTCTATGAAATACTTAAATACCTGGTGAACTTAAAGTGAAACTCATGAAGAGCATGATATTTTGATCACTGTTGATAATTTTATTCATTTTATGTTTTCATTTCTCTCTGCAAATATTAGTTTCACCAACATTGTTGTCTTAAAGCAATTGCTATTTCTATTTAGACAAGTGAAACAGACAAGCAGCCAGTCTGTACAATATGATTTCACCACTAAACACCAATCACATTTAGATTTGTGAGATTTCCTTCAGAAACTACACACGGCAACTGAAATGAAGTGAAAGCCAACTGACTGACCTGTTTATATTCCTACTGTGCTGTAGGCATACCTCACCACTGTTAGATTACCCTATCCTAGAATTCATGTCTCTACGTAGGTAAGAGTTTATTTTTTTCATCCCCAAAGGGAAATTAAGGTGTTTACAGCAGCTCTCATCATCAGACAGACAAAGAAAAAAGAGACATCAATAAAAACCTTTAGAATAATAACATCTCAATATTGTAGGTTGCCTTTTCTCAGACGCCTATTTTAAAGATAGTCCAAACACTACTAAGTAAAAGCCAGTGGGTTGATTTTAACATCCTCATCAGCCAGATGTAGATAGCGAGGAGGAGGAGTTTTACAATCGGTGTCATGTCACCCGACGGCGCATTATTCCGACGTCCCGTTGGTCCGACTGGCCTCATTATAACTAACCCTATCCCTAACCTCACACTATAACCTAACGTTTGTCAGACTACTGGGGCGTCTGAATAATGGGAGGTCAGAATTATGAGCGGACCCCGTACAATCGTATTGCAGCAATAGGAAAAGGTCTCGTATCACGCTCCTTATCACAATGTAGGTTTAACAGTCTGTTGCTAAAGGATCTTCTCTATCTTACCACAGTGTCATGTTGTTTCTACTCAATTTAAGATCTCTCACAAATAAAACCTCTATTATCAATGACTTCTTATCTGAAAATGAACTAGATTGTAGTTTAATGTTCAATGAGACTCACTTGGCTGAACCAGAGTGCTAACAAGGAGCTAATTGAGGCATCAAATCATTCACTGAATGACCTGTGTGGTTCAGATAAATGTAGTTCTATTATATCTTCTTGGTTTGACACCAGTTCAAATCCTAGCTGCTGTATTGTCAACAAGCTGGAGACATGAGAGTAATCATCTATTAGAACATGTATTCTAATGACATACAACTTGTTATCTATCAAATAAATGCCTGTTTCATGTCCATTTTTATTGTTTATATCATTGATTGTTCTGTATGTTTGTTTGTAAAAAACAGGAAAACTGTAGAACTATTTTACATTTAAAATTAGTAATATGTAGATCCATGTTTATGCATTTCCACTCGTAGTTCACAGAGATCAGTGATCTTACTTTGTGTTTGAAGGTCCAGGTTCATTACTGAAGTTCATAGGGAAATCCATTGACCAGTCACTCTTCATAGACACACAGCTGGGTGTTGGAGACTCTGGTCTGTGGTGAAGACTTCTGGAATCATACACATGTTTGATTTGTTTGAGCGATTGAGAGACAGACAGTCTACAAGGAGACATATGAAGTGAATGAGAGACGTGAAGTGAATGAGTGGACTTTTGGCAGCGGTCCAAACAACTTGTGGTGAGTTGAACAGTTGAGTCTTGTAGATATGAGGAAACATTGTCTATAATGTGTCTTCTCAGACATATCACAACCGCTCGTCACTACTGCAAGTTTAACAGTCTGCACAGCTCAGTTTGTAGTTTACATCTATACATCTATAGTCAGCTACTGCTTCTACATGAGATCACAAGAGACTAAATGACATAAGGTGATGCATTCGAGCAAGCCAGAGAATCTCAATGAAATTCTGCACTGTATTAAAATGTCATAGTGTGTGCATGTTGAAGATAATCTCATAAGAGAATCTAATAAGATTGATGATGCTGAATGATGCTACCAGAATCAAAAATTGTTTAAGATTAAAAAAAATATATCCTGTAGTTTTAGTGAAGCTTTATAGTGTTGTGTATATTGTGTAGGAGGATTCACATACTTTGTGTGTGGAGGTCCAGGTTCATTACTGAAGGTAGGAGGATCATCTTTAGACCAGTCACTCTTCATAGACACACAGCTGGGTGTTGGAGACTCTGGTCTGTGGTAAAGACTTCTGAAATCATATAAATGTTTCTATAATTATCATGTTAATGAAGAAGTCAATTTGTTAAATATTTGTTATTGTTAAGGCCCATTTTACAAATGTTTTGAGTTTTGCCCCACAATATTGCAGCAACAAGAAAACAAAACAAAACATAATACATTATTTATGATAATAGAAACAGTAAAGTTTGACTAAAAGTACAGTGGTAGTGTTGTGTATATTGTATAAGAGGATTGATATACTTTGTATCTGGACGTCCAGGTTCATCACTCTTCATAGACACAGATGGAGGCTCTGGTCTGTGGATGAGCTGTTTGTCAGTTCCCTCCTCCTCTCTCTCCTCACAATGACTCATCTTTGTTTTTTATTAAACCTGTCAAGATTACAGTCAAAATAGACCAGAAAACAGTAAGTGTTTGTTGCTTATGCACAATGCGCGCACAGACACACGCACACATCTAATACAGATAGACAGACAGACAACCAGAGATAACAACCTCACTCTACAACAAAGTATCACATGACCAAACTCCCCTGAGGTCACATGACTTTACTTAAACTGTGATGTGATTCTAATTACAATACATCACTAACATGATCTACTCACTGGTAATCAACATAGGGTCCAGGGACCCCGAGGACCCCTGGGGTACCTGGTCCCAATTTAGTTACCCAGCAAAATGAGGGTCATTGAGGGACAATGACCCTCAATGAGGGACATGTCATTGTTCCGACATTACTAACCCTATCCCTAACCGCACGCGGAGTAGTGGGATGACGGACTTGGGTGCAGTACGTTAGTCCGACAGCGCATTCCTCCGACAGCGCAGCGCTCCGACGTTTCAATACTAAACCCGAACCAAACCCGCACCCTAACCCTAACCGCACGTGGATGCCACATAGTCAGAGAAAAGGTCTGTCGGATTTTCGCATGCCTCCCGACGGACTTATGAGCAGTCAGCCAAAATGAGTACCAGTTTAAAAAGTTAAACCCTACTTTATTTTACGTTTTTTTTTTAAATAACAGATCCACAAGCTCACAACGTATCATATTGTGACTCGGTGTGAGCTTGTAGATCTGCTATTTTTTGAATAATGTTGACTGTGTTCTCTTATGGGGGCCACTGGCACAATGTTTTATGATTACAAATGCTCCTTGACATGAAGATGTTTCAGAACCACTGATCTATCTAACTCACATGGACTTCTGTTCTGCTCTTCTAAATATGTTGCTGACCAGTGTTGAACTCCAACTCCATCAAAGCGTGACTGAACTCTCTCTCTCTCTCTCTATGGGTCTGGTGCCAACACACGCAGGGAACACTCCTCTCCACACACACACACACACACACACACACACACACACACACACACACACACACACACACACACACACACACACACACACACACACACACACACACACAGGCTACAGAGATTATTGCTACAGTGTATTGTTTAAGACCCTGCAATAATCTTTATGCTTTGATCTGAAAAAAAATGTAGTCCAGACGGTTCAGTTGAATCAACACACTTACAGCTCTGTCATACTGGAGGAGGTGTTCTCAACAGGTCCTAGTGCCCCGCCCCCAGACCCATAGACAGAGACAGAGTTCCTCCTATGGTCGTAGCTCCAAACATTGGAACTTCCTCATTGAGATGGACAGATCATTTCCTCATTCCATTCTTACAATGAGAGTCTATGCTAGTGTCGTCACCCTGCCCTCTATTATGACACCATGTGACCCTGGGCACAGACATGGAAAATTACACCCTTACCTGACAGTGCAGGTACACACACAGTAACACATTGTGTGAGTCATTACTGTAAACTGGTTCAACTGTAAGATATGACACCATGTTAACTTGTTCTCACCTCTCCTCTGTATTTCTCTCCTCTGGAATGTAATGACACACACACACACACACACACACACACACACACACACACACACACACACACACACACACACACACACACACACACACACACACACACACAATATCACATGACCAAATTTCCCTGAAGTCGCATGACTTTACTTAAACTGTGATGTGATTCTAATTACAACACATCACTAACATGATCTAACTCACTGGTTCTCAACATGGGGTCCCTGAACCCCATCTTGTTCCCCAGCAAAATGAGTACCAGTTTAAAAACGTGAACCCTATTTCATTTTACGGCTTTTTTTAAATAGCAGATGTGCAAGCTCACAACGCATCAGATATTGTCTCGTTGACTCGTTGTGAGCTTGTAGATCTGCTATTTTTTTGAAGAATGTTGACTGTCTTCTCTTATGGGGGCCACTGGTACAATTATTTATGATTATAAATACAAATCAGTTTGTGGCTCCTTGACATGAAGATGTTTCAGAACCACTGATCTATCTAACTCACATGGACTTCTGTTCTGCTCTTCTAAACATGTTGCTGACCAGTGTTGAACTCCACTACCTTTTTACTAACTAGTATTGTAACTAATTACTTTCAATTCAACAACATATGTTACAATGACTGAGATTAAAATATGCTTCAGAGGATCATGTTTATTATGATCCAGTGATCTACTGTCACTCTAACCCAGTGGTCCTCAAACTTATCCCCCTGCAATTAACCTTTTCATCCACAGCATTACAATGTTATTCATATTATGGTACGTAAATATGTATTGTTAATACATAAGATACAGATAATATAAAATACAGTTTGTCACGAGGAAAACTTTACATTACAGGACAGATTGAAAATAACTTTGTACTTGATATTTAACCACTTGAACCCCAGCATCCGTATTCTGGGGGGAATATTCACCCAACAAAAATATCATATCTACAAGGTTGTGAGCTTGTAGATCTGCTATTTTTGGCAAAACATTTGGTGTAGATAGATTTGGTGAAGAACACACCAAGTACAGTGTAACTCAGGTCTGTATTACTAAGTGGTTAAACTGAAGTGATATTGATACATTCCAAATATGATCAAAGTATTCTGCAGCGTCCCTGGACTTATGTTACAACACCCTAGGGTGCCACGGCCCACACTTTGAGAAACCCTGCTCTAACCTCAGCACAGCAAGCCTTTAAAATAGCAGAGACATGACCCGCCCTATTCTACCTCTGATTGGTTTAGGTTTAGACAAGAGGAGTGATGATTGGTTAAGGTATAGGGTCAGATATATCAGATATCTCAGGCAGAGCTGGGCGGGGCTTGCCTTTGTCTCTCTGCAGGTGCAAACCAGCGTGATATAACTATGAGAGTGACAACACTAAACCAGCGTGATATAACTATGAGAGTGACGACACTAGCATATACTCCCATAAGAATGCAATGCGGAAATGCTCTGTCTATCTCAATGAAAAAGTTCCAATGTTTGGAACTACAGCCCATAGCAGTCCGCTTTGCAGGGAGATCAAAGCGTGACAGAACTCTCTCTCTATGGGTCTGGTGCAAACACACACAGGGAACACTCCTCTCTGCAGGCAGGCAGGCACGCACGCATGCATGTGCGCACGCGCGCGCGCGCACACACACACACACACACACACACACACACACACACACACACACACACACACACACACACACACACACACACACACACACACAGCGTTCAAGCATGATCTTTCTATCAGCGTCTATATTCCAGGCAGAACTAAACAGTGATTTGATTCAGACAAACTTTTACATATTAAATACCAAGTGGTTCTAGTATAATGTATAAAACACTTCATCAACATTAACCCCTTCAGCCCTCTATTCTTAGTAAAACACGCCTGGCCCTGTACTTGGACAGCTTTTTCCCTCTATACAATCCTTACCATGCCAAGAAGCTCACCATGCATCACAACGCCAAACGTTCCCCTCCAGAATAGGGTGTGTAGGGTTGAAGTGGTTAACATTATTAACACCAGACTAGAGAGATTATTGCTACAGTGTATTGTTTAAAATCTCTTACCCTGCAATAATCTTTATGCTTTGATCAGACGAGGCAAAACAAAATGGAGTCCAGACGGTTCAGATGACTGTGAATCAACACACTTACAGCTCACGCTGGGCAAGACCTGGGATGTTGGTTGTCTAGGAAGTTGACAACCCGGAAATGGTTGAATTTGGCGGAAGTACCGCCCAAGGAAATGACGTTGATGCTTTACAAATCTGTTAACATTCTTCCGTGAATGAAACAAGGGTTGTGATTGGTTAAAAAAATATTGTTTCCGGGGGAAACGGAAATACTGTCCACTCAGGACTTCCTAGACACTCGCTGTTTTAGGTCGTGACCAAGCTCTTCTTTTCGCAGATGAGTGAGGCTGGGACCGAGGCTACTTACAGCTCTGTCATACTGGAGGTGTTGTTCTCAACAGGTCCTAGTGCCCCGCCCCCCGGACCCACACAGAGAGAGAGTTGCGTCACACTTCGATCTCCTATGGGCTTCAAACATTGAAATTTCCTCATTGACACAGACAGATAATTTCCTCATTCCATTCTTACGATGGCAGTCTATCCTAGTGACGTCACTCTGCCCGCCTCTATTATGACACCATGTGACCCTGGGCACAGACATGGAAAATTTCACCCTTACCTGACAGAGCAGTCACATGTGGAAAGACACACACACACACACACACACACACACACACACACACACACACACACACACACACACACACACACACACACACACACACACACACACACACACACACACACACAGAGGAGGGGTGGTGTTATGTAACAACCGGTTTCCAAGTTAAATGTTGTCATGCAGCATTGTGTTCACCTCACTACTAGTTGTATCTGATCTTCACAACATGTTGTTACCTGACCTGCTGCTGAAATAAGTTGAAACATTGTTCATGTTTAATGTGTATATACTGAGAGGTCTGTCTGTCTGTCTGTCTGTCTGTCTGTCTGTCTGTCTGTCTGTCTGTCCTAGAAACAAACAACACTATAAGTCTGTCTCATAGGACCACAATGGCAACAAGTCCCCAGGTCTTTCTTTGTTATCCTTTATCCTAAATGTGTGACTGTGCCTCTGTGCTGTTTACATGTTTGACTAAGTATTCAATCAATCAATCAATCAATCATGAAAACTAAACCAAAACCTACAAACATATGTCTCCCTGCTCAGCACTCAGCATCAAGGGTTGGATTGGGGGGAAAGTAAGTACATCAAGCTGCCTCATGCTACTGAAACAGGAGATAGGTTCCTGTCCTATGGGCCTCATGCTACTGAAACAGGAGATAGGTTCCTGTCCTATGGGCCTCATGCTACTGAAACAGGAGATAGGTTCCTGTCCTATGGGCCTCATGCTACTGAAACAGGAGATAGGTTCCTGTCCTATGGGCCTCATGCTACTGAAACAGGAGATAGGTTCCTGTCCTATGGGCCTCATGCTACTGAAACAGGAGATAGGTTCCTGTCCTATGGGCCTCATGCTACTGAAACAGGAAATAGGTTCTTGTCCTAGGGGCCTCATGCCACTGAAACAGGAGATAGGTTCCTGTCCTTGCTTGTCAAGGCTTACTTATTATCATTACCTTTAACTGTTATCTTGACTCTGATGATAAACTTGTGGTATTGGTTCCTGAAGGTGTAGTGGCCGTTGTGTTCCTGGGTGAGTTTATCCATCATCCACTGGTTGTTCACCATCCTTCCCCAGGCCCCTCCCTCACTGGCTGGAGGAGGGTTGCCGGTACGACTCCACAGGACCTGAGACGTCTCTGGGCTTTACAGAGGAGAGAATTCCAAGCTATGTGCTGCTATGTGTAAGCTATGTGTGTAGAAAGGAAGAATGATGAGGTAGTCGGAGCCATAATCCTTTATACAGTAGCTTCACTTGAACACACACACACATACACACACACACACACACACACACACACACACACACACACACACACACACACACACACACACACACACACACACACACACACACACACACACACACACACACACACAGAATGGATGTGCCATATGCCCATGGATCAACTGACAGGACAGTGAAATAATGTGGTCAAGATGTCTGTTTTGTGGTATAGTGTAACTGGAACAGACTAGATTTAAATGTCATACATTCTCACCTAAATAACAGTGAAAATTATTATTATGCCAGAGAGAGAGTTCTTTTGGATCCACACCCTAGAAAGGTTACAACTTTTAAGGCCTTAATGAAGATGTTGACATGTGACTGTTGTACTCACCTAAAACCTTCAGAAGCAGGACGGTGGTGAGTGAGGTGGAATCGTCTCCAGCAGAGAAAGCCCCTGTATCTTTGTCCATCGTCTCCATCACAGAAAAAGTATAAGGGGAAAGCTCATAGTGTGCAAATGTCTGGACAACACGACTGCAAATGTGTGGACAACATTTATTTAGCATTTATTCAGAGATGAGAGGCCATTAGTAATCACTTCTGAAGACATACCTCTATGTCAGGTGTTCTTCCTCAGTGTCTTTGCTGATGATTGTCCTATTTTAATTCTGTTTTCTGTTCCCTCGGCCCTATGCTCCCTCAGTTTAGGATTAGGCTTGGGGTTAGGGTTAGGATTAGGATTGAGGTTAGGATTATTGTTAGTTTTGAGGGAACATAGGGCTGAGGGAACATACTGTAGGTACGCTCCAGACTTTTGCTGTATTTAGATTTCGCTTTGTTTGCTGTTTTTAAATTGTTCTGTAAAGCACTTTAGAAAACATTGAGAAAATAACTAATACATTCATTATTATCTCGAATCAGTGTCTGCTTATTATAAACGACGTTGGGCTTGTTTCTCCGTAAAGTCACTTGTTAATATTGGTTGTTGCGGACAGGCCCGCCGACAGGATTCTCAGATGGGGGGACAAGATTTTCGAAATCGACAGCCCCCACCCCACCTCTCGATGCCGACCATCCCCCCCCCCCCACCACCATGCGCGACGGGGGGGGGGGGGGGGGGGGGGGGGGGTCTAAAGGGTCGTTGTTTATTTGGGATTGCATGTTCACGTTCACATGATGCCACAACACATTCCATCTCTTGCTCACCTTCCAGCTATTTTCCAGCTCTTGTATCCTTTGGCTGCCGGGAGCAACTTCTGAGGGTTCCCAACTTAAGGTCAGACTTGTAAATGGTCAAATCATAACCATAGCAAACAGTTTTAGACAGCGGTTGAGCAGGGGAGCCTTAAGACACAAAAGACAGAGACAAGAGGTTACATCATCAATGAAACTACCTGAACATCAAAGGGCTTGTTGGGGATGAGAGTCTATAGTCTGTAAATAAATATATTAATATGTGTATTATTTGAGGCAATTTGTTCATGTTTCTTCTCTGTGGCCTGATGTCCTTGATCAGTTTGATCCTGTATCTCTCTCATGTTGTCAACCGTCTGTGGCCAGTGGTGGAAAAAGTACTCACATGTTTTACTTAAGTAAAAGTATCAATACTGCAATGTAAAAATATATACTCTGTTACAAGTAAAAGTCCGGAATTCAAAATGTACTTGAGTAAAAGTACAAAAGTATTGGTATGAAAATGTACTTAAAGTAGAAAGTACTCATTATGCGGAATGTCCTGTTTCACAAGGTTTCAAATGTATAAACATCTTTTGAAAATAGCCGATCTACAAGCTCACAATGCGTCGCGATGCGACGCATTGTGAGCTTGTAGATCGGCTATTTTCAAATGGCCGAAATGTATATAGGTGGTTAATGTATGTTTTGTAATAATAATCAAAATCTACAAAGTAATTAGCAATACTACAGGCCCTTCATATGAACTTACTTCACATATAGACTCAATTTCAAAGGCGTATGCTGAGCCCTTGGTCTTAACACAGTGAGTGAACATCCAAGCATTCTACACAAATCTAGGTGTACGCAAAGATGATTTTAAACTCACCATGATGTCAACAGATAAGGTGTTTGTTTTTTTTTTCTATAATTTTTATCCCACGATTTTGTAACCCGCATTTTCTCACCCAGTGCCAATTGCCTATGTAATCCTGGGCACTACCTACCCTCTGCCAGCCTAGGGAGAGCCCAAGCTGAAGCTCATGCCTCCTTCAATGCATGAGGAGCAAGCAGGCCACTTCTTATCACCCGACAGGGGGGAGTTTCCCTGGTTGGACATAGCGCGTGGAAGGAACACGTTATTCCAACCAGTTCCCTTCTCCTCCATCAGGCGCCCCGGCTGACCAGGGGGAGGCAGTATAGTGACCAGGATTACTACATGTTTTTGTGAGGGTATTAACTACCCTAGGAGACACGGGGAGAACATGCAAACTCCACACAGAAACAGATAAGGTGTTTAACACATTGAGCGCACTACAACAACACAGGGCAACAGGCCTCCACAATATTCCCTCCGAATGTCTAAAAGACTGAGCCGCCTCCATTGCTCCAATCATCACCCACATAATAAACCTCTCCATCAAACAGGGACGGGTCCCCCATGATTTCAAAATAGCAAGAGTAACCCCCCTGTACAAAAAAAGGAAGCAAATTAGACCCCGGCAACTACCGCCCTATTTCTATTCTTAGCTCCATCTCGAAAGTCATGGAAAAAATAGTTTATGAACAGGTTGAAAAGTATCTTGCGGGAAAAAAATCTAATTTAGAAACTCCAACCTGGCTTCAGAAAATCCCACTCCACTGACTCATGCCTTCTCTATTTGAACGACCACATCAAACAAGAGGTGGACAAGGGCAAATGGCAGCAAGAGTCATCAAAAAGGTCAACCAAAGAACACGTTTTTTGTATATTAGGATCTCCTCTCTAGTCAGTAAGAATACCTTGAGGATTCTTACAGAGACCCTCATCCAAGGTCATTTGGACTATGCATGCTCCTCATGGTACCACAACACCACTAAAGGCCTTAAAAACAAGGCTCCAGACATCCCAAAACAAACTAGTAAGGCTACTTCTTGGCCTTAAACATACAACTCATCTAACCCCTGCTCATTTTGCTATAGGGTCGGATGGCTCGGGGTTGAGGACGGCAACTTGCAATGGGCGTGGTCTACAACAGAGGTCTTCAACAGGGGGTCCGGGACCCCTAGGGGGTCCTCAGAGTTACTACAGGGGGTCCGCCAAATCTTT
Source organism: Gymnoscopelus microlampas (assembly GCF_963454915.1). Taxonomy (NCBI): domain Eukaryota; kingdom Metazoa; phylum Chordata; class Actinopteri; order Myctophiformes; family Myctophidae; genus Gymnoscopelus; species Gymnoscopelus microlampas. Next base: position 2,454,867 of record NC_139952.1, read on the forward strand.
GTGTGATATGATTATTTTTTTCTTAGTTCTTACATTAACCACTTGAACCCTAGCATCCCTTCTTCTGAGGAGAACTTCAGCCAAAAATAGCAGATCTACAAGCTCACAACGCCTCTTTTTGGCAAAGAGTTATAGGTGTCGAGGGGAAAAATGAGCAGCAAAAGTTGTATCTAAAACACAATTTTATACAATACAGTGGGGGTCCCTGCTTCATCTCTCTCTCAGCTAGGGGGTCCTTGGCCTGAAAACGTTGAAGACCCCTGGTCTACAAGATACACCACAACATTCTGATACCCATGTACCTGTAACCTAGCCCCCCCCCCCTCCTCTAACTGTTCACTGTACATATTTTGTTTTCTTTTCTTACTTTTAAAATGTTCATATGATGTTCTACACAGTAGTGTATATCTGTCTGTTTTCTAATGTCTCCATGAATTGAGTACACTAGAAGCTCGCCCCCGCTACGCGGGGGCTCGCGTCTAGCCCGCGGCCACGCCCACGTAGCGCCCGCGGCCACTTGGCAACTCATATAAGTGGCGTAGCGTCATGAGGGTCAGTGGGGCCGTGGCTCGGTCAGTGAAGACCCTGTAGTGCGGATGATATGTGGCATAGAGGGGCAGATTGTAAATCCCCAGAGGAAACATCCGTGGGCTACCATTGGTTCAGCGATGTGTGCGGTCGCCCTGCGGCCCCTCCTCCTCCACCAATGTGCAGTATTGAGAGCCCTGACGTCACAACAATTGGAGCGATGGGCACTGCACTGTGGTTGGTTAGGGTACACCTAGGGCCCAGGTAGAACCCAGTTAAAGCCTGCATGGGCAAACCCAGGTAGGACCCGCCTTGGTCCCACATAAACATGGGTAGTTGGGGCCCACCTAAGGGCCAGGTAGAAGCTACTTATAGCCTGCATGGGCATCGCAGTTGGGACTGAAGTGGATGCCGCTGACATTGCTGACATGGGGTCCATATGGTTTAGCCCACCTTGAAACCATATGGGAACTACGCTGGCATGCTGGCTGTAATGCAAACGCTGCATCATACCTGCAGTGTGTAGTTTGATGTTGTGTGTGTAGCAGATATACCTGCAGTGTGTAGATCAATGTCCATATGAAAGTCAATGCCCAGCAGTGTTTTTTTTCCCCAGCAGAGTTTCTAGTGTCTCTGTCTCTCTCTGGAAGAGGTTGCACATGAACTCTGCAGCCGCACTGAGGCGCTCCAACACAAACACTCTGACATTAAGCTGCTTCACACAACAAACATCAGCACGACGCTGCTGTTTGTCCAAAAGACACAATATCTCCTCTCCCACCGACGTCATGTGTTCATTTATCGACAGCCGTACAGACTCCTTTTGACACATTTTACCTCGTTTATCCAGCTCTCACTGACTCATCGGGCTGTTATTTTGCTGCGATCAAGTCAACGATGTGAGAGATTAGCTATCACAGACGGACGGACAGGGGGTGAAACATAGTCTTGCGCCATGCCTTTCGGCCTGGCGGAGACAATAAAAAAAGGAAAGTAAAGGAAATGAGCATTTCTGCAACAAAAGTAGTCAACAAACTATACTATGAAAACATGGGCCACATTGTCAAAGAATGTAAGAAAGAGGCAATCATGTAGAAAATAGCCGATCTACAAGCTTACAAAGCCTCTCAACGTGAGGCGTTTTGAGCTTGTAGATCGGCTATTTTCACAATATGTACTTGTGGAACGGAGTCAAACAGAATGGGGGGGTCCCCAGATCAAGTACGTTTATTTGGGGGGGGGGGGGCGTGAAAGGGTTGATAAGCACTGCTGTAATCGGAGCGAAATTATCTGAAATTACTACATGACCATAATGCAGCCTAACATGCGTTGCACGGGGCGGTCCTGCCATTACGTTAGTTACTGTAGTTGCTGTGGAGCTACATAGTTCTCCAGAAGACACACACAAACATACACCATCTACAATGGACTAACTGAGCAGCAATATTGACATTCACCACACGAACGTGCATTGTTGACAAAGTGATTGCACAGCCGCTGCAGGCATGACAACCACGTTAGCGTTAGCGACATGGCAGCTATCACAGCGCCCTGTCCGTAGTCGCTGGGACTGACTGTGATGGCTACAGCAGTAACAGCAAGCTGTCTGCGATGCCATTGTCTGGAGACTGCTCTTAGCGTGACACGACCAATGAGAGTGAGCGCTGTAGTTGTTGCTAAGATACGGTGGCGTCTCTGCCCCATAGCTTGTAGATCTCTCACGCATGATTGGCGTAGGCTGCGTTGCCAGGTCTGACTGTTTGTATAAGCGATTTTGGGCTTATTTGGGTGCACTTTTGGGCTCGTTTCCATAGACCACGGCAGCGCTTATTTCTTTCCCGTGACCGATGTGGCAAAAAAAGTGCAAAACGAACCATCCGGAAGTAAATTGCGAGATGAAATATATAGCACTTTTTGATTATTAGAGAAGGAGACACATGTGAAGGTTGAAAATGAAAGGTAGGAGATTATATAGTTTTTCATGAGGGATTTTTGTAGCAAGTTGTGAGAGAATTGGGACACTCCTGTGGGCGGGGGGCTGATTAGAACCATTGGGGTTTGAAAGGAGACGCTCTCTGTTTGAGTGGTAGAGATGAGGATCTCAATTGAAACAAGCCGTTGAGGCTTTTATGGGCGATCCATTTTATCTGACACAGTGGGAGGACTGCTGACCATATGTTATAACTCTAAATGGAATGTGTAAAAAAAAAAGAAAAGAAAGAAGAAGAGACTCTATGCCTGCAGTCTTTTACACATTCCATTCCAGAGAGGCTTTTCCTTTGGTTCTGCTATAAATATCTTTATTTAAATAAAACACTGGATGTCTACTTTTAAAAACACAAAGTAATGATCCTCACACGAAGCCCTTCTTCCATCTATCTATCTATCTATATATATACAATTTGAATCCTGCGCCATGTCGGTTGTCCGTATGCGACGCCAGTGTGACGGTGTGACGTAATCTGACATCACGATGACAACGCCAGTGTGACGTAATCTCACGACAGCATGACATCACATGACATCACATCCTACCTATAAATTCTAGGATGCCGTCAGATCGCACCAGTTCGACGGCTTCCATAGTGGGTTTTGGTCATTGGAGAGGTGATGCACGTCACCTCTTTCTGAAGTGGGTACTTTCAAAGCCTGCCGTGGATTTAGGAGAGCACAAAACTCTCTCTCACACTGTGAGGTGCCTGTAAGGTGGCACTGCAAAGTGAACGACGCGTCACGCTAGACGTTCGCGCCTTTGGAACCTCAACCACTAAGGAACAACTCACGGCCAAAGCACTGCTCCATTTCCCTCCCAACTTGCTACAAAAATCACTCATGCAAAAGTATATATATGAGTAATTCTACTTAATTTACAACCTTCACATGTGCCTCATTTTAAAATAATCATAAAGTGTCATAAAGTGTCTGCTCCAAATTTACTTCCGGGTGGTCAATCTCACCTGCCAATCACTTCTCGCGCAAGCGCTGACTCATTGTGACATCACATCATAAAGGGCTCTGACATCACGTGGCATACGTGTCAGATGAAAGTATATAAGCCGGCTTCTAAGCTAAGTCCAGCACTCTTGACAGACCTCTGCATATAGTCTATAAGCAGCTCTCAAAAAAATGAGTACTCCAGAAAAGCTACCAAAGCTAAACCCCGGTGAAGGAGAAATAATTCGTAACAACTTGGTACTTCTAAATTATATCAGTGCAGGTTCATGGAAAGCCGGAAGGAATTGCAGGAGCAGGCCTTCAAGACATCGACTCAAGTCCTTCTTTATATACAAAAACTGGAGCAGGAAAAAAGAAAAATGAACCAAAGAATTACAAAACTCGATTGGGATGCGAAATTGAAAGCTAATAATGCTGTTGCTGGGGATCAGATGGGACAGTCAACATCTGCTGGCCAGACAGGAGGAGCAGACGGAGGAGGAGACAGTGTTCCTAGGGAGAAGATGGAACAGTCAACATCTGGTGGGAAGACAGGAGGAGCAGACAGAGGAGGAGACAGTTTTTTTGATGAGATCGGTGAAGAATTAATTAACTGTGCAGACGGGGGAGACAAACATAAGACAAGCTAAATCAACAGCACAAGACCAACAAAAAACAAGTTCTCCAAAAAAACTCAAGCTGAACTCTCCCGCTACAAAAAAGAAAAGAGCAACAAAGCGTGGGACTGGGATGATGACTTGAATGATGCAGATTTATGCAGGCTGCATATTCTGCTTAAAGAAGAAACAAACAAAAAGCGACAGAGATATATGCCATATATGGGCATAAAAGGACACATACAAACAGATACATAGATCCCCATATATGGGCATGAAAGGGAAACAGACAGACAGATCCAGAGATCTCCATAATAAAGTCAAAACGGGTCCAATGACAACAGGTATAATGGGGTTTGCATTAAAGGGGGAACCGGCACTGTGTCTGCAACACAGTCGAAGGCACAGACAGATACGGAGATCTCCATTATGGGCATAAAGGGACACAGACAACCAGATACAGAGATCTCCATATATGGGCATAAAACTATGACAACAGGTATAATGGGGTTTGCATCAAAGAGGGAACCGGCACTGTGTCTGAAACACAATTTCGCACGCAGATAGCTCAGACCTTTGCATACGTTCTTAGCTAGGCTTCGACCCGACCCGATATGCGGTTTTCCGGAATTAACGCAAAAGGTTTGGAATCTCCGTATGCGGAGATGACTGACATCGGGCTGTTTCGGAGCAAGCACTGACTCATTGTGACATCACTTCATAAAAGGCTCTGACATCACATACGCTAGATGAGTCAACACAAAATCTCTCTGAGTGTCCATATATGGAAACATCAACGTGCTGACCTCAGTATGACATCAGACCGTACACCCCTGATCGGGACAGTCAGCCGGGAAACAGCCACACCCTGTCATTGGATGTGACCATGGCAACAGCTAACCCCAGTGACAGCTGGACACCCGCCACCAAAAAACGACGCATGGAACCACGCAGAAAAACCTCATTGAGCAAGAGGACACACAATGCCAAAATGCATCGTGCGCGTCGAGCAGCTGCAGATGCAGCAACAGATAACCCTGATCAAGACAGTCAGCCTGGAAACCTCAGTGACAGCTGGACACCCCCCACCAAAAAACTACGCATGGAACCATGCAGAAAAACCTCATTGAGCAAGAGGACACACAATGCCAAAATGCATCGTGCGCGTCGAGCAGCTGCAGCTGCAGCAGCAACAACAGATAACCCTGATCGGGAGAGTCAGCCGGGAGACAGCCACACCCTGTCATTGGATGTGACCATGGCAACAGCTAACCCCAGTGACAGCTGGACACCCGCCACCAACAAACGACGCTATACATCACAAAGAAGAACACAAAAGGAGTGTTATGTTGAATCCCTGATCATAACCTCAAATTGAAAGTAGGCGCACCAGTCAAGCTGCTTAGAAACCTGCAATCAGGTCCTGACCGCACTCTCAAGAATGGCACCAGAATGGTGGTAATGCAAATGATGGACAGAGTCATTGAGTGTGAGATTGCAGTAGGCACAAACAGGGGTGAAACAATCTTCCTACCAAGAATACCTCACTATGACAGAGGTGAGCTTCCCTTCACCTTCATTAGACGACAGTTCCCTATCCGCTTAGCATTCTCTGTTACAATCAATAAGGGTCAGGGCCAAGAGAATGAACGAGTTGGCATCTACTTGCCTAAACCTGTGTTCGCTCATGGCCAACTCTACACAGCCTTCTCTAGAGGAAAGAGAGCCAGCGCTGTAAAAGTTCATTGTGGATAATGACAAGGGCATTACTGACAACATTGTTTATAGCGAACTCCTTTAGGATAATGGGCATAAATGGACACAGACAGACACAGAGATCTCCATATACGGGCATAAAAGGGACACACCCAGACACATACAGAGATGTCCATATATCACAGACACAGATAGCTCCATATATGGGCATAAATGCACACACAGATGGGCATAAATGGACACAGGCAAACAGATGGCACTCTGTTTGCCTGTGTCTCTGTTTGCCTGTGTCAGAGCTTGGCCGCCCGAAGGGCGGCCGAGCTTCTAGTATATACAATTTGAATCCTGCGCCATGTCGGTTGTCAGTATGTACGTATGTAGCCAGTGTGACGTCATATGACATCACGGTCGTGACATCACGATGAGACACGCCAGTGTGACGTAATCTCACGACAGCATGACATCACATCCTACCTATAAGTAGGTAGGATGCACCAGTTCGACGGCTTCCATCCTCAACACAACCCACGCCGACGACCCTTTACACAAATAAACTGCTAACTTCATCTCCTGCGATTTCAACTATCTTTTCACATTGTACACCACTGCACACTCCCCACAGGTCTGCCATACCAGGTCTGAGTAATCACAAAGTGGGTTTTGGTCATTGGAGAGGTGATGCACGTCACCTCTTTCTGAAGTGGGTACTTTCAAAGCCTGCCGTGGATTTAGGAGAGCACAAAACTCTCTCTCACACTGTGAGGTGCCTGTAAGGTGGCACTGCAAAGTGAACGACGCGTCACTCTAGTTACAGTACAACTATATTAAATCATCATAACGTCACAGACTCTGGATTGGTTCTTCCCAAGGACTTGGTTCTATACCAAGGACTTGGTTCTATACCAAGGACCTCAATGGAAACAATACAGCAAGGACTTTAATGACAAAGTATTTTAAATGTAATTTATGCTGTTTTTTTATAAAATATTCAATCAATCAAAAAACAAAAGCTCACCAGTGATGTTATTTCCAGTGGGAACCAGCAGATGGTGCTGTTGGGAGCCAGCATGGGCCTCAGACTGGGCCAGGCAGCTTAACACAATGACTGGACATTGATGGTGTTGGTTCTCAACGTGGGGTCCGGGGACCACTAGGGGTCCAAATGGAGTTAGAGAATACATGTTCAGGTATAGGTGACAAAAATGACAGCCAATCAGGAGAAAGTACCCATTTATCAGGGTTCCAGTTCCAATGTTGTGTGTCTGCTCATTTCTTTGTGTCATCACTTCCTGTTTCACTTTAATCTGTATCCTGACTGGGTTCTCTATCCTGATTGGATAAAATTGGTATCCTGACCTGAAAATAAATGTTCTGTGTAAGAGCTGTAGAGACATGGAGACTCCTGTGACTGAACAAACACTCTATACAGTAACAATGAGTAAACTATCACAATATAGAGCTATTTAACACTTACTTTAACCAAATTAAATCACTTACCTTACCTTTAATCAAGAAGAGTGTTTTGGTCTTTGTTTATATATATGTTTATATGTATCTCAAATAATTAATTAGTCAATTAATTCACTCAATGTTATACTTCGTCACACAACAGTGTCATGCAAAAATAGTGAAAATAGCCAAATCTACTAGCTCACAACGTCTGAGCTTGTAGACAGGCGGCGACAAGGACACGAGTCAGTGGGCGAGAACATCAATAAGATTTAAAGGTCTTTTTAGGTTTTAGTTATGCTTTGGGAGGCAAGTGTCCAACGACGCGTCACATGACGCAAGAGACGTCTAAATGACAGAAATGTGTCACGCAGGATCTCAACCTGAGTGACACAGACATGAGAGTGTCGGGTCCATTTGGTTCAGTTTGTACACTCTCAAGGAGCATTCCCACCCAGAGATAAAACCAATATCTGTTCGAGCGTCTCAAGTACATACAGTCAACACAACGACGCACCTTCAGAGTTACAGACCCGTAGTGGGTCCATTCGGGACCCCTGGTGGTCCACGGACCCCACGTTGAGAACCAGTCGCCTTCCTCTGGAAAATGTGATAAAAATGTAAATGTATAATAATATAATACGTTTTTTGAAAAAAATCTAACTTTTTTTTTTCAAGATTTTTCAAAAATAGCCAAAGAAGTCTTAAGTGACACAGATCTTAATGGGTTAATGTGTGACTGTACCTCGTGCTGTTTACATGTCTGTCTAATAAAGTATTTATACTTTTTTTTTACTCCAATACAATTATTTAAGTTAAAAGCTACTTTGTAGATTTGGATTATTAATTGACTGATTTTAAAGTGATGTTAAAACAGATAAATACAAGTAGGATACAATGTATTCACTGGAATAACACGTCAAGGATCAGAAAACACAACAAAGTCAGAGACGTATTTTCCATGGTGGACTCTTGGTCTTGTACAAAACAGACATAACATGAAATACTTTACCTTTGTACAGTAAGTATATTCTGATGCCAATACCTTTGTACTTTTACTAAAGTAACATTCAGAAAACAGGATTTTACGTAACAGAGTATTTCTTGTGGTATTTCTACTTTTACTTGATAACATCAGAGTACTTGTTCCCACGACTGTGGATGAGGAAGGGGGGGGGGAGAGATGAGATGAGGTGTGCAGAGTTGCCATGTCTGCTTATTATAAGTGACTTTGGGAATGAATTGGGCCCCTTCCTTACTTCCTTCACAGGTGTTATACCAATAATACTAATTAAGACTCAAAAACAAAAAGTACTCTATAAGTACTCCAGACTACCAGAGGGGTCCCCAGATAAAGTAGTTAACAAAGGGGGTCCCTGTGGCTACTCAAAAATAGCAGATCTACAAGCTCATAGCGCGGCACCGAGTGCCGCGCTATGAGCTTGTAGGTCTGCTATTTTTGAAAAATCGTGAAAATGTGTGCAAATCTTTGAACATATATTTTTTAAAGTGAACATTTGTAATTCAAATCTTTGCTTCTGGGGGTCCCTGGAGCAACATATTTGACAAATGTTTGCTTTAAAAATATAAATATTTTAAGATTTTCACACATTCTCACGATTAAAACAAAAAGAAACATTTTTTTTTTAGGGGTGAAGTGTCTCTTTAAGACCGGGAAACTGACCTCGCATGACCTCAGTGGGTACAAACACACATGTCCGTTTTTGTCCGTTTGCAACCGTACGGACGGCCGGAAGTCCCATCCACTCCCATCCAAAAAAACGGATAAAACGGACGCGATCCGGTCCGGAAAAAGCACATCCGGTTTCCGCAACACATTTGTATACATAACAAAATTGCCGGATCCGGAACAAGAGCTTCCGTTTCGTAGCGACCCGTTTTACGCCAGCAAACGGACATGTGTGTTTGTACCCACTGAGTCAAATCGAATGTATTAAAGGAGTAGTTCACCCCAAACATTTCTTATTTCCTGACCTCGCATGACCTCACTGAGTGTGCGTGCGTGCGTGCGTGCGTGCGTGCGTGCGTGCGTGCGTGCGTTTGTGCGTGCGTGTGTGTGTGCGTACGCACGCACGCACGCACGCACGCACGCACGCACGCACGCACGCACGCACGCACGCACGCACGCACACACACTCTCTCTCTGTCTCTCTCTCTCTCTCTCTCTTTGTCTCTGTCTGTCTGTCTGTCTGTCTGTCTGTGTCTCACAGCTCCAAACCACACCCCCAATGTGATAAGCCACGCCCACCCCCAGGCAATATCAGATCTACAAGCGCGGTGCCGCGCTAGGAGCTTGTAGATCTGATATTTTTGACGGCCAAGGCTTGGAACCACGCCCCTAAGCTGATAGGCCACGCCCACAGCTCCAAGCCACTCCCCCCAGGCCGACAGGCCACGCCCCCAGCTTCAAGCCCCGCCCACCCAATATCAGATCTACAAGCTCATAGAGTTATGAGCTACGAGCTTGTAGATCTGCTATTTTTGACGGCCAAGGCTTGGAACCACGCCCCTAAGCTGATAGGCCACGCCCACAGCTCCAAGCCACTCCCCCCAGGCCGACAGGCCACGCCCCCAGCTTCAAGCCCCGCCCACCCGATATCAGATCTACAAGCTCATATGACCTACCGGCTTGTAGATCTGCTATTTTTGACGGCCAAGGCTTGGAACCATGCCCCTAAGCTGATAGGCCACGCCCACAGCTCCAAGCCACTCCCCCCCAGGCCGACAGGCCACGCCCCCAGCTTCAAGCCCCGCCCACCCGATTTCAGATCTACAAGCTCATATGACCTACCGGCTTGTAGATCTGCTATTTTTGACGGCCAAGGCTTGGAACCACGCCCCTAAGCTGATAGGCCACGCCCCCAGCTTCAAGCCCCGCCCACCCGATATCAGATCTACAAGCTCATAGAGTTATGAGCTACGAGCTTGTAGATCTGCTGTTTTTGAGGACCAGAGCTTTAAACCACGCCCCCAAGCCGACTGACCACGCCCCCAGCTCCAAGCCACGCCCCCAAGCGGGCGGGGGGCGGGGTCAAGGGTCAAGGGTGAAGGGTCAATGCACCCACCATGTCACATTCTGGGAAAATGACTAAGTCCAGAGGTGAAAACGGCGAAAGATGCGGCTTTAAACCACGCCCCCAGGCCACAGGCCACGCCCCCAGCTCGAAACCACGCCCCCAAGCGGCCGGGGGGCGGGGCCGGGGGCGGGGTCAAGGGTCAAGCGGGTCAATGCACCCACTATGGATCCAAGTCCAGAGGTGAAAACGGCCAAAGATGTGGCTTTAAACCACGCCCCCAGGCGACAGGCCACGCCCCCAAGCAGCTGGGGGGGCGGGGCCGGGGGGCGGGGTCAAGGGGTCAAGGGTCAATGCACCCACTATGGATCATATTCATATAAGTGACCACATTCTGTCACATTCTGGGAAAATGACTAAGTCCATAAGTCAAAACGGCCAAAGATGGGGTTTTGCCCGGCCCTCCACGGGGCCCCGGGGACCCCCCGGACCCCACCGAGGTGCCCAGCCAGATGCCAGCTAAGCCCTCTACCTGGCTCTCCAGCCGAACCCGGGGACCCACTTTTAAGCCCCCCCTCCGGAGTCAAGACCCAAGCCCGCGTTTTTAGTTGGCCAAAGACATACCTACATATAGCTCCATAAAGAACCTCTCACTCCGCTATACAGCTCCGAGATGAGGCTCTATGTGGTTCTCATCCGGGATCGGTCGAACGTCCGCCAAGGCTCCGCTGTTTACCCTTTTGTATACATCGTATCCCAAAACTAATGGTAGATTCCAAACCTCACGGATGTTTAAGGTTTGGACCGGAGCATAATATTTTAAGTCTGGAGCGAAACTACCCGTTTAAATCGCTTATTTAGTCAGCCTGTGGCCATGTTTCCCATTCAACCCGGAAACCCCCCTACGTCCGCTGCCAGTACTGCTCCTGGTTTGGCTACAATGGGAAACATGGCCACCGGCGGACTAAATAAGCGATTTAAACGGGTAGTTTCGCTCCAGACCTAAAATATTATGCTCCGGTCCAAACCTTAAACATCCGTGAGGTTTGGAATCTACCATTAGTTTTGGGATACGATGTATACAAAAGGGTAAACAGCGGAGCTTGGCGGACGTTCGACCGATCCCGGATGAGAACCACATAGAACCTCATCTCGGAGCTGTATAGCGGAGTGAGAGGTTCTTTATGGAGCTAACCTACATAGCGAGTTTTCTCCAGGGACTCAGAGAGCACCACAGACCGAAGTCAAGCCGTGAGGGGCCCCCTTGTTGGGATTCGAAAGCTGAAAAGATGCCCTGTTGAAGACCCCCCCACGCCAAACCGGGGGCTTCATAGAGGACGCCATCCGTCAGGTGTAAGCACAGTGACGCGCAGTTCCGTGTTCCGCAGCCCACACAAGCTTTATAAGTTGTAGCGCCCCCTAGTGTCTCTCTGAAATGTCTGTTTTTTGGGGGATTTTTTTTTTGTTATAATTTTTTTTTTGTTTTCTGTCCATATCAGGCAAAAAAAAAAAGGAAAAAAATAATAATAATAACATTGTAAAATGTTTCTCACACACAGTGGTGGAAAGTAACTAAGTACATTTACTTAAGTACTGTACTTAAGTACAATTTTGAGGTATTTGTACTTTACTTGAGTATTTCCAATTTCCAATACTTTTACTTCTACTCCACTACATCTCAGAGGCAAATATTGTACTTTTACTCCACTACATTTAGTTGAAAACTTTAGTTACTAGTTACTTTTCAGATATAAACTATGATATAATGAAACATACATTAACCACTTTATCCCTATTTTATACATAGGCTATTTGAAAATAGCAGATCTACAAGCTCGCGATGCGACGCGTTGTGAGCTTGTAGATCGGCTATTTTCAAATATTTAGTACTTTTACTTTTGGTACTTTAAGTACATTTTGATGCCAATATAGAATTTGAGTACTTTTTCCACCACTGCTCACACACACACACACACACACACACACACACACACACACACACACACACACACACACACACACACACACACACACACACACACACACACACACACACACACACACACACACACACACACACACACACACACAGGTGTTGTGTAACAAGTGTTTTCCAGTTTGTTTGTTTTTTTGTCTGTCTGTAATAAAAATAAAATACAATATTATATTTGAACAGCACATCTCTTATGGGGGTCCCTGCATGGCAAAAACATATTTTCATATGAAGTCCTTCGCAAAATCAAGATATTAATTTGGGGGTCCATAAAGTTTGAAACACTCATTTGCACACATGAACACATGCACACGCACACAGAGTATCCGCTCCAGACAAAAGAAGGGGGGGGGGGGGGTCACTGAACCAGACTGACGTCTTGTGAAGATGGAGTGATGTCACTGACTGTAGGAGGAGCTAGGAGGCTGCTTGTCACAGACATCTGTTTGACAAGACAGCAGAGCTGTGACTGAACATGTTATTATGTCACATGAGCTTCTATGATGTCATGTTATATAGTTTGTATGCTGTCTAGTGTCGTATCGTTATCTCGGTATGAACAGCACAATATGAATATGAATATCACAAAATGGTAAATGGTGCATTTATATAGCACTTTTATCCAAAGCGCTTTACATTGATTGTGCCATTCACCCATTCACACACACATTCATACACACATTCACACACACACATTCATTCATACACTGATGGAGGAGGAAACCATGCAAGGCACCAACCTGCTCATAGGGAGCAATTAGGGCTTCAGCCTCTTTCTCAAGGACACTTCCACACTAACTCTGGGGGAGCGCCCCAGCCCGGGAATCGAACTGGGAACCTTGCGGTTTCCAGTTCACTCTACCCGACCACTCTACCCCTGAGCCACTGCCGCCCAAAAGGCAACGATGTTGACGATATAACATTTCCCCAGCCTGTACAGCTCAGCCAATGAAAACATGCGTTGTTGCGCTTGCCCTAAATGTACAGCTGAGGCCAGCCAACCACAAACCTCATCTCATGCTTTCCTTAGAGATCCACGGCTGAAGCCAACCAATCACAGACATCCCCTTGAGCGAGGCAGGAAACGTGCTGCTGTTACGCAATACACACACACACGCACGCACGCACGCACGCACGCACACACACACACACACACACACACACACACACACACACACACACACACACACACACACACACACACACACACACACACACACACACACACACACACACACACACAGAGATGAATGAGAAAGACAAAGCCGTTGCAGAATCTGCACCAGTGTTTTAGAAAGGGGAATGAACAACAGAGCGAGGGGTTGTGTAGATCAGTGGTTCTCAAACGTTTTCATGTCAAGGACCCCTAAAATGATATGTATTTGGCCGCGGACCCTCCATCTCAAAATATGTTGTTCCAGGGACCCCCCAGAAGCAAAGAGTTACAAATGTTCGCTTTAAAAAATATATATATTCAAATATTTGCACGCAATTTCACTATTTAAAAAAAATAACAGATCTACAAGCTCATAGCACTGCACCAAGTGCCACACTATGAGCTTGTAGATCTGCAATGTTTGTAATAGCCAAAGTATAAAACAATAACGGGGTTAAAATGATTGTGACGCTTCAATAACTAATTTAGCTAAAAATGCTTTGAAAATAGTATTTCTACAAGCTCACAACGTGGCGCTCTGCGACACGTTGTGAAAATAGCTCATAGTGCGGCACAGAGATCTGCTATTTATAGCCCAAAGAAATGTAAAAAAAATGACACAGATGCGTTCCCGGTCCTGATGGATTAAACACACAACAGGAGCTTTAAACACTAAAGGCAGAAACACACATACTGTAAAAGTGAAACAAACCAAAACCAAAAATGTCACAGATGCTTTCTAACCCAAAACATGTTGAGATGGGGGGGGGGGCATATCAGTGACAGCAGCTGACCCAGTCTGACACCGCAGCAATGGTGGCGCCCCCTACAGGGCAGCGCTCCGTGGATTGGTGTATAGAGATCTACCTCATCTACCTCAGCACAAACCACTTCTAAATATAACATATGCAATCAGAGTAAAGCTCAATGCGTCGCATTGTGAGCTTGTAGATCGGCTGAAACGTATATAGGGGCTGAAGTTGTTAATGTAGGTTTTTGTAATAATACTCAAAATCTACAAAGTAACTAGTAAATAAAGTTTTCTCAAATACACAAGCTTGTAGATCGGCTATTTTCACATGATTTTTATACATTTGAAAACTTGAAACGGGACATTCTGCATAATGAGTACTTTTACTTTTGGTACTTTTAAGTACATTTTTATACCAATATGTTTGCACTTTTACTCAAGTACATTTTGAACTCTGGACTTCTACTTGTAACAGAATATTTCTACATTGCAGTATCGATACTTTAACTTAAGTAAAAAAAAAATAAGTACTTTTTCCACCACTGCCCCCAAGATGGTATCACCAGCGGTAGTAATAAAAGAAAGGAAATAAAAAAAAGAGTAATTTTCAGGGTATTTTTACTCTTTCTAATGATTCAGCCTTGGCGTACGACTGCAGCACACCAGCACCTCTTGTATTACTGCTTAACCCCTTCAAACCGGGAACGCATCTCTGTCCTTTTTACATTGATCTTTGGCTATTTTTGAAAAATCGTGAACATGTGTGCACATCTTTGAATTATGTTTTTTGTTTTTTTTAAGCGAGCATTTTTAACTCTGTTACAACTTCTGGGGGGTCCCTGGAACAACATATTTTGAGATGGGGTCCACGGCCAAATACGTATCATTTTGGGTGGTCCTTGACATGAAAGAGTTTGTGAACCACTGATATTATAGAAACATACATTCAAAGATTTGAGATTTAAAAAAAAAACGCTTTAAAAACATATTAAAAAATGTTCACAAAAAAAGTAACAAAGAAAATATATAAGAAAAAAATAGCAGATCTACAAGCTCATAGCGCGGCACTCGGTGCCGCGCTATGAGCTTGTAGATCTGCTATTTTTTGAATAGCCAAAGAAATGTGAAAATGACACACAGATGCGTTCCTGGTCTTAATGGATTAAGTGTCTCAATATTATAAATGTTCACATTAAAACGCTTTATGAGTTCCAATCCCAGTTCTGCACAAATCTAATAACCCAGAGAACAAGATGACGTTGTGGTGATGACAATTGAGTGTGTGTGTGTGTGTGTGTGTGTGTGTGTGTGTGTGTGTGTGTGTGTGTGTGTGTGTGTGTGTGTGTGTGTGTGTGTGTATACAAGGTGGATGCCGACAGGCAATGGCTCTTGTTGTATGTCAAATCTGTCTGTTAATATAATGCCATGAAATATGCTGAGAAACGGACGGACGCAGACAGACAGACAGACAGACAGACAGACAGACAGACAGACAGACAGACAGACAGACAGGAGTAACAGTGTTATTGGGTAAGGCCACAGTCTGTTAAAGTCATGTTGTGCGGACGATTTTTGCAGTCAGCACATTGTAAAAAACGGAGTATCTTGCAGAGCATTCTGTCCCAATAACCAGTGACCCACCTGTCACTCACTTTGTAATCTCTGAAGAACAGAGTCAGAGCTGCTCTAGTGAATCTGTCAGGAGCCTCGTTCACAACGAGTACGCGTTAGCTTACAAGTGGGCGTGCCTTCAGATCAGGAAGCAGGCCGCGCTTTACCCGATCAAATGTAGTGGGCGGGATTTACATATGTGCGCTCGCTTCCCACTGGAAACAAACCCAAACTCATTTAACAATAGCGTCCTCAGATAACAAACAGCAGGCTGTCAGCTGTCACCTGACTACACTAGAAGCAGTGTCACGTAGCACGTACATGGCAGAGGATGAGTCATCATGTAAGGGGAAATATCTCAGCGTCAGCGCTGTCCAAAAGCCTCTAGAAGAACAGCAGAGAAAAACAAACTAAATATAGAAAAACTACAGAAAACGTCTTCAATATTTCAACCCACACAAACGGATGTTACTGTGAGTCCCCGCGCAGGCCTCCCCGCGGGATGCAGTTACTATGGAAACGAACGCCGGGCATGAAGACGCGGACGCACCGGTCCGGCTGTTAAGCTCCTCCCACTGAGGCAGCCTCAGTGTTAAGGTTCCCCTAAACACTGAGGCAGCCTCAGTGTTAAGGCTCCCCTAAACACTGAGGCTGCCTCAGTGTTAAGGCTCCCCTAAACACTGAGGCAGCCTCAGTGTTAAGGCTCCCCTAAACACTGAGGCAGCCTCAGTGTTAAGGCTCCCCTAAACACTGAGGCTGCCTCAGTGTTAAGGCTCCCCTAAACACTGAGGCAGCCTCAGTGTTAAGGCTCCCCTAAACACTGAGCTGTACATGAAGCAGATCCAGCATGTAGTCTAGAGCAGTAGGCTACTTCTCAAACCTTTTCATGTCAAGGACCCCCACAATGATATGTAGGATATTAGGCTGCGGACACCCATCTCACAAACATTTTGTGCCAGGGATTTTTTTTTTTTTAAAGCAGATCGACAAGTTCATAGCGCGGCACTCGGTGCCGCGCTATGAGCTTGTAGATCTGCTATTTTTGAATAGCGAATGTGTGTGTGTGTGTGTGTGTGTGTGTGTGTGTGTGTGTGTGTGTGTGTGTGTGTGTGTGTGTGTGTGTGTGTGTGTGTGTGTGTGTTTAATTTCTTTTGCTTTTTTGGCTCTATTTGGACACTTACATATAAATATCATCCTATGGTAGAACATATTAAGGTCTTAGGATTCTATAAACTTATTGTCCTTGTGTTAGTTAACCCTTTAAGACCCTTTAATGACTTTAAATTCTAACAGTTTTATGAAAAAACCTGTTGCTTTATCATTTTGTGCTCAAAAAAAATTTCATGTCAAGGACCCCCATGATATGTATTTGGCCGCGGACCCCCATCTCAAAACATGTTGTTCCAGGGACCCCCAGAAGCACAGATCGGAGTTAAAAATGATCTCTTGCAAAAAAAAAAGAAAAGGGTTTGCACAAAATCCCACGATTTTTCAAAAACAGCAGATCTACAAGTTCATAGCACGGCACAAAGTGACGCGCTATGAACTTGTAGATCTGCTATTTTTGAATAGCCAAAGTAATGTAAAAATGACACAGATGCTTACCCGGCTTTAATGTGTTGAGGAGTCTGGGCCACGTTCACTGACTAGTTCTCTGTGGACTGACATTCTGGGAAGATTGTAAAAGACAAATAATGCAAAACAAGAGGCTGAAATACTGTTCTATCTCAGCTCTCATAGACAGTCTGTCTATCTGGAGAAGACAATGTTTCATATCCTTCAGTATTACATGTTTTTTATTAACATGAACTTATTATTTATGCATAAACATGAATTAACATTATTCCATACTTCTGCTCTGACAACAGTTAATACTGTATTGACTTACTAGAAAGACACTTTACAAGACCCTACTGGAGAGAATTTATCAACACCAAAAATAAACATTTATCAACACAAAAGGTAGACTAACATATTAAACACACAACAGGAGCTTTAAACACTAAAGGCAGAAACACACATACTGTAAAAGTGAAACAAACCAAAACACAGGTGTGTGTGTGTGTGTGTGTGTGTGTGTGTGTGTGTGTGTGTGTGTGTGTGTGTGTGTGTGTGTGTGTGTGTGTGTGTGTGTTGTGTGTGTGTGTGTGTGTGTGTGTGTGTGTGTGTGTGTGTGTGCAGCAGTAATGGCTGCCATCAATCTGACTGCTTAGACCTTTAGATTCAACTACACACAATAAACTAAAACACAATCACCACAATTCTGGTAAAAACCCTCAAGACAAGCTTTGTTTTACATCACAGAGCTTATTTTGAACATGTTTCATGTTCTAATACTTTATTTACCTGAACAAACAGGGACAAACTGATGTTGTTCTTTCTCTCTTCCTTGAAGAAAGATGTCACCTGACACCCTGGAACTACCTGTGTCTCTCAGAGGTGGAGTTGCCCCCTTGTGGTGAAAAGTGGCATAGGTATTTTCCTACTGCTCATTCCAAGACAAAATAAGGCTCTTAAACATACAAGAAACATACATGATAAAACACACATGTGGGGCTGCCTCAGTGTTTAGGGGAGCCTTAACACTGACTGAGGCTGCATCAGTGTTAAGGCTCCCCTAAACACTGAGCTGTAGGCCTACATGAAGCAGATCCAGCATGTAGAGCAGTAGGCTACTTCTCAAACCTGTGTGTGTGTGTGTGTGTGTGTGTGTGTGTGTGTGTGTGTGTGTGTGTGTGTGTGTGTGTGTGTGTGTGTGTGTGTGTGTGTGTGTGTGTGTGTGTGTGTGGAGTAGCCAAAATAAGCCACACCCTCTGTTCTAGATTCACATCTCCAGTTGCTAAAAGACAGCTTGATGGACGCTCCATTAGGCCTATAGCAGTGGTTCTCAATCTGTCCAGGGTGCGACCCCCCAAAAGTATCCTATTTGTACTGGGGACCCCCCAAAATAATCATCTTTGTACTGGGGACCCCCCAAAATAATCATCTTTGTACTGGGGACCCCCAAAATAATCATCTTTGTACTGGGGACTCCTCAAAATAATCATCTTTGTACTGGGGACTCCTCAAAATAATCATCTTTGTACTGGGGACCCCCCAAAATAATCATCTTTGTACTGGGGACCCCCCAAAATACTCATCTTTGTACTGGGGACCCCCCAAAATAATCATCTTTGTACTGGGGACCCCCCAAAATAACCATATTTGTACTGGGGACCCCCCAAAATAATCATCTTTGTACTGGGGACCCCCCAAAATACTCATCTTTGAACTGGGGACCCCCCAAAATAACCATATTTGTACTGGGGAACCCCCAAAATACTCATCTTTAGTGGGGACCCCCTAGCCTGGATCCAGCCCGTGAATCGCTAGCCACGGCCATTAAAAAAATATGTTCAGGCGACTCTGGTCTGGTGACGCTCTCATAGGAGGTCTCAGCCTCGGTTGAAAATCTGTACGACGAATCGGGATCGGGATAATCCAGTATGAACCAATCGCCAAAGAGTCTTTGAAAAAAAAAAACTTTGGCCACGCCCCCATCTCAGCAATCGGCTGCATTGAGAGGGCTTTCAGACTGAATAATGGAGTGAAACGAAATGAAAATTCAGGCTGAGTGTCAGGCTAGGGACCCCCCAAAAGAATCATATTTGTACTGGGGACCCCCCACCCTGATAAGCTCTTGGAATTGTAGGAATTGAGGCATTACATTTACTTTAACTCGGTTCCATAATGTAGATCGCCTATTTTCAAAATTGTTGCCTGTAATATTTGACAATTTGGACAATGTTTAACCATTGTTGGTAGTATAGTTTGTTGATAAATGTTTACACAGTAATGGTTTTATATCAAACCAAACACCTCAAGGAGAATGGAGATACAACAGTCCTTAACACAGAGCCATGCTTATTGTGGTGACACATTTGACCTAAAAACACCATTTAAAAATAATGGATTCTGGACACTTGAACTCTAGCATCCATATTCTGAGGAGAACATTAGCCCGAAAATAGCAGATCTACAAGCTCACAACGGCTCGCAGCGTTGTGAGCTTGTAGATCTGCTATTTTCAGTAAAAAAATCACACCCAGTGTGAAGTGGGCGGTGTGTGGTCATCACAACATGACTCACTTTAAAAAAAGATGATATATTCTTTGATTTCACAGCACCAGTTCTAGGAAGACTTTGCCTTCTTCATCTCGGTTCTTTCTTTCCTCATTTCAAACATAGTAATATTTTCTTCCATCTTCTTATCTTCAATGTGTGTTTCTTCTCTGTCCTTTGACCTCATGATTTTCATTGTATCATTTTCTTCTATTCTCATTTAAGCTAAAGCAATTTTTGGATTCTTCTTTACGTCTCCCACGAAGCTTCGTCTCTTCCATTGTTGGATTATATAGGCCACTGTATTTTTTGAAATCTTAAATTCAGCTGAAATTTCTCTGGAACCTTGACCAGATCTGTGCTTTGTCACAATTCTGTGTTTAAGCTCTTGTGATATACACTTGGGTCTCACAAGGCCAGTTCTAGGAAGACTTGCCATTGTCTTTGTTTCGGTTTTTACTTTCAACCATAGTGATTTTGCGATTCTGTTTCACTGATCTCATGAAATACACAACATCTCAGTTAAATATACTACTCTCACATCAAAATGGTTTTAGATTAGCCAATCACAGGATGTGAAATTGGAGCACTATGTCACTGTTGTGACACCCAAGTAGGTGGTGTGTGGTCATCACGACATGACTCACTTTAAAAAAAGGATAAATGACTTTTTTAAAAGTCCTTACTGCTATTCATTGGGCTGCACATGTGTCATGTGTTTCGCTAGCCAATCAAAGTCCTGAATTTGCAAAGTCAGCCAATCACATTACACTTAGTGGTGATGACACTAGCTGTAATGTGATTGGCTGATATGAAAAAAGTATCGATTTGCATTAACAATGGAAGGGTTAGGGGGTACATACATGTTTTGGTCGGTGTCCAAAACCCACTTATAGGGGGCGGCTACACCGCCCCAAAAATAAATATTGGGGGGATTTAAGAGGTTAACTGTCTATAAATGCACTTTAACATGAATGCAACACAACACACAATGATAGTGTTGTATAAATGTATAAAATGTAGTGGAGGTTCTCTCTCTCGACCTTCCTCAGAGTCATGATGACTGTGAGGAAGGTCAAAGAGCGAAACGTCAGTCTACTTGTTACCTGCACCGTATTAAATAAAAGGCCTAAACTGTCCGTGTTGCTCCAGCGTTCTTCTCTTCTGCTATTATTATCCTACACTTGTGACGCACCGGACTGGCCCTTTAAGGCTGAGGCGCAACGGTAGAATCCCTTTGTTTGGAAAAAATAATAACCTTTGTTCCAATGGATCCAACGTAGTTATTATACATGACCAATGAGCTGTGGCCATGTTGTCATGACAACACTATGAATATCAATACACAGGAACAACGACTGTCAAGAATACATTTATTAAACTATTCATACTTCTACACATGATCATACAATAACATGTGAAGAATGAGGATAATATCACATTCATATTCAATGAAAACACAATCATGGAATGAGTGAGGAAACAATGATGTAATAATGAATCAATGAATAAACAATGATTGATTTGAGTTCATTAACACCTTTAGTAGATGTTTGAATCCAGAGTGATTGTCCATGCAAGTCCATGCACTCTGAAAATAACCGATCTACAAGCTCACAACGCGTCACAGGCTCGTTGTGAGCTTGTAGATCGGCTATTTTTTGGCACCAGCCAAGTATAAGTCAGGCATTATGATGCCATCATGGCCCTCAAAAATACATTTTAGTCGACTAAAACTCAAATCTTATGATATTTAGTCGACTAAAACTAGACTAAAACTAAAACATTTCAGAATGACTAAAATATGACTATAATTTGCTGTCAAAATGAACACTGCTCACAATGTGTCGCTTTGTGGTGTAGATCTTAGCTAGTAGATAGCTTGTAGAGCTGCTATTTACACCAGAGATCTGGTGTAGAGAGGGGAAAAAGCAGGGGACCAATTACAGAACCCTGGGGGACCCCAGTCAATAAAGTGGGGTTCAAGTGGTTAAATTGTTTCTTGTATATAAAGGTTTATATATACAAGAAACAATATTATTACTGTCATAATTACATGATCAAATATACAGTTTTCCTCTGTATATGGTGTAAATATCAGAAAATATAAAAATATTACATAAAACATGAGTTTGTATCATAAGAGACACAATATGACACTGATATTTACATCATCATCATCATCATCATCATCATCAGTGTTGATGGACAGTATTTATGATACATATTTATAAATGTATGGAGTGGAGGTTTGTTCACTTCTATCTAATCTAATCTAAGATCTAAAGCTCCCTGTGGTGATGACTCATTTTATACCATAGAGTTTGACATTAATATGGATTTGACCAGGGACCCCCATTTGAACACATTTGCGCCAGGGACCCCCATTTGAACACATTTGTGCCAGGGACCCCCGTTTGAACATATTTGTGTTAAAAATTGCATTTAGAGATGACTGGTTGTCAAAGTAGGGTCCAGGGGCCCCTGGGGGTCCTTAAGGGGGTTCCAGGGGGTCCTAAGCTAAATGATTAAATATACATTAATAGCATCAAACTCAGTGTAACCACTTTATCCATGTATTACTTTGGTATTGGGGAAAAAGCAGATCTACAAGCTCACCATGTGTCATAATGTGATGTGTTGTGAGCTTGTAAATCTGCAATTTTAGGAACATGTTTTAGTACTTTTATATAATTTGTAACATTTTTAACACAAATCTTGTCTTATGGGGGTCAGGGGTCAAAGGTCAAAATCTACAGGAGCTTTAATGTGTGACTGTCACTGTGCTGCTTATTACATAATCATGATGATGTCACCGTGATGTCATGATGAGTCACTCATGCCCAACTATGGAGTACATGACGTCAGACTCAGCTAGTCTCAAAAGTATCCTGGCAACAGTGGTAACCATGACAACCTGCACTCACTCAAACATGTTGAGTAACCATGGTGACCTGATGTCATCCTCACATAGAGACTCTATCTCTTCTCACACAGACACACTGAGGAGGAGGAGGACCAGAACATGAACCCAGCATAGAGAGGTTCAGAGAATGTGTTCTGGAAGGTGAACAGGTGTGTCAGTGAGTCAGAGGACCCTTTATAGAAGGACAGAGTCCCAGCAGGCCAGTCCAGATACACTGATACTCTGTTGGAGTCAGAGGGACTGACAGGGAGGACAGTGTCCTTACTATTGTGTCTTACAGTGTAACTGTTACCATAACTACCATCTCTACAGTGCAGACTCCAGGACTTGTCATTGTCTCCAAGCAGACAGTCATCCCCACCTCCTTTCCTGCTGATCCCTCTGTAAGTCACTGCTATAGAAACCCCTCTACTCCACTCTACCTCCCAGTAACAGCGTCCAGTCAGACCCTCTGTACACAGAACCTGATCCCATCCACCAAACCTGTCAGGATGTTCAGGATATGATTGATCCTGTCCCCATGTCACCTTTCTGTTGTTCTCAGACAGAGAGAGGTCTCTGTAAGCTGTGTTTGTGTCCAGTGTGAGAGGATGGAAATCTGATGAGAAAAACAACACAGTAGGCTAAACATTAAATACATCATTCACTGACTGACACACACACACACACACACACACACACACACACACACACACACACACACACACACACACACACACACACACACACACACACACACACACACACACACACACACACACCCCAAAGATATGAGATCAAGCTCAAAACGTGTTGTAAGCTTGTAGATCAGTTATTTATCTTACATTTGACTGATCTACAAACTCACAACCTGTTTGTTTGTTTGTTTTCACTCAAAATAATTAAAATGTATCGTCTCTGTCGGCTGGAAGCCTTGTATGTCCAAAACATTTATTTTCTTAAAGGGACAGTTCACCCCAAAAATTACTTATTTTCTATGGATTACACCCCCCATGAAGCCTTGAATTCATGAAGATGTTTTTGTATTTGCCTCATTCCTAAGACAATAATTTAATGACCGGTGGAAAGATGCTAATGTCTCCGGTAGGAGACTCCGGTAGGAGACTCAAAGTTGACACTTTGAGTCTCCTACCGGAGACACCGCCGGTCATCAGATTATTGTCTTAGGAATGAGACAAAAAAAAAAAAAATCTCAATGAATACAAGTCTCCAGGGGGGGGGTAATCCATAGAAAAAAAGTCATTTTGGGGGTGAACTATCCCTTTAATATCCTTTTAAAAACATTTTAAAATAGTGAAAATAGCCGATCTACAAGCTCACAACGTGTCAGAGATACAAGGTTTCTGACTGACGACAACAAAGTCAATTGTGAGTCAGAATGTCTTAAAGCCTCCAGGTGAGAAGTGACTTTCTGTGAGAAAATGTTTACATTAAGTTTATGTGAAATGACATCAATGTGGAAAAGTACTCAAATGTTTTACTCAAGTAAAAGTATCAAAACTGCAATGTACTGCACTGTGACTGCATGAAACAGACCAGGACAAATGAGGAAGTGACCTGTACATAATTTATCTTTTATTTGTAAATATGGTTATAAAAAAAATATATTCCCCTTCAAATCTCTTAGTTTTACCAACATTGTTCATGTGAAGTAGTTTATTTATGCTTATTTGTTGAATTGGTAAAAATCGCTATTGTTTGACCGCTAACATGGCTCTGTCTCTCCGAGGGGGCTTCCAGCTCTCCTCTGAGCCACTCTGTGTGCCCGCTGGTCGGGGGAGAAATGGAGATACACGCATGGCGGGTTCATGGCCGTCATAGCTTGTTTCTAAACAAACTATTCATTATTTTATTCATTCATTCTTCGGCATCTTTGGTTGATCATCTGCGTTACACAAACAGTAAGCCGAGTGAGCGCAGTTTCATTCACAACACTTCCCCATCACGAACCTCTCCCACCGCTAGCTACACAGCTCCGATCGAGATGAGATCCCAGTCACTAGATCCCACTGTTTCAGACGGCTAGAGCCGCTCTGAGCCATCAGTGGGCGGGGAGAAATACGGGTCACCAGCAGTGTTACCAGATTGCGAGAGAAATAAGCACATATATATACATATATATATATATATATATAGAGAGAAAATAGCCGATCTACAAGCTTACAACGCGTCTTCATCAAGTCACTTATAATAAGCAGACATGGCAACACTGATCACCAGTCACTCCAGCCAGCGCCGGTTCGCTACGTCCCTCCCCCCACATGACTTACAAGCTCCAAACAGCTGTGCCTATACCGCGGAATTCAACAACATGTATGTGAACATGGACGATTCGCATGATAGCCTGGTGGGTTCTAGCGAGGACTCCCCCCCACCTTCACCTCGCCGCCACTCCGCCAGACGCCAGACCTCACTGACAGCAGTGAAAGTGAAAACGACGAATATGACTACCCATATGAAGCTTTTGGTGTACAACCGTACATGTTTGAGCCGACCGTCGAACCCGGTAGCCTAGCCCCAGCAGAAGCGGTACAGCCAGAGCCACATCCCCGAGAAGGGCTGACCGCAGATCAATGGTAGGTTTGCGTTTATTATTGTTTGCTTGGATGTAATAAATGGGGGTAAATGGTGTGGTTGGTAGAAACATTGGTGTTTTACCTTATTCAGTATAATTCAGTTTCGTGATTTTCATCTACCTTCCTTAGTGCATGTATATAACTAGTCATTTAGAATCACATGGCAACTCCACACACACTCTATGGTGTAACTTCACCACAGAACAATGCCATTATTCCAATAGAACCATGACACTAACAAAGTCATCTTACTAACAAAACCATGTCATTTTCACAAATATCACCTTTGTTGTTATGTCTAACAGATATCAATAACATACCCATGTCAATAAAAGACACCATGTCATTTTCACTTCGAACTGTAATGTCATTTGGTCTTGTAATCTTCAGTAACAGATGTCACTAACAAAACCTTGTAATGGAACCATTTCATTTTCACATCTAACGCACTTGATGTCATGTAACCTTCCTCTTCCTAGGTGCGAGTGTGGTCAATCCGTGTACGTAGCGTTCAGTTGATTTTCAAAATAAAATCCCAAAATCAAAAATCGGAAATTGTCCGTTCAGTTTATATCCGTTCTTAAGTCCCAAAATCGACAATAAGAAATTGGCTTCATCTCATGAATGGAAAACGGAAATTGACCCGTTTTTTAACTTTATTATTTTGTTAAACACAATTTTTGCCAAGATATCAAGTATTACTTTATAAGCCCGTATCTTGCGTTCAGTCTATTATTCAATGTGAAATCCAGAATCAAAAATCGAAAATTGGCTTGATTTTCAATTCTAGCCTTTCATCTACATGAATGGAAAACGGAAAATTACCTGTTTTTTAATTATCGATCATTCATATGCATTATTATACAAAGTTACGGATAGGGAGGGGGCGGAGCCGAGTCTCCACCCCCTCGCTACGCGCCATCTTGGTGAGGTCGTAACGTCACGCTTTGATATCGCCGCAAAGCAATCTTCCAATCACTCTGCTGCTCCGTCCAGCTCCATTCATATTATCTCGGTGTTCAGACCCACGCTCACTGGTAAGTTGATGAAATTACTTTATTTATTTTTTGCAACACTGGCCAGGCAAGGCAGAGGGACGACAGCTGCAGCGTTATAAAGAGAAACAATAGTTTTATTTTATGTAAATCGGCTTTAGTGCTTATCTTAAGAAATATAGCCCATAGAGGAGAATAGTAGACCAGGGGTCTTCAATGTTTTCCAGGCCAAGGACCTCTTAAGAGATGAAGCAGGGACCCCCTCACTGCATATTGTATAAAATTGTGTTGCACGTTAAACATCTTCATATATTTCATAGACAGCTTCATAGACTTGTTTGACAGCACTAATGTGTTGGATTCATGTTAAGTTGTGCATTGTGAGCTTGTAGATCTGCTATTTTCTGCTAATGTTCCCCTCAGAATAGGGATGCTAGGGTTGAAGTGGTTAATGTAACGCAAAGATTTGGGCCCCTCTGTAGTAACACTGAGGATCCCCTAGGGATCCCGGACCCCCTCTTGAAGACCCCTGGTCATGGCCTGTTCCCCAACTGCAACTGCTTCTCAATAGTCTAAGACTATTGAGAATGTTTTTTGTAACCAGTGATGGTTACAAAAATACTCGTTTTCAGTTTGCTTTGTTTTGTTACATATACCTAGTCTAGCAGCCAGGATGATTATGCTCAACCTGTAATGTACATTTTTGTGAGTAGTGAGAACATTTAATCAAATATGAAGACAGAGAAGTTTGGTTCATGTGTGCACTACTGCAGTTCTTACTATTGACAGTAATGTGTTTAGTATGATAATTGTAAAGAAAATAAAGCTGTATTATGTTATTAGTGAGGTAGAGGCGCTTCATTGTGACCAGCACTCAACAATACACACCTGAAAGGCAGATATTTGTGAGGGGCTTGTATATGTGAGCTTACAGTAGGTTTGCATTATTATTTGATTTTCTGTACAATGATACTGTGTTTATTTTACATTATCGAACCTTTCTTTGTTTTCCAGTACGATCGAGGACTCAAACTCTGGCTGCCTGCCTCTCCAAGACCCCATCTACTGCTGAGAGGAAGGAGTTTGTGCTGGAGTTTTACTAAGACTGGTTGAGGCAGATATTCCCCTTGAGAAAGCTCCCACACTGGCTGCAAAGCAGGGAGGATCCCTTCCAGCTCTGTCCCACTTCCGCTCAGACTACCTGCTAGAGCTGTTACCTCAGTATGTGGAGGATATCAAGAGTGCGGTGGAGTGAAAGGCCATCTATGTTTTATTAGATGAGACAACAGAAGCCTGTGGTCGCTGTGTCCTCGGAATTCTTCTGCAACCCGTTGGCGAGCCATCTCTGACATCAGATATTGTGTTCCTTGAGAGAGTCAACTTCAACACTGTGTCACAGGCAGTCATCTCTTGCCTCAACAGCTACAACATCAACCTCAGTGACGTGTGGGCTTTTGTCACAGACTCAGCAAGCTACATGAAGAAAGCCTTCAACATCATTCTTCATGGCCTGTTCCCCAACTCCAGACACATCACATGTCTGGCACATCTCCTCAACAGGAGACATCCAACCCTTCTGCTGCCACTATCCATGGTCAACTTGACAACCTCTACATGTTTGAATACGGCTGCAGTGCAGGGGCTGAAGACTGGCATCCTGGGACCAAAGAGCAGCTGGTGGAGCTGGATGAGAATGAGCATGATGCCTACTCTCAGCTCTTCCAGAAGACCATGGCTAACTGCTCTGCAAAGCTGCAGGCTGTGATGGAGAGACACCCCAGCATGGATCTCTTCAAAGCCCTCCCAGTGTTTTACCAAGCAATTGGCTGGTCTAAGAAAGAACATTCAGGACTATGTCCAGGTGGCCCCTGCCCTTACCCTTGTGTCAGCTGAGGAATGACATTGTTACGTCCACATGGACTAGAGTGATGCTGAGTATGTCAGTCCTGTGGAGTGGTGGGCTGCCAGGGAGGACAGAATGCCCACTCTTGCCCCACTAGCATCATTGTACCTCCATCACCCCGCTACCTCAGTGGATGTTGAGTCTTTTCTCACATTACACTATGCTGCTTACACAGTACCGACGGAGCCTGACTGAACACAACATTACAATGATGCTTATTGCCAAATTCAACTGTCGGCAGAATAACCCCCACTGACTGACTGAAAGCCAGAGGCTGGCTATCTGGCTGGCTGGCTGACTGACTGCCTGACTGAAAGCCACAGACTGACTGACTGACTGACTCAGAATGCCTGGCTGAAAGCCTCAGGCTGACTGACTGACTGACTGACTGACTGACTGACTGACTGACTGACTGACTGACTCACTCACGCTTTAATGGTTGTTAAATGTTGCCTTGTCTTGTATAGAATGTTAAAGTTGTTCTTTTCAAATGTAGACTTGCAGAAAAAAACAATCATCTGTTTTTCAATGATTATTTAATGTTCCGGAAGTGCTTTGTATCCTCTCTTGAACAAGCACTATATCTGTTGTATGTATTTGTTCCAAATTTATTTATTGAACAAATTAATTAATGTATGTTTAACGATTATGTAAAATGTTCTTTTTTTCCCCTCCTTTTAATTAAAAAAAAGAAAATCCAGCATCCATATTCTGGGGATAACATTAGCCAAAAATAGCAGATCTACAAGCTCACAACGTGTCACAATGCGGCGCGATGTGAGCTTGTAGATCGGCTATTTTTATGAGAGAGAATTCGTGTAAAGGAAAGTACAGTTGCAACTCAGGTCTATTTGTCTTAGAATAGAGAGTGTAAGTAGTTAAAGTAAACTGTTCCTTTCCAATGTACAGACTTGCATACATACAGAAAAAACAAACATCTGTGGTTTAATTATAAATTCTTTTTATTTAAATTGTTCTAAAAAAATATCAGTTCTCGCATTTGCACTATACTTATTTATGTATTTATTACATTATTTAGAGAATGAATTTATGTATGTTCATGTTGGACCCATTGGTAAATTATTGTTTTCTTAGATTAATGTTTAATCTACCTGTTCCCAATGCATTTCAGTGGCAAATTTACATTTTATTGCACATTTGTTATTTGAATTGAATATGTACTAAAGAATGTTCATGAAGGAGTGAATTAGTATTGAATAAAAAATGACAAAATCAAAGGTTTGACTAATGGATCTTACTTTGTGGTACTTTAAGATTTATTTAGCATGTTTAGGGTTGTTATTCTTGCTCCAAACACATTGATTATAGTACTGGATAACTGTCTAAAACCTTAAAAAGTCACCCCGCAGAATCCCACAGATTTTCCTCCTGAATCACCACTGAAAAACAGAAAAAAAACTGCAGATTCCGTTTGGGTTTACTGATCAGATCTTCAGGAGTCAGCAGGTGGCGTGTCCACAGCGAACAGTGGCTGAGAGAATGCGATAATGGTGTCATTTTTCAGTACAGTGTAATATATATATGTATAGTTATACATTGAGTACTGTTACGGCCCTATGTGGCCTCATATTGTGTTTTTAACCCTCTGAGTGTTTTCAGTGCCCTACTTGGTAATGGAGGGTGGAGTAGAGATTGGAGGAGTGGCGTGGTGTCTGGAGACACACCTGGGCCTCATTCCTCATCATCATCATAACCTTTATTTCAGCTCGGAGTACAGTTGAGGGGCAGGCCCTCATTTTCAATGTAGCCGAGAAACAGAACACAGTAATCAACAACAGGAATAGACATTCACATACAGCAACATAAGATGCATGAATCAGAATACAGAAATCACTCAAAAAAAACTAAAATACTCAAAGAACTAGAACAGATCTACCAAAATTAAATTAAATAAAGCAGTTACAATCCTGAACAAAATTGTTGGAAGTTATTTCCCTGAAATGACCTAAAGATGGAAGTGATTTGATTTTCAAGGGCCTCTGGAGCTCATTCCAGGCAGATGGAGCACTGACAGAAAATGCTGTCTTGTCTAACTCTGTCTGTGCAAAAAGAACCTTGAGTGTCAGGAGATCAGTTGAGCGGGTCTGGTATGTAATAGGGTTCTGATCCAACATAGAACAAATATAAGGGGGCAGCATTCCTGAGATGGCTTTAGAAATAAATACATACTGTACCAGTGCTTATCACGCCTCTCAGATAGAGAGGATAAGCCTGCGTTCCCATAGAGTGTACAATGATGGGTACCATAGCTGTCACCAGTGACCCATCTTAGGGCAGAATGGTACACAGTGTCGAGGCGCTTTAAAATTGATGGAGTAGCAGTTCTATAGATAATGTCTCCATAGTCCATACTAATTGTTTTCCTACTGGATGCAGGAAAGCAAGATTTATTTCTATAGAGACAAGGTTTTCAATGTGAAATTTAAAACACAATTTCTCATCTAGCCAGATGCCAAGGTAATTGTATTCCGTGGCCCTTTCTATTGTAGCACCACTTGAAGAGGTTATGACTATATTACTAAGGTTGGTGGTTTTAGCCCTAGTGAACAGCATGAATTTAGTTTTGCTTGCATTTAAAACCAGTCTAAGCTCAACCAGGGCAACCTGAAGAGCATTAAAAGCAAGCTGCAGCTTCCTCAATCAGCCCAGACAGCATAAAAGCCTGGGAGAAGCTCCTCATCAGCCTTTTTACCATCCGTCACCTCCATGTGCTGAACCCTTTCTGTTAGTTAGCTGGTGTTTGCTACTGTAGGTCTATAGGCTGTGTGCCATACCTTTTTCCTGCTTAGTGCGTAAGTAGGTAACTTTATTTACTTAGTGTTTAAAGTATAGACTATTCTTAGATAGGAAACGTAATCATATTCCAAACCTTTTTCCTGAGTATAATAGAGAAGGGAAGCTTGTAGGGATGTGCCGCCTTTTATTTTGTTCCCCCTTTTGACCCTGTTTTGTTTAGTTAGGGAGCCTATACTGTAACTTTGTTTTGGTGGAGTTTAGGTTGTTTTCTTTTCAGGTAGGGTTGGGGTATTTTGGCTTTGGCCACCCTGAAGTTTGTTGCTTTCCCTGATCTGCTTAATTATCCATTGTAAACTTAAGGTTGATCCTAATATTAATGTACACTTTTTCGTTACCTGTGTATGTGTTACTCCTTAGCCTCTAGACACCTTATAAGGTCGTAACAAGTACACAGTAGCTAGGCACACATCTGTTTCTGGATCGCTGGAAGAGGAATCGGGTATAGGAAGGGTACAGGATATTCACACCAACTGGGTTTAAATGGTTGAGAATGCGATAATCATGATTTATGTGTCATGCCATGAGTATTACAGTATAATAGTACATGATGTATTCTAAATTATATAACGAACAAATAAAGGGTTGGAATTAAAGAGCTAAGATACAGTATTATGAACAGTATAAACTGGTAGAAATGTGTTAATATGTATTGTAGGCCTATACTGTTTGGACTAGTATGGATGGTGCCATAGTGAAATATAAATGCCAAGACATACAGTAGGCTAGGACGCCTGAAGGTACAATATTAATAATGTACACATTCTAGACAGCAATATCTATAGTGTTAATGTCTTTGTTTGTACAACATATACCCAGTGGTGGAAAAAGTACTCAAATGTTTTACTTAAGTAAAAGTATCAATACTGCAATGTAGAAATACTCTGTTACAAGTAAAGGTCCGCAATTCAAAAGTATAAAAGTATTGGCATCAAAATGTACTTAAAATACCAAAAGTAAAAGTACTGGAATGTCCCATTTCAAGTTTTCAAATGTACTTTTTTTTTATGTTGAAAATAGCAGATCTACAAGCTCACAATGCGTCACATCGGAAGCATTGTAAGCTTGTAGATCGGCTATTTTCAAATGGCCAAAATGTATATAGGGCTGAAGTGGTTAATGTATGTTCAGTAATAATAATCAAAATCTACAAAGTACTAGTAACTAAAGTTTTCAAATAATTGTAGTGGAGTAAAAGTACACTATTTACCTCTGAGATGTAGTGGAGTAGAAGTAAAAGTATTGGAAATTGGAAATACTCAAGTAAAGTACAAATACCTCAAAAGTGCACTTAATTACAGTACTTGAGTACATGTACTTAGTTACTTTCCATCAATTCAAGTCTCCATGGGGTGACTAATCCATAGAAAAGGTCATTTTGGGGGTGAAATATATGGGGTTAGAACAGACTCAAAATTATCTGTATCCGTGAAAGCAGATTTGTACTCGTAGAGGCAATTCGCAACAAACAGTCTGTAAGTGTAAATCAGATTTGTACTTGTAAAGTGCAATTTGTAACTCAAATATCAACATCTGTAACTCAAATATCAACATTTGTAACTCGTGTATCAACATTTGTAACTTGTGTATCAAGATTTGTAACTCGTGTATCAACATTTGTGTGTCAACTTATACATTTTAGAAGGAGATTTATGTGTGACTTTCCACCGATTTGTGTGAGTAATTATGAGACTCTTTTACCACACTGTTTTGTCATATGATTCGTAACTTGTAAAAAATAAAATCACCTATTTATGCAGAGTCATTTGTATTTGTGTATCTAAATGTACAACTCGTAAATCAACATTTGTGTGTCAACTTAAGACATTATAAACGCAAATGTAGCTGTGACTAATTTTGAGACTATGCTGGTGTTCAAACAGTCTCATATATATTCGTATCTGTAAATAAGATTTGTACCTATTTTCACATTTGTAACTCAAATAACAACATCTGCATGTCATATATGAACATTTGTAAGTCAACTTTGAAATTATAAAACTAAATGTAGCTGTTAATGTACACGGATCTGTGTGACGAATTATGAGACTGTTGTCCCGTGTTAAATGCAAACAGATCTGTGACTCGTGTTGGGAGCAGTACCGAGTGCCTCCGCTAGATGGCGGTGTGAGTACACGATATGCTCGGCTACATGATTTGCTCGGGGTCCTGTGCTTGCTACCGACGTCACACACTATGATTGGCTGTACGTCTGAACGATGACGTGGCACATTGTGATTGGCTTGTGGCTTTTTTTCTTTTCAAAACTTTATTGAACACTGTTACAAATCACACAAATCAGTGTTACTTTATGGATAAGTCTTGTTTATTATTTTAAAATGAACGTCTTTTTCCAGTGGTAACCTATTTATATCATTGATATATCAAATAAGTTTGAAGAGGCTTAATGGTGATTATTTAGTGAATTATGGACAATGTGTTTGTTTTAACAGAACGTTTAGAACGTTTTAGTAAAAACGTTTTATAGAGGCTTGATTATTTAGTGAATTATGGATAATTTGTTTGTTTTAACATAACGTTAATAACGTTAACATAACGCGATAATATATTTGTGTCTCCATAATATTAATATATGATAATATATAATAATATATAAAGATGTCCCCTGGTTCTTTTTGAAAAATACAAAAAATCTTCTAAGTACAAAGTACCACCAGGTCTCTGCGGAGGGGGGTCCGTTCCACCCAACCACGTACCCAGGATCGGGGTGCCTTGGTCTGGGTAGAGAGGGACCGCCAAAGGGGGTCCCTGGTTCTTTTTGAAAAATACAAAAAATCTTCTAAGGACAAACCAGGTCTCTGCGGAGGGGGTCCGCTCCACCCAACCACGTACCCAGGATCGGGGTGCCTCGGTCTGGGTAGAGAGGGACCGCCAAAGGGGGTCCTGGTTCTTTTTGAAAAATACAAAAAATCTTCTAAGGACAAACCAAGTCTCTGCGGAGGGGGTCCGCTCCACCCAACCACGTACCCAGGATCGGGGTGCCTCGGTCTGGGTATCTGGGTATTTTTCAACCCTGTGGTACTTTGTACGGTATATGGTAACCGGTCAGGTGGGCACAAAAACCAACTGGGCACACCGGACAACTGGGCACACAGCCGTCTGGGCACACAGGTCAACTGGGCACACAGTCAACTGGGCACACAAGACAGCTGGGCACACAGTCAACTGGGCACACTGTCAACTGGGCACACAAGACAACTGGGCACACAGTCAAGTGGGCACACAAGACAGCTGGGCACTCTGCTTTGATGTGCCCCCCCTTTCTATGAAATCCAGAGATTAGTGAACCCCTGCTGTGAATTGTCTGCTCCTGAGTTCCTGAGCAGACGCTCCTGAGTTCCCCTCCTCAGACAGCCGCATAATCACCCCCCTAGGGTTAGGATGAGAGTTAGGTATAGGCCTAGGATGTGACAGTTTCCACTGATTCAACCTAGTGGTCCCTCCCCACTGCTTACACCTAATGGCCCTCCTCCACTGAGTTCACCCGCATAATCACCCTCCACCCAGGTTAGGGTTAGGGTTTAGGGTTAGAATGTAAGAGTCTCCACCGATTCAACCTACACACACACACACACACACACACACACACACACACACACACACACACACACACACACACACACACACACACACACACACACACACACACACACACACACATGGGAGAGGCAATACACAGCTCACAACAAATGGATGAGGATGCTGTCAGAACTGCAAGGACACACTGCAATACACTATCTCAGTAACAGACATTACACAATGTCTCCCACCGTCTCTCTCTCACAGTGGGGGGGCGGGGGGTACTTAAATATCAAAGGAACACAAAAATCCTTGGTAGTCATACGGTGTGCCCAGATGTCCATGTGCCCAGTCATCTCGTGTGCCCAGATGTCCGTGTGCCCAGTCATCTCGTGTGCCCATATGTCCATGTGCCCATTCATCTCGTGTGCCCAGATGTCCGTATGCCCACTTATCCGGTGTGCCCAGTTGTCTAGAAACTTGTGTGCCCAGATGTCCAATGTGCCCACCTGACCGGTATTCCTTTGTACTTAGAAGATTTTTTGTATTTTTCAAAAAGAACCAGGGACCCCCTTTGGCGGTCCCTCTCTACCCAGACCGAGGCACCCCGATCCTGGGTACGTGGTTGGGTGGAGCGGACCCCCCTCTGCAGAGAACTGGTGGTACTTTGTACTTAGAAGATTTTTTGAATTTTTCAAAAAGAACCAGGGACCCCCTTTGGCGGTCCCTCTCTACCCAGACCGAGGCACCCCAATCCTGGGTACGTGGTTGGGTGGAGCGGAACCCCTCCGCAGAGACCTGGTTTGTACTTAGAAGATTTTTTGTATTTTTCAAAAAGAACCAGGGACCCCCTTTGGCGGTCCCTCTCTACCCAGACCGATGCACCCCGATCCTGGGTACGTGGTTGGGTGGAGCGGACCCCCTCCGCAGAGACCTGGTGGTACTTTGTACTTAGAAGTTTTTTTGTATTTTTCAAAAAGAACCAGGGGACATCTTTATATATTATTATATATTATCATATATTAATATTATGGAGACACAAATATATTATCGCGAAAACATATTAACGTTATGTTAAAACAAACGAATTATCCATAATTCACTAAATAATCAAGCCTCTATAAAACTTATTTAATAAAACGTTCTAAACGTTCTGTTAAAACAAACACATTGTCCATAATTCACTAAATAATCACCATTAAGCCTCTTCAAACTTATTTAATATATCAATGATATAAATAGGTTACCACTGGAAAAAGACGTTCATTTTAAAATAATAAACAAGACTTATCCATA
This sequence comes from Gymnoscopelus microlampas, assembly GCF_963454915.1. NCBI lineage: Eukaryota > Metazoa > Chordata > Actinopteri > Myctophiformes > Myctophidae > Gymnoscopelus > Gymnoscopelus microlampas. The sequence goes on from NC_139952.1 coordinate 2,490,808, forward strand.
AAGTAACACTGATTTGTGTGATTTGTAACAGTGTTCAATAAAGTTTTGAAAAGAAAAAAAGCCACAAGCCAATCACAATGTGCCACGTCATCGTTCAGACGTACAGCCAATCATAGTGTGTGACGTCGGTAGCAAGCACAGGACCCCGAGCAAATCATGTAGCCGAGCATATCGTGTACTCACACCGCCATCTAGCGGAGGCACTCGGTACTGCTCCCAACACGAGTCACAGATCTGTTTGCATTTAACACGGGACAACAGTCTCATAATTCGTCACACAGATCCGTGTACATTAACAGCTACATTTAGTTTTATAATTTCAAAGTTGACTTGCAAATGTTCATATATGACATACAGATGTTGTTATTTGAGTTACAAATGTGAAAATAGGTACAAATCTTATTTACAGATACGAATATATATGAGACTGTTTGAACACCAGCATAGTCTCAAAATTAGTCACAGCTACATTTGCGTTTATAATGTCTTAAGTTGACACACAAATGTTGATTTACGAGTTGTACATTTAGATACACAAATACAAATGACTCTGCATAAATAGGTGATTTTATTTTTTACAAGTTACGAATCATATGACAAAACAGTGTGGTAAAAGAGTCTCATAATTACTCACACAAATCGGTGGAAAGTCACACATAAATCTCCTTCTAAAATGTATAAGTTGACACACAAATGTTGATACACAAGTTACAAATCTTGATACACAAGTTACAAATGTTGATACACGAGTTACAGATGTTGATATTTGAGTTACGAATTGCACTTTACTAGTACAAATCTGATTTACACTTACAGACTGTTTGTTGCGAATTGCCTCTACGAGTACAAATCTGCTTTCACGGATACAGATAATTTTGAGTCTGTTCTAACCCCATAGAAATATCCCAAACACACAAAGTGAATGTTACAGATTAACAGCTGTAGGTATATGTACACACTGTATACCTCCGACTGTACAATACATAACATTTACAGTACACCAGTTTAGTGTTCATACTGTTTTGTATATGTCACATTCATACCTACGCTTACAGTTCATTCTATTTATATATTATACCAGGGGTCTTCAAGGTGTTTCAGACGAAGGACCCCATAGCTGAGAGATGATCAGAGATCCCCACTACATATTGTATACAATTGTGTGGCAGATTCAAACTTTTCATAGATTTCATAGTTAGCTTCATAGGTTTGACAGCACTATATTGGATCCATGTTCATTTGTATTTTCAGACATTTAATCACTTAAACCATAAACTTGACCTTTCACTTGGTCTGCCCACCCCCCATCTACACCAAACCTCATTGCCTATAAATAGCAGATCTACAAGCTTGTAGATCGGCTATTTTCCCTAAAGTTCCCTCCAGAATACACAAAGATTAGGCGGCCCCCTGTAACTCTGAGGATCCCTAGGGGTCCCTGACCCCCTGTTGAAGAGCCCTGTATTATACATACACTAATTGTTCTCAACGTGGGGTTCAGGGACCCCCCAGGGGTCCTTAATATATACGTAGCATCAACATCTGTTTTAAGCACCTCCCTGTACATTGGCTATTTGAAATATAACCAAACTCCATGCTCCTCGTCTGAGTCGTCTCAATGTGATGTGTTGTGAGCTTGTAGATCGGCTATTTTCAGAAGAATTTGAATGTTTTTGAAACATTTTACAACACAAACATAGTATGGGGGTCCCTGGGACAAAATATTTTCAGATGGGGCTAATACATATTAATTTGGGGGTCCTTGACATGGAAAAGTATGAGAACCATTGCATTGATTATAGTGATAACACATGATTCTCTTGTTCTCAGCCACTTTCTCAGTAAGAAGAATCTCCTGCAGTTTCTTCCTCCTTGGACATGACACACTGTAACTCAGCTGTAGATGCGAAACTGCATTTTGTTGTCTCAGTAGTGCTTGTACTCTGTGCAGTGACAATAAAGTTGAAACTAAATCTAATCTAAACATCACTCATAAAAACAACTGCTTAATTTAAGCCAAGTAGGACATTTATCAATAGTAGGCTACAGATTACAGAATATGCAAGGCAAATAATGGCATTCAATAAAACATTTTATTCACAATTTAAGTGCAAGCTCTTGAAGTCATCTCTTTTAAGAGCTTGAATCCTCTTCACGAGGCTACTACTGCACAAAGATTAGTACATTTTTCGTTTTGGTGAAGCACATTAAAATAGTAGATATGTAGAGATATACAGTATGTATGTATAGAGAGTTCACAATATAGTAGTATAATATAGCATATAGTAAAGTATAATATTAGTTTAGATTAATATAGCTGTTTTTCCCCCTTTTGTAAAGGCTAGTGTGACTAATCATGCCATGACAGATCCTACACTATCTGCCATGTTGAATCCTCTGCCAACCAGTACAGTACACAGTCTCCAGGAAAATCTGATGGACGCTGGTGGTGACGCTGATCAAACTGCTGGGCTTTTGAGCAGTAGGCACGGCTCTGTTGGTGGCCAGCGTCATGCTGCCTTGCCTGGAGTGACTCTTCTTGTAGCGAGGGTCCTGCTGCTACACGCTGTGTTGGGAGCTGCCTGGAGTGCAGATGGTCTTAATTAGACTCCTTGGAGGTGTTTCAGGTTATTACTTGCAGATGGGTCAAAAACACCTGAGAATAAAATAAACAGGGAATATTACTGTGATAGTACAGACCGGTAGGATATCATTTAACTTTTAAATCATTTTCTTCTGCTTAAATAAGAGAACACTGCATGCTTCAATCAAATAATACATAAAGCATTGTCATTATCTAGTTAAAATGCTGTGGTTTCACTGACCCTGGTTCTAATGAATTAGAACAATATGCTCAATTTAAAATACACAACTCACGTTACCACGCTTTGACTCAGTCGCTGAAGTGGGCCACAAGCACCTAGAGTAAGGTTCTACTGTGTCTTTCCTCTGGACTCTTGCAGCGCAGCACCTACACGGGACCAGACCTCACACAGTCCAGACTTGCAGTCACAGTGTGCGTCAAGCACCGCCCCAGTGTGCTGTGCTCTGGGGCCATGATCCAGGGAGAGGTTGGCTTCTCCCTCGGTTGCTGAGTGCAGCACCTGAGAATAGAGTAAACAGTGATATTACTGTGATAGAACAGACCGCTAGGGTATTATTGTCTTCAGCTTACATAGGACAACACTGCATGCGTGCAACAAAAAAATCAAATAATATCTAAAGCAGAGGTCTTCAACAGGGGGTCCGGGACCCCTAGGGGGTCCTCAGAGTTACTACAGGGGGTCCACCAAATCTTTGTGTGATTTTTACATAAACCACTTCAACCAAGTATCCCTATTCTGAGAGGAACTTTAGCCAAAGGCGTTGTGCGTTTGTAGATCTGCTATCTTCGGCAAAGTGGTTTAGTATAGCGGGGAAAAAGAGCAGGCTAAGTACAGAATGAAAGGTCAGGTATAAGTGTTGTTTAAGTGCATGATTAAATGTTTGGAAATACACATTAACATGAATCCAACATGATAGTGCTGTGGAACAAGTCTATGAAGCTGCCTATGAAATCTATGAAAAAAGAAATATTCTATACAATATAATGGGGGTCCCTGCTTTATCTCGCTCTCAGCCAAGGGGTCCTTGGCCTGAAAACGTTGAAGACCCCTGATCGTAATTGTAATTATATCTAGTTAGAATGCTGTGGTGTTACCGACCCTGGTTGTGGTACATTTTGACCCAGTCTTGTAAGACCCTGCTTGTAAGACCAGCCACTGACTGTATGAAAAGTGCTGGGTAACCAGGCTAGTACTTTTTACTTGTGTTTTTCCCCCTATGAAACTCTCAAAGAACAAAGCTTGACTATCTGCATGCCAGCCACAATGGACAGACTCGACTTTCATGAATTATTTTGGGTCATTAATAAGGCCCATATTTGGGCTTTGTTTACGTCTGACTTCTTTTGGGCACACAGTAGCTTAGTCCAGCGTTAGAGTTCTCTCTAAGTTAGAGAGAACTCACTAACGCCAGGCCAGGGCTAAAAAAGCTTAGCCTTGGATCAAGACTATATATTAGTTGTATTTGATCAAGTCTGACTCAGATAAAATAAATCTACGATAGTCTTGATCCAAGGCTAACAGTAGCCACGCTAACACACAGACTTGCACAGCACTTCTACAGTTCACCAACATTACCTGTCAAACGATAAAACAAAATAATAAAAACAAACTTACTTACCCTTGCACAAATAAGATTGAGCCTCAAGGCTGTTGTAGGCCATCAACTGGTCCATAGTGTAGTAGGCACTGCGTGTAAACACTAAATAATAATCATACAATATCCGGATAATGTATGGCCCGGCGGATAAAGATCCTTATTGACACTAAACTCACTCGTAACAAGCTTATACGGATCGATACCGATAAATGTAATCTTCTCCTCGTATTGTTTCCTCTTAATCTGCGTAAAATGTTCTAGCAGTGACTAGCTAAAGTAGCTGCTATGTGTTTGTTTACAGTGTTACACTTAGCCGGAGCTAACACGGTGCTGCTGGACCGAACCGGACCTCACCAAGATGGCGCGTAGGGAGGGGGTGGAGTCTCGGCTCCGCCCCCTCCCTATCCGTAACTTTGTATAATAATGCATATGAATGATCGATAATTAAAAAACAGGTAATTTTCCGTTTTCCATTCATGTAGATGAAAGGCTAAAATTGAAAATCAAGCCAATTTTCGATTTTTGATTTTTGATTTCACATTGAATAATAGACTGAACGCAAGATACGGGCTTGTAAAGTAATACTTGATATCCTGGCAAAAATTGTGTTTAACAAAAAAATTAAATTAAAAAACGGGTCAATTTCCGTTTTCCATTCATGAGATGAAGCCAATTTCTTATTTTCGATTTTGGGACTTAAGAACGGATATAAACTGAACGGACAATTTCCGATTTTCGATTTTGGGATTTGAGAACGGATATCAATTGAACGCTACGTACACGGATTGTGGTCGTTGCCAGCTCATGGCTTCAGGTCGGGAGAACAAATGCTGCAGAGTAGGCCTACCTAAGGAGGTGGATGCTATTTCAGCATGACAATTTCAGTTTTTCTTTGCAGTGTTTGTGTTGACTGTAAGCATATAGCTTGAATCACAACGAATTCTAAAATGTGCACCCATCATTCACATCCCTGTAAATGTAAGCCAAAGGTATAGCTATTCTACAGATATTGCTATTGTATGTCCATGACAATTAATCTACAGATCTCTAGCTATTATCTATCTATCTCTATCTTTTTAGATCTATGTGAATGTGAGATCTATCTATACGTCTATCTAGATGAATCTCCTCCAAGGCTAATGATTATGGTGAGGGTTGGGGCAAAAAAATAAAGCTGTCCATGACTGTCCGCTTTCTAACAGGTGATGGACAATTTTGGACAGGTGGAGACAGAGCTGCAGTGCATCACAGAGCATCCTGGTTTTGCAGATGTTTGCCTTAGTCCCTGGGTCCTGCACAGTGGTGGAAAAAGTACTCGAATTCTTTACTTAAGTAAAAGTACCAATGCTGCAATATAGAAATACTCTGTTACAAGTAAAAGTCCAGGATTCAAAATGTACTTGATTAAAGTACAAAAGTATTGGCTTCAAAAGGTACTTAAAGTACTAAATATTTGAAAATAGCAGATCTACAAGATCACAACGCGTCGCGATGTGACGCGTTGTGAGCTTGTAGATCGGCTATTTTCAAATAGCCTATGTATAAAATAGGGCAAAAGTGGTAAGTGTATGTTTTATAATGTAATAATTTATATCTGAAAAGTATCTAGTAACTAAAGTTTTCAACTAAATGTAGTGGAGTAAAAGTACAATATTTGCCTCTGAGATGTAGTGGAGTAGAAGTAAAAGTATTGGAAATTGGAAATACTCAAGTAAAGTACAAATACCTCAAAATTGTACTTAAGTACAGTAGGATTGTGCTGGATTGTAAATAGGTACAATAAAATACATATGTTTATGGTTATTGTGTTTGATTTCTTTACGGAAATTATGCATTTATAATAATTTGATGTGTAGAATTATTTACTACAATGTTGACAAAATTGACAATGATCAACTGTACAATATATTGAGAATGACTTCACAATCTCAACAGTGGTTATTACAATGATTATTTATTTACAGTGACAAGGGATCATTGACATGTTGGCTTGTGGTGGACAATAACACATTATACATACAATACCAGAAACACAGATAGCCCTGAATGACCATAATAGGTCTGTACAAATGGAACAAAATGGACTCTACGGGTTCATTTGTACAGTACACTCAAGAGTTATGAGGGTCCTTGCTAATAAAATGTTTGAGAACCACTAGTATACTAGTGGACTCATAATGTGTCACAGCAAATCAGTGTCAACCATGACTTGGCATGCAGTAATTGGGTATTATGATTAAAATAATATGGTGTAAAAAATAACATTTGCCACGGACAAGGCCAGATCTTTGCCACGGACATATTGATGAGTGAATACCCCTGACAGTGACTATTAGTCATTGTCTCCACCAGGTTCGAAGGCTAGAGACTATGTTTTCGCACGCTCCAGTCAGTCAGTCAGTCAGTCAATGTCTATGTGAACAGCTAATGTCAGACACTCCCCGTAGGCCAAGGAAGAAACTTCACCCCAAATATTTCAAATTTTTGGCTTCATGGTGGCGCTCTAACAGCTCACCTCTCATTTTGGGCAATACGTATTGAACTGTAGATCATACAAAAAAATCCTGGGTTCAACTCCCCACATAGGCCTCAGCCATTTGTGCCAGACTAGATTTTCACCATTTTGTGTTGCCTGGGTAGGCAACATGGCCTGACGAAGACCTACACACAGAAGCACTATGTTTCGTGTGCATACCGCGGCCATTTGGACAGTGCTGCCTGAGGATCTGGCGTTTCAAATTCGGCTGAAAGTGCCGCTGTCACTTCAATGGCCTCTCTCTTCTGCTGATAAGGACGTGGGTTGTCCACCATTTCCTCCAGGAGCTGCTGTAAGGTGTCCACATAATCTAAGACAAAACAAGAAATGCAGAACTCAAAACTTGCTGCACAAATTCAGGCGTCAGATTGTTTGCATACTATAATTATGAAAAGGGATTCTATGTCCTATGTAAGGTTTAGCTTTAGGCTTTTTAGGTTTTAGAAAATACAATTTCTAATCCTTTTCATTGGATGTCTGATGCACATGAAAAAGCAAATTGACAAAAGAAGTGGCTTACTCAACAGGTGCTTGGTGGAACAGGTGTATATATAAACAAAGTACGTATTGTTACAGACATTTGTATTCCTGACCTGTCAAACAGCAAATATCACAATAAATGGTATCTGTCCAAGCTAATATGGCCATAAACACAATTTCTGTATATTTTATAAATAATGGATCTACAAGCTAACGTTGCACAATGATACGTTGTTACTTAGTGTGTAGATCTGTTCTTTTTGTCACATGACGCCTTCTTGGTGCACATGAATAGCACACAAGAGCCTCATGCACCATTTTCCAGACCTATAGCAATCATATTATGATTGCTATAGGTCTGGAAAACGGGGTAAAATGTATGGAAACGTTTTGAAAATTAGTCAAATATCTCATCTCTGTAGTCTTGCTCTAATAATATTTTCACTTGTAGTGCCTTTGATTTCCCCGTTAGTCTGCTGTCTACACTACCAGGGAAACAAAACAGTTCTTCTTGAAATTGTTTATATATGAAGATGCCAATAACACTTCTATATCAATCCTTATTAGAACTTACTGAACTTACTACTAATCTATGGCTGTGTATTTTGGAATACATGAAATGTATGTAATATCACAGACATTATAGGGCTAACTCAACCTGTTGCCCCTATTTTGGGGATGTTAACCTGGCATCTCTATTTTGGGTATGGTAAGTCATTATAGCCTAGACAAAGATTGATTGATTGATTGACAAAAACAGCCGATCTCCAAGCTCACAATGCATTGTAACATGTTGTGAGCTTGGAGAAGTTCATATATATTATATAGGCCTACTGTATACAACCAATATAACTTGAATTGATGTGTTTTTAGTCTCACACACACATATTCAGTAATTGAGGCCTTTGGCTTGCTGGCAGGGTGCACAAGAAATACTGTATGATGTTGATTGACTTTGTAGCTTGTGACAATACACACACACACACACACACACACACACACACACACACACACACACACACACACACACACGGTTGATAAGTATATACTAGTACTATTACTACTAGACTCAGAATCAGAATCAGGTTTATTGACTAGACTAGTATGTATACACTATATATACATACTATATATTATATTATTGTATATAATATATACATACTATACATATATATACTTCGATTGCACGTCTCTCTCTCTCTCTCTCTCTCTCTCTCTCTCTCTCTCTCTCTCTCTCTCTCTCTCTCTCTCTCTCTCTCTCTCTCTCTCTCTCTCTCACACACACACACACACACACACACACACACACACACACACACACACACACACACACACACACACACACACACACACACACACACACACACACACACACACACACACACACACACACACACACGCACAGTGTCTCACACACACACACACACACACACACACACACACACACACACACACACACACACACACACACACACACACACACGCACAGTGTCTCACACACACACACACACACACACACACACACACACACACACACACACACACACACACACACACACACACACACACACACACACACACACACACACACACACACACACACACACACACACTTCTGTGCACTTTTGGGAGTGGCAGCCATAGTCTCTGGTAGTTGGCTAAAACAAACAAAGAACTAATTATGCCATCGTTCATGTAACATCTGAAACGGCATTTGCTAATACAAAATCGAATTACTTACCCTTGGAGGAGGAGACTCGCCAACAGTGTACAATGAAGGAATCGCGTTTTCCGACAGTACAAGGCGGTTCTCCGAAGCCATGGGGAGGATTCCCCAGGAAAGGAGAAAAGGCTCTGTGCATTACAGCCGAAAACACACCGACGAGGACTCATTGTAATGTTTTTGTTGTTGTTGTTGTTGTCTGTCTGCTCCACTAACTTCCTGCTCAGTGAAAGTGGGGGATCCGCCTTGTTGCGTCGCTCCAGACCCCTTCACGCCACGGTACATGGGTGACTGACAGGGGGCGGGCACATGAAGTTTTAGCCCTGTCTATAAAATCAAAGTTGAACAACTACGTGACGTGACTTATTTATTAGCTGAAATGAATCATGTGTTTATAAACACGATGCGGCAGTCCCACAGTGCGTGTATTATAATCTCCATGACCATTTCAAACCGACCAGAGGGAGCCTCTGTATCCCCTCTGTGTCCCCGCTCTGAGATGACCTAAACCCGGCCAGAATTCAGGCTCAGCTCCCGCAGACACCCAGTGCGCTGAATGACCATAGCGATTTATAGAATTTCAATAAATAAGCATAAATAAACTACTTCACGTGAACAATGTTGGTGTAACTAAGAGATTTGGGTGGGGATATATTTTTTATAGGCACATATTTACAATAAAATACACTTTCATGTAAACTCTATTTCCTGGTTTAGAGGTGCGGGCCGAGGGGACTGGGGAGAGCGGAGAGACGGTCGGCTGGGAGAAGTTTCTCTGTGGTGGGAGGGGCCAAAGTACAGCAGATACGATTCGTGATAAGAGTACATTATACACTATAAAATATACCTCAGGCGCGGCGTGATGTCATCAAAACCCAAAAAACGTTTTTAGAGTAGATTTTTTTTTGAGGGGGATGTCACGCCCCCTTTAAAGTACCAAAAGTAGAAAGTACTCATTATGCAGAATGTCCCATTTCACAAGTTTTTTTGAAAATAGCAGATCTACAAGCTCACAATGCGTTGCATGGAGACGCATTGTGAGTTTATAGATCGACTATTTTAAAATGGACGAAATGTATATAGGGCTGTTAATGTAGTTAATGTATGTTTTGTAAGAATAATCAAAATCCTCCAAGTAACTAAAGTTTTCAAATAATTGTAGTGGAGTAAAAGTACAATATGCCTTTGAAATGTAGTGGAGTAGAAATAAAAGTACTGAAAATAGGAAATACTCCAGTAAAGTAAAAATACCTCAAAATGTTATTTAACACATGGGGTGCCAGTTTAAAAAAAAAAAACAGAGTACACTGAGTGCCAGGATTTTTAACCATTTTTTAGGAGCCGAGATACAGGCTTTTGAAGTCATAAGTTAACCAGGAAGTGGATTGGAGTCAAAATCTTCAAAATCTGATATCTCCTGGTGCTTAGAAGGTAAAACATTTTTTTTTTGAAAAAAAATGTTTTTTTTTTTTTAAATATTTTTTTTCAAAAAACATATATATACGGTTTTGGCACTCCGTGGTTGTATTGCAAAAAACGTATATATACGGTTTTGGCACCCAATGTGTTAAGAACAGTACTTGAGTAAAATAAAGTATTTAGTTACTTTACACCTCTGAAAATACACACATCTGTTACATCAAAGGTTCCTAAACTTTAATGGCTGCGACCCCCCCAAAATAATTATATTTGAACTGAGGATCCCCCAAAATAATCATATTTGAACTGGGGACCCCCCAAAATAATCATCTTTGAACTGGGGACCCCCAAAATAATCATATTTGAACTGGGGACCCCCCAAAATAATCATATTTGAATTGGGGACCCCCAAAATAATCATACTTGACTGGGGACCCCCAAAAATAATCATATTTGAACTGGGGACCCCCCAAAATAATCATATTTGAATTGGGGACCCCCCAAAATAATCATGCTTGTACGGGGACCCCCCAAAATAATCATATTTGAACTGGGGACCCCCCACTCTGACAGCACTTGTCAGGGTGGGGTAGTTGTAGGAGTTGAGGCATTACATTTAGTTTGACTCGGTTCCACATATAAATATTGTGAAAATAGCCGATCTACAAGGCGTTGTGAGCTTGTAGATATATTTTATAGTATATTTATAGCCGATCTACCACTTATAGATCGGCTATTTTCACAATATTTCCCTTTTTTTTTGCATAATATTTGACAATTTGGCCAATTTGGTATTAAAAAGGTCTTAAAAGTCCTTAAATTGTAACATTAAAAATGTGCAGATACCCTGTATACACTTATACTGTATGTTGGTTTGTTTACTGTTGAGTGAGAAAACAATGTAACACATTAAGATAATCATCTGGGGACCCCCCACAATAATTTGGGGACCCCCCTGGGTCCCAGTTTGTAAACCACTGTGTTACATAGAAAACATTCAGCATCTATAAGTTAGCAACACCTCACACCATGGTGTGAAGCGTTGCTAACTTGTAGATCGGCTATTTTAGTTATTTTTGAAATATGGAGGAATTACAAGCTGATTTACAAGCTCACAACGTGTCACGATGCGAGGCGTTGTGAGCTTGTAGATCTCCTATTTATTATGTACATTCTATTTTTTTATGTTTTTCTGTACTGCAGTATTTACATCTACAAGCCGATCTACAAGCTCACAACATGTCACATTGCAACATGTGAGCTTGTAGATCTGCTGTTTTTGAAATATAGCCAATCAACAAGCTCACAGCCTGTCATGATGCAAGGCATTGTGAGCTTGTAGATCGGCTATTTATTTTATTTTACCACAACCCAATCTGCAAGCTCACAACCTGTCACAATGCAACTCGTTGTAAATTGATAGATCGGATAGTTTTGTATTAGAAAAATAGCCGATCTACAAGCTCACAACGATTGCATATCAGCAATTTAATGAATGAATGAATTAAAAAGTACACAATATGAGGTGTTGTGAGCTTGTAGATTAGCTATTTATTAACTATAAATCATCTTCAAGCTCACAACGTGCTATAATGTGACACGTTGTGTGCTTGTGGTATTTTTTTGAGCTTGTAGATCGGCTATTTTTTACCAAACTTTCTAATATAGCCGATCTAAAAGCTCACAACACATCATGATGTGACGCATGGTGAGCTTGTAGATCTTATTTTATTTATATCATATAATCTACAATCCAATCTGCAAGCTCACAACCTGTCACAATGTAACTCATGAGTTTGTAGATCTTCTACTTTTGAGTTTTAAACAAAGCCAAACTACACAAGCTCACAACGTCTCGCAATGTGATCCTTTTGAGCTTGTAGATCGGCTATCTTTGTTATGTTTGATATATTTAGGTCTGAGGAAGATCCAGCAGGCTTTAAACATCACATTCATGATGGTAATAAACCATTTAACTTATGGATCATAATTATTCCAGTGCAGAGTTCTGCTCTGCATCTGGCTTTTTAAATGACTTTGGATGAGCGTGATGTCCTACTTGTTGATGTTTGAAATAACTCACTACCTGTCACATTGCAACATGGTGTGAGCTTGTAGATCGGCTGTTTTTGATATAAAGCCAAAACTCATAGCGCATCATAATGCGAGGCTTTGCAAGCTTGTAGATCTGCTATTTCTTGTAATATAGCCGATGTAAGGCTCACTACGCAACATGATGTGAGCTTGTAGATCGGCTCACAACCTGTCACAATGCGACAAGTTGTGATCAGCAATTTTTATTTATTTGTAATAGTCTATCTAAAAGCTCACCACACGTCATGATCAGGGTTTCCGTTAGCCGGTATTTACCAATTAAATGTAATATTTAATTGGCCGTTAATTATAAAGATCACAGGCCACCGTGGCCGATTGGGAAAATGCTGTTATTAGACTATTTTATGTCTGTCTGTCTGCAATGGATAAAGTGGTGAAAGTTGGTGACACACATACATTGCAGGAAAGTAATGAACCTTCCTTGTACCATCATTCATGATGACATAATTAACATTAACAAAACAAAAGCTGTAGGTTTTGCATATTAAGGTTGAATGAGATGTAGGGCCCAAAACATATATTAATGTGTTTATACTGTGTGACGTAGTCACGCAAGCTGTTCATAACGCCCACGTTATTCAGTTATTTTTTGGAAAGCGACTCCTCTGAATGATAGAGTAGATAGATATTACTAGCCCACTTCATTCTTTGGCCAGTAAAATATAATCCTGTCGGTAAAGGTGGCCAGCCCAAAAAGTGCCTTGCGGAAACCCTGGTTATGATGCAATGTATTGTGAGTTTGTAGATTGGCTCTTTTTATGTTTGAAATACAGCTGATCTACAAGCTTACAACCTGTCTCAATGTGACTCGTTGTGAATTGTTAGATAGACAAATTTTGTTTCAAATATAGCTGAACTACAAGCTCACAACGTGTCGAAATGTGACACGTGAGCTTGTAGATCGGCTCTATTTTAAATATTGCTCATCTACAAGCACACAATGTGTCACAATGTGAGGCGTTGTGAGGAGTTGTGAGGCATTGGGTCTCATTCACTAAGCTCAGGTCCTCACATATTTTGTACTTATGTGCATACGTGACTTCTCATTCATCTTTTTTTGACCGTGAATTTGGGCAGACACTCAAACTCACGTCTGCTCAGGAACAGACTTATATGCCCTCAAACCATTCGTATATGTAATGCCTTATTCTTCATGAAAAATCAATGACAATAGTGCCAAACCTCAAATAATGTTTTTATGTGCCCAAAATTTGTCAACACATACGTACAACAAAAAAATATATATATGTCAAACAATCAATTGCTTGGGTGCATATGGTAGACATGAGCATTATTTAATAGAAAAGGCTTCTAATAATATCCTTTCCACGTTTTATTAACCTATTATTTGGTGGTGGGGTTAAACTTTGTAACTTCTTATAGAGCTGAACGATTTTGGGAACAAATCTAATTGCGATTTTTCTGACCGATATTGCGATTGCGATTTGATTGCGATTTTTTAATAAAAAAAAAAAAATCTTAAACATTTTTTTAAAGTCAAGCTTCAGTTTAGTATTCACTGTGTACGTTTAAAAAGTAATTGGAAGTAATACCATTTATTTACTGTTTCTAATAAATAAGGATGAGAACTGAAAGATATGAATTGCTTCATTGCTTCCAACATGTATCTTCCAAGTACTTTTTTTCCCATGTATATATTTAAACATTTAGCTGGAATAGAAATAGCTTATTTTTGTAAACAACCCAATATTGAACTTGTTAAGTCATTAACTTATGGCTCAAGAAGAGAAGCTTTTTCTGAAATGAAGTTCAATAAATAAAAATAAAAATAAAATTAAACAAATAATTACCATTTTGTGTAAACAATTCACAGCAGTGAAATAAGTAGGTCTTTCACTTATGGCTCCAGAAGCATATTTACTGATATCCAGTATTTAGCTTATGTAGATTAACATTCAACTAAAATGTAACACTTTTTTGTCTCACAAGCCAAAGTCCTCTCCTACTGTACATTGTATTACTACTACTCCTTGGAAGTGAAAAACTCAGAATACATAACGCAGTGGTGGAAAGTAACTAAGTACATTAAGTACTGTACTTAAGTACAATTTTGAGGTATTTGTACTTCACTTGAGTATTTCTAATTTCCAATACTTTAACTCCTACTCCACTACATCTCAAAGGCAAATATCGTACTTTTACTCCACTACAATTATTTGAGAACTTTAGTGACTAGTTACTTTGCAGATATAAATTATAATATTATAAAACCTACATTAACCACTTTAGCCCTATTTTATACCTAGGTAATTTGAAAATAGCTGATCTACAAGCTCACAACTCGCCGCGATGCGACGCGTGGTGAGCTTGTAGATCTGCTATTTTCAAACATTAGTACTTTTACTTTTGGTACTTTAAGTACATTTTGATACCAATACTTTTGTAGGCCTACTTTTATTCAAGTCAATTTTGAATTTGGGATTTTTACTTGTAAGAGAGTACTTCTACATTGCAGTATTGATACTTTTATTTAAGTACAACATTTGAGTACTTTTTCCACCACTGTACATAAGTGACAAAGATACAGTTCATAGTCGCTTCTTTTGTTTTGGGCTTGTTTTCATAGACAGGGTTGCTTATTTCTCTCACAAAACCTGGCAACACTGACCAGGAAGTGCTTTGCATCGTATTGTTTACATTGGATCACAGCATCCAACAGTAATAGTTTAATAATGATGGGAAAAATATAAGTTACACTTACAGAAACAAACGGAGCAACACTACTACTACACTACTTGTGTCGCACCGAAACTAATGTTTTACCGCTACGCGCGGCATCGGGGACTTAAGTTGCGCAACACGGCCGTTCGACAAACGTTAAATACTCGCAGCCGACGGCGAGGGACCTAACTCTATGAGAGGGAGAGAGAGAGAGAGAGAGAGAGAGAGAGAGAGAGAGAGAGAGAGAGAGAGAGAGAGAGAGAGAGAGAGAGAGAGAGAGAGAGAGAGAGGGAGAGAGAGAGAGGGGGGGAGGGGGGGAGGCGCTAACCTCTTGCTCCCTGTAGAGAGAGGCAGACACTCTGGAGAGAAGGAGACAAGTCCCGCGGGTGCTCTGGGATTAATATTAATATTAAAATGATTTATTATGATAAAATAAAAAATACAAAAATCGCAGCCTTTGCGATTAGCTAATCGCGTGGTTTCAAATCGCGATTTCGGTTTGAAAACGATTATTATACAACAGGTAGTTCCGACCAAGCAATCTGATTGGTTGAAATAGCTTTCTAGCCGTGCTTCAAACCAGCATCATAGCACGGGCCTAATCACATTAATAAACAAGACTGCAATCTGTCAATTGCTAACTTGCGCCTTGAGAAAAAAAACGGAAATAAAGATAGTAAACAAACAAATGTTATTTTTAAAATATTGTCAAAAGTTAAATAAAAAAAATTCAGTGCTAGTACAAAAAAAATATATAGAAAAAAAAAAAAAACAGTGTTTCAAGTATAGTATGGTAATGTAGTAATTATCAAAAAAAAATAGTTCAGTTAATATCAAGTACAACATTTTCTTGGTTTGTAGATACATTTATTGTAATTAAGTCATGATCTGAATAATATGTGTCTTTGACTTCAATAGTTATATTATTTTCTTGATCATTGTTGTAGTACACATGATCTAAAAGACTTCCTTGATCTGTTGTTGGAGAATGTACTAATTGTTTAAAATTAAAAGTTGAAAAAAGTGTGTCTATATGTTCATCTTTGGTCTTTAAAAGGTCATCATTAAAATCTCCAAGAATGAGAGTTTGTGTTGTAGATATATTTTTTAACATTGATGTCATTGTGTTCTTAAAAATGTTAAATTTCATCTTTGATTCTCTGTAAATAAGTATTATACGAAGTTTCATACCAAAATGTAAAACAATGCTTAAATATTCTAAGGTTTTAGACCAATCATTATCCAAAATTAATTATTCTTTGTGTATCTCATAACTTTTTGTAGTTAAAAACATTAAGCCACCTCCTTTTGCTTTTAATCTATCTTTTCTCAAAATGTTATAGTTCAATCCTGATAATTCCATGGTAGAAAAAGAATGATCACTTTTTAAATGTGTTTCAGTCAAAGCAATAATATCTAACATTTGTATGTTGTGATCTGACCTTATGTCATCTAAATGTTGTAAGTAACCATTAACATTTAATAATCCAATTTTCAAGGTTTGTGTTAATGGTCGTAGAAAAAATGAAGTCGGAGATGATATTCTGAGGGATGTTTCACGTAATTTCTTCATTTCCTTTTGTACATGTATGTTTACCTTGATTTTCTCTTGGTTGAAGTCTGTTATATACAAGTCATTCAAATTCTTCACTCTACTGAATGCTACATAAGCTTGTCCGGTATTAAAACGTGATCCTTTCATAGATACAAGAATTTTATTTACAGTCAGACCTTGAACTTTATGAATTGTTAAAGCCCATGCTAATGACAAAGGAAATTGAATTCTTCTAGTTGATACAGCCTTATGCCTTCCATGATAAAGTATTGATTCATATTTGAAAATAGGAACAGCATTTGGGTAATTGTTTTTGTAAACACTTCTGGATTTGGCATTTACTCCAACAAAAACATCTTCAAACTTTACAAGTATGGCATGAACATCTTGCAGTTGTCTATTGAAATCAATATGTTCAACAAATCCTCTAGCACCATTTACTAAACCATCAGTGACATCAATGTTTACAGTAAGCATAACTTTAGCACCAATAGCAATAGAAAATACTTTACTTAGACCTCCTTTATCACTAAATTTGCCTGATGTAGAAGCCAACTTCAATAGCATTGTGTCATCATCTTTGCATTTATCCTTTGCCTTTATATGAAAGATGTGTTTATCTAAACAATGAAGTCTCTTGGAGTTATGCTCATTGACATAATTATTGATAGCATATACATGAAGAATGTCTTGCAGATCATCAATTTGGTCAGTAGTTATCTGTCGAGTTTTCAAAATATTTACATCATCATCTGTTATATTACCTTCTCTAACTCTATTTAACAGTTCTGCAAAAGGCTTGTCGTTTTTCTGTCTTGTTATCTCATGTAATTCAAATAACTTAAATAAATCCCATCCATTTCCACAAATGTTTGCCATTTTATCCCTAGTCTCATGAAATATATAGTTTTGTCTTACTGGTGGTAACTGAAAAGGATCTCCTACCGCTAATACGGATATATTCCCAAATGGATTAAATTCATTAAGATCTGATGATTTTGTCTTCTTAATTTCAGAAAGTCGTCTGTATATATGCAGTAAAGTGTCTGCACCAACCATGGATATTTCATCTATAATTAATAACTGTAGATTCTGGAATTGTTTCTCTAAAATAGGAAGTTTTTCATTTGACAATGGTAAATAATTAAATCCAAATCTTAATGGTTTTAAACAAAATGCTGAATGTATTGTCATTCCACCAATGTTAAAAGCAGCAACTCCAGTAGGTGCTGTCAATAAACAAATAATATCTTCAGGATCAGTATGTCCAGCCAATCTAAGCAATCGCTTAGTGTCATAATCTATAAGTTTAATTAAATGACTTTTACCTACTCCTCCTGGACCACTAAGGAATATATGATAGGGAGTAGGTACCTTTCCTCCCTTTAAATCTAATATTGTCTTCTTACACCACTTACGATGATAGTCTATCATTTCCCTTTGTTCAATGTTTAGAGATCTCATCATTTTACAATAATCATGGTGAAGCATGTGAAATTTCTTTATCTCAGCACTGTAAAGGTTGTTTGTTGTTTGTGTAGGCCTTCTCATTAGAAGTTGTGCATTGTCATCCAAGTCTTGTTGTTCCATTGGTCGTTCTATTTCTGTTATACAGTCTTCGTCAAGTAGTCGTTCATGTTCTGTATTTGGTGCCCTAACCCTACTCATCGGAGGACTACATCAAGTCTGGTGCTCTTCTGGCCTGTGGTATTGTGAACTCTTGGCCGTGTGCCCAGTCATCTTGTGTGACATATGTCCTTGTGCCGATTCATCTTGTGTGTGCACATGTTCGTATGCCCACTTATCCGGTGTGCCCTGATGTCTAGAAACTCGTGTGCCCAGATCTCCAGTGTGACCATCTGTAGTAGTTACTGAACTTTAGTAGTTACTGAACTGTTCTTTCCCTTAAAGTGCCCTGAAAAGGCATTTTTTTTCTCCCTGTTCTGCCCTTAAAAAGGCACTGTTTTGCCCCTGAAAAGAAGTTCTTTTCACTACACACTCATTATGAGGCGAAAGGTGATTTGAAGAGGTCCTTGACCAGTTACTCAGATTAATTAGCATCATAAAAGCAGTGATCATCAAAATAATTCAGCATTTTAAATGCCCTTCTTTGTCCCTCTTATTGTTCATCATCCCCTGAAGATTTACTATCTTGGCGATGGCAGGACATGTGAATCTGAAATGGACATCCCAAGGACATGGACATGCCAAGCACCATGGCATGTTGAGTGCTGCAGCCTACTTGGGTATGATTCTACTGTGGGATGTGGACGGTGGTCTGACACAAATAGACACACAGGCGCAAGTAAATACCTTTACTCATCGGAGGACTACATCAAGTCTGGTGCTCTCCTGCCTGTGGTATTGTGGTACACAGGCGCAAGTAAATACCAAGTAAATCATCAAGTCTTGTGGTCTCCTGCCCTGTGGAGCCCTTTGCCCTGCCCTGTCCAGTGTGAGCATCTGACCACCGATGTGGACGGTGGTCTGACACAAATAGACACACAGTCGCAAGTATATACCTTTACTCATCGGAGGACTACATCAAGTCTGGTGCGTCTCAGAGCAGAGCGGAGCAGAGCGTCTCAGAGCAGAGCGTCTCAGAGCGGAGCATCTCAGAGCAGAGCGTCTCAGAGCGTCTCAGAGCAGAGCGTCTCAGAGTGGAGCAGTCTCAGAGCGGAGCGTCTCAGAGCAGAGCGTCTCAGAGCGGAGCGGAGCAGAACGTCTCAGAGCGGAGCGGAGCAGAGCGTCTCAGAGCGGAGCAGTCTCAGAGCGGAGCGTCTCAGAGCGGAGCGGAGCAGAGCGTGTCAGATCAGAGCGTCTCAGAGCAGAGCGGAGCGTCTCAGAGCAGAGCGTCTCAGAGCAGAGCGTCT
Source organism: Gymnoscopelus microlampas (assembly GCF_963454915.1). Lineage (NCBI taxonomy): Eukaryota > Metazoa > Chordata > Actinopteri > Myctophiformes > Myctophidae > Gymnoscopelus > Gymnoscopelus microlampas. Next base: position 2,510,394 of record NC_139952.1, read on the forward strand.
CAGAGCGGAGCGGAGCATCTCAGAGCGGAGCGTCTCAGAGCGGAGTGGAGCAGAGCGTCTCAGAGCGGAGCATCTCAGAGCGGAGCGGAGCAGACCGTCTCAGAGCGGAGCGGAGCAGAGCGTCTCAGAGCGGAGCGTCTCAGAGCAGAGCGTCTCAGAGCAGAGCTGAGCGGAGCGTCTCAGAGCAGAGCGTCTCAGAGTGGAGCGGAGCAGAGCGTCTCAGAGCGGAGCGTCTCAGAGCAGAGCGTCTCAGAGCGGAGCAGAGCGTCTCAGAGCGGAGCGTAGCAGAGCGTCTCAGAGCGGAGCGTCTCAGAGCGGAGCGTCTCAGAGCAGAGCGTCTCAGAGCGGAGCAGTCTCAGAGCGGAGCGTCTCAGAGCGGAGCGTCTCAGAGCGGAGTGGAGCAGAGCGTCTCAGAGCGGAGCGTCTCAGAGCAGAGCGGAGCAGAGCGTCTCAGAGCGGAGCGTCTCAGAGCGGAGCGTCTCAGAGCAGAGCGTCTCAGAACGTCTCAGAGCAGAGCGTCTCAGAGCGGAGCAGTCTCAGAGCGGAGCGTCTCAGAGCGGAGCGTCTCAGAGCGGAGCGGAGCAGAGCGGAGCGGAGCAGAGCGTCTCAGATCAGAGCGTCTCAGAGCAGAGCGTAGCGTCTCAGAGCGGAGCGTCTCAGAGCAGAGCGTCTCAGAGCGGAGCGTCTCAGAGCGGAGCGTCTCAGAGCGGAGCGTCTCAGAGCGGAGTGGAGCAGAGCATCTCAGAGCGTCTCAGAGCGGAGCGGAGCAGAGCGTCTCAGAGCGGAGCGTCTCAGAGCAGAGCGTCTCAGAGCAGAGCGTCTCAGAGCAGAGCGGAGCGGAGCGTCTCAGAGCAGAGCGTCTCAGAGTGGAGCGGAGCAGAGCGGAGCAGAGCGTCTCAGAGCGGAGCGTCTCAGAGCAGAGCGTCTCAGAGCGGAGCAGAGCAGAGCGTCTCAGAGCGGAGCGTCTCAGAGCGGAGCGTCTCAGAGCGTCTCATCCGGTGTGCCTGATGTCTAGAAACTCGTGTGCCCAGATGTCCAGTGTGCGTCTCAGAGCGGAGCGGAGCAGAGCGTCTCAGAGCGGAGCGTCTCAGAGCGGAGCGTCTCAGAGCAGAGCGGAGCGTCTCAGAGCGGAGCGGAGCAGAGCGTCTCAGAGCGGAGCGGAGCAGAGCGTCTCAGAGCGGAGCGTCTCAGAGCAGAGAGTCTCAGAGCGGAGCGTCTCAGAGTGGAGCGTCTCAGAGCAGAGCGTCTCAGAGCAGAGCAGTCTCAGAGCAGAGCAGTCTCAGAGCGGAGCGGAGCAGAGCGGAGCGTCTCAGAGCGGAGCGGAGCAGAGCAGTCTCAGAGCGGAGCGGAGCAGAGCGTCTCAGAACGGAGCGTCTCAGAGCGGAGCGTCTCAGAGCGGAGCGTCTCATTGCAGAGCGTCTCAGAACGTCTCAGAGCAGAACGTCTCAGAGCGGAGCGTCTCAGAGCGGAGCAGTCTCAGAGCGGAGCGTCTCAGAGCGGAGCGTCTCAGAGCGGAGCAGAGCCTCTCAGATCAGAGCGTCTCAGAGCAGAGCGTAGCGTCTCAGAGCGAAGCGTCTCAGAGCAGAGCGTCTCAGAGCAGAGCGGAGCGGAGCGGAGCAGAGCAGTCTCAGAGCGGAGCGGAACAGAGCGGAGCGTCTCAGAGCGGAGTGGAGCACAGCATCTCAGAGCGTCTCAGAGCGGAGTGGAGCAGAGCGTCTCAGAGCGGAGCGTCTCAGAGCAGAGCGTCTCAGAGCAGAGCGTCTCAGAGTGGAGCGGAGCAGAGCGTCTCAGAGCGGAGCGTCTCAGAGCAGAGCGTCTCAGAGCGGAGCGTCTCAGAGGGTCTCATCCGGTGTGCCTGATGTCTAGAAACTCGTGTGCCCAGATGTCCAGTGTGAGCATCTGACCTTATCTGCATTAAACGTTAGTCATCAATGTGAATTAATATATTTTACAATGTATATATATCATCTTTCTTTGTATTCATGACATAATAGTGATGTCATCAATCCTATGCCTATTTGTTCATGCCAGTGCCGAAGCTTAATTTGATTGGTTTGACTTCACGTGACATATGTGCATAGTGCCTATAAAATACTAGGACGATGGCGGATGAGACTATATATATATATAATAATTATATCTCTGTATATATATATAACTAATATACTACTATATAAATAATATACTACTATATAACTAATATACTACTATATAACTAATATACTACTATATAACTAATATACTTACTATATAACTAATATACTACTATATAACTAATATACTACTATATAACTAATATACTACTATATAACTAATACACTACTATATAACTAATACACTACTATATAACTAATACACTACTATATAACTAATACACTACTATATAACTAATATACTTACTATATAACTAATATACTACTATATAACTAATATACTACTATATAACTAATATTCTACTATATAACTAATATTCTACTATATAACTAATATACTAGTATATAACTAATACACTACTATATAACTAATACACTACTATATAACTAATATACTACTATATAACTAATAATATAACTAATATACTACTATATAACTAATATACTACTATATAACTAATACACTACTATATAACTAATACACTACTATATAACTAATACACTACTATATAACTAATACACTACTATATAACTAATATACTACTATATAACTAATATACTTACTATATAACTAATATACTACTATATAACTAATATACTACTATATAACTAATACTCTACTATATAACTAATACACTACTATATAACTAATATACTACTATATAACTAATATACTTACTATATAACTAATATACTACTATATAACTAATATACTACTATATAACTAATATACTACTATATAACTAATACACTACTATATAACTAATATACTTACTATATAACTAATACACTACTATATAACTAATATACTACTATATAACTAATATACTACTATTTAACTAATATACTACTATATAACTAATATACTTACTATATAACTAATATACTACTATATAACTAATATACTACTATATAACTAATATTCTACTATATAACTAATATTCTACTATATAACTAATATACTACTATATAACTAATATACTACTATATAACTAATATACTACTATATAACTAATACACTACTATATAACTAATATACTTACTATATAACTAATACACTACTATATAACTAATACACTACTATATAACTAATATACTACTATATAACTAATATACTACTATTTAACTAATATACTACTATATAACTAATATACTTACTATATAACTAATATACTACTATATAACTAATATACTACTATATAACTAATATTCTACTATATAACTAATATTCTACTATATAACTAATATACTAGTATATAACTAATACACTACTATATAACTAATACACTACTATATAACTAATATACTAGTATATAACTAATAATATAACTAATATACTACTATATAACTAATATACTACTATATAACTAATATACTACTATATAACTAATACACTACTATATAACTAATATACTACTATATAACTAATACACTACTATATAACTAATATACTACTATATAACTAATATACTACTATATAACTAATATACTTACTATATAACTAATATACTACTATATAACTAATATACTACTATATAACTAATATTCTACTATATAACTAATATACTAGTATATAACTAATACACTACTATATAACTAATATACTACTATATAACTAATATACTAGTATATAACTAATACACTACTATATAACTAATACACTACTATATAACTAATACACTACTATATAACTAATACACTACTATATAACTAATATACTACTATATAACTAATATACTACTATATAACTAATAGACTACTATATAACTAATATACTACTATATAACTAATACACTACTATATAACTAATAAACTACTATATAACTAATATACTACTATATAACTAATATACTTACTATATAACTAATATACTACTATATAACTAATATACTACTATATAACTAATATACGTTGTGTATATGTTGTGTACTCCTTTCGACATGACGACCCTGAATACAGTACTTGCGCTGCTTCACAGGCGCAAGTAATCACTCCGCAGTGCAGTCCAGTCCGCACCTGATTAGACCATTATATGGCACAGCTGTGCTGTGAAGTCACTCTGTCCCACGGTAGGAAAACAAACAGACAGTAGCCTGACCCACCGCCGCCACCGGAGAACAAACAGCTATGCAAAATGGACTATGTTGTTAATTTGGTGGATTTACGGTTGATCAATGGTTAGAAGGTTATAAATATCCTCCTGTGTAAAGTAAAATGACTCCCATTTCGTTAACAGTCCAGTAGGCTATATGCTCCGTCGTACGACCGTGTCACGCGGCCAAAATAGCCGATCTACAAGTTCACAACGCGTCGCGATGTCAGCTTGTAGATCAGTTATTTTGGCCGCGTGACACGGTCGTACGACGGAGCATATAGCCTACTGGAATTCATTCCACTGCGCAAGCATTGATAGCTCAGCTGTGTTGATGAGACGGTGCCTCAAACTCAAAGCACTGCTACAGGGACTATTTAATGTCTCTCAGTCAAAAACTCTTCTCTTTACAGGGAAACGGACAATAGCGAAACATTTTTATTATTAATTGCCCCACAATATGAATACATTTGGATGTGTTTTGTTGGTAACTGTTGTATAATCGCAATATTACACTCGAGGGTGTGCTTTACCTTACATTATTGGCACTTCAGTGATGCTGGCGGAACTCGGCTTCGCCTCGTTCCTGACCGCATCACTGGCGTGCCAATAATGACGGTAAAGCACACCCTCTCGTGTAATATTGCTTAAATCGTTCAGCCTTAACTTCTTATTCTCATTATGAGAGCATTACTTTATTAACGTTCAGCTGATCCATCGTTCGATCGAGGGACTAACTTCCAGACAGAACAGATGTACAAGTTGTTAATGTGGTGCAACTTGACGCGTTGTAATTTGGCAGATCCGTTTTTTATTTTATTTTATTTTTTACCTTTTATGGTGTTAAATGGGGCGTGGAACAATACAAAGGATCTACACGGGAGCACACTAGTGACTTTAGAACACAAATGAGATACACCTGTGATACACACAAATCACAGCTCTGCACCCTCTTTCATGAATCACACGTCAGAATTGACTTATCCCAATATACATATGTTATTTATGACCAGGATATACACCTTATTTATGACCAGGATATACACCTTATTCATGACCAGGTTAGTGAATGAGGCCCATTGTTTCTGTCAACCCACATGACCTTAGTTTTTTGAAAAACTTAAATGTTTTATTCAAAATAAATAAAAAGATTCATGTTGCTATATACATAGAAACATGATAAATGACACAGATTCTGTATAACAACGTATAGGCTTTCCAGGTCTTAATGGGTTAAGGAAGCAAGAAGCCAAGAGCAGAGAAACCTCCTGAATTCCTTGGAAGCTCTACTGAAGAGTTTTCAGGACAGTATCTGGGGAGGGGCCAACCCACTATAAAACAGCAGTGGTGGAAAAAGTACTCACATTTTTTACTTAAGTAAAAGTATCAATAATGCAGTGTATAAATACTCTGTTACAAGTAAAATTTACTTGAGTAAAAGTACAAAAGTATTGGCATCAAAATATACTTAAAGTAACAAAAGTAAAATAACACATTATTATTTTCAAATGCCTGAAATATATATATGGCTGAAGTGGTTCATGAATGTGTTGTAATAATAATGTAAATCTGCAGAGTAACTAGTAACTAAAGCTGTCAAATAATTGTAGTGGAGTAAAAGTAAAATATTTTCATCTGAGATGTAATGGAGTAGAAGTAAAAGTACTGAGAATGGGAAGAACTTCGGTAAAGTAAAAAATCCTCAAAAGTGCACTTAAGGAAAGTACTTGAGTAAATGTACTTAGTTACTTTACACTACTGTAAAACCGTGTATACAATGTTAATGTGTGATTTTGACACAGACAGACAGATACTCACATTTTGTAATGAGTTGAGGATTAAGCCAATCTTCTCCTCCATGTTTCACTCTGTATGAAATAGAACAACAATGCATCAATGTCTAACTGTCTAACACAACGTCTCCACTACCTGACACTACAGTGTTTCTCCTATCATTATCTTGGCCCTGCAGCCCATCCAGACATACTCACTGCTGCCCAGTTTGGATCTCATCACCTCCTCAGACTCCACCTTAACCCTTAGCACTCCACTCTCCTTTATCCCTTCTTAATGCAAGTGTACTATGCAGATATATATTGTTCTTAATGCAAGTTTACTATGCAGATATATCTTGTTCTTAATGCAAGTTTACTATGCAGATATATCTTGTTCTTAATGCAAGTTTACTATGCAGATATATCTTGTTCTTAGTGCAAGTTTACTATGCAGATATATCTTGTTCATAATGCAAGTTTACTATGCAGATATACCTTGGATATGTTTTGTTATTTCTCAACCACAAATGTGCAGAATGTTATTTAGATAGCATTTTGTTTAGACATCTGAAAATATCCTGATAGATGCTGTGTTGACTCTGGACTTGATAAAACACAGTGGACCAACGATGACATGACACCCAAAATCATCACTGACAGTGAAAACTTCACACTGGAGTCAACACAGTATCTACCAGGAGATTTTAGAGGACTATGCAGAGTGCATAAATTAACATACTTTTCAGATGGTCCACATTTCTGTATATGTTTTTTTTTATGCGCAATTAATCTAGAATATATGAAAGTTTCACCTTTTGAATTATATTACGGAAGAAAATGAACTTTTTGAAAAGGATCTGTATATATATATAACCTTATTTGTTTGTTGGTTAAAGTATTAACTAAATATACATACATATTTTCATCTATTTGTGACTTTGTGTCAGAGTGAATACACAGTAATAAGACACATGAGGGAAACACTGTACATTCACTGTACTATCCAACATGGACACAGCCCAAGTCTACTCACATGCAGTTCTCCAGAACTGAATCATTCACCATGTTGAGGCTCAGGTCCAACTCTCTTAGGGAGGGATGAGAGTTTACAGCTGAGGACAGAACTTCACAGCATCTTTCTGACAAGTAGCAGTGAGCCAGTCTGAATGAAGAATGAAACACCAGATAAAAAAAAAAGAAAATGATAATTGAAACACGTTAGGCCTATACATTATTCCTGGATTGAGAACCTGGACCTGGCCGTGATGGACTGTCAGGGTTTTGGACTAGTGACCTAAGAGGTGGAAAGGAAAAAAGAAAGAAAGAAAACAAATACAACAAGAGTACAATAAACAAGAAAGAAAATAAAGACGGATTCTTAAGATAAAGTTCAGCTCACTTGTCCCACTATAGTTAATGCAGATTTTAATACAAGGCTGTTACTACCATCAAACACTCATTGAAGATCATCTGAAGATTGCTACAAATGAACAAGGCTATCCTAATGTTTCTCACACATGTAATTTTAAATGTTTGAGGATGATCCTGCTCTCTGTGTCTCATAGGTATTTGATCTTTTTTAAACTTTAGACCAAATAATAAACTATATGAATGAGAAGTTCATCAACCCCAAATGTTTTCTCCATCACAATGGTGAGCATTAGGAATTCAGATCTACAGAGTTCAGAAAGATGTTTCATAGGAAGGAGAAAAATACCACATGCTTATAGGGAGGAAATCGAGATCACCTTTGTACCTGCACAACTATTTAAGGATGGTCATCTAGTGAAATCTCTATTACTGAAATGGACGCTTGCACCCATTAATATCAATATAAATAATCAAAACTAGAAGATGATGAAGATCTGACAAAATACAACCAACAACGATAGTGTAATTTTGTATCTCAGCATGGAAGGACATGGAGGTAGGCTTGGGTTCCCATGATATCATTCTTATTAATACATTCTCACAACAGCATTCATATTATATTCACAGAACACAGTACCTAATAACACAGAATTGATCAAGATCGGGTAAATGTATCTTACCTTAGAATTTCCAGTCTACAGTGCAGACTCTTCAGTCCAGTAGAGAGCAGTAATCCTGATTCCTGCAGGTTGTTTTTGCTGAGGTCCAGTTCTCTCAAATGGGAAGGATTAGAGCTGAGAGCTGAAGACACAACTTCAACCTCTGTCTGTCTGAGGTTACAGCCAACAAGTCTGTAAATACAGATTAAATAAGAGACTATCAAAACAAATTACACCTTGTTCACTGTCATGGAAGTTAACTAAGAGATCTCCTACTGTAGACATAAACAGTTTAAGTATGATCAGAAAACAGGGAAGTAAACAACAGATGAAAAGTTAATGTCATGTAAGTAATCTGAGTAACCAAGCTCAATGTTTAAAAAGCCATCCTCTGTACACCCCTTCACTAATGGTATGGTCCATTTCTCATATGGTATGGTCTGTTCTCATGGTAGAATAACCCATAAAGAGGACACATATGAATAGTTTGAGGACTTGAGTTCTGCTGTTGTTCTGTGTGTACTAAGGTTGGGGTCGTCTGTCGGTGATTGGATGAGTCGAATTAATGTTGGTTACCTTCATGTTACATGTGTGCACTTCACCTACAGTATGCTGAGTATACCAACATAGTTTTGTCTTCCATTAAAGGAATATTTCACCCCAAAAAATACTTTTCCCCATCAATTAAACCTTGAATTCATGGAGATTTGATTTTTTTTAGTATTTGTGACATTCCTGAAGCTAAATCCAATATCCTACTACTTTAATTAAAATGGCCACGCTGTGGTGTACGTCCCGGGTTGGTCAGCACACGAGGTCTCCACTTGCCTCCAAACTTGCCACAGACTATTGATCAGTGCTCTGGCTACCTTTGATGTACTTACATATTGTACAGTTAATATAAAACTACATTATTTTTATTCAGGCACATTTTAGCGACCTTTTTTTTTGGCCGCTAGGTCCACCCTACTGCACATGTGTGATATAGGCGCAGTGTCCCATAAAAAGGACAAGGACTGACAGATAGAGCTCTCCATATATGGTCATATCAGTTGGATCACTGGTGCACCGTAGATGTGAGGGCCACGAAGCGGCCCCAACCTCTAGTTTGACTAAATGACATTAATAGGAAACCAATCTTAACAAGAGTAAAACTATATTTAAAACATTCTCTTTAAACCTGGATCATCAGTAGGCTCATAGTGATTACACTGTGAGAGTTGTTTTGGAGTTTATATACTTTTCTTTAATATAGTTTTACATTGGTTTTCTACCACAGCAGACACTGCAAATATTCTATTTTGGCTCAGGAATGCAACCCACACAAAAAGGTCTGAGGTGGGGGGAGGGGCAGAGTGTGGAACGGTCAACACCACTAGACGTCACAGAAAGACTGAACAGAGGAAGAGAGCAATGTTCAACCAGCAGTTGAAGGTGTGAAATGAATAAAGTGAAAATGAGCAAATACATGTCATATTTACTGCCAACAATGTGTAAAAGCTTTACAAACAAGATGGCAGAGACCAGCATTCAAAATAATAATAATAATAATAATAATTATAATAATAATAATAATAAACTTTATTTGTATAGCACCTTTCATACATAAAATGCAGCCCAAAGTGCTTCACATGAGAACAATATAAGCATAGCAGTATTGTTCAAGGAAATAAACAAGTCAATGAGGTCACAGTTGCACAAGTGAATCAAAGATAATAGAACAAATAAATCAACCAAAAACATATAAAATAAAATAGGATGAAAGTACAATGCAAAACATACTAAAACAAAATAATGATTCAAGTAAAAGCCATATTAAAAAGATAGGTTTTCAGCTTACTTTTAAAAACACTGAGAGAGCTGGCCCTTTTAAGCTCCAGAGGAAGCATATTCCATAATGTGGGGCCATAAACCCAGAACCTATGCTTTTATGAGTACCTTTGGGAACATCTAGCAGGAGAGCGGTGCTGGACCTGAGTGTTCTGGGTGGAGTATACCAATTTATCGAGTCTTTAATATAAGATGGTGCCAGGCTATGAAGAGCTTTGTACACGAATAAAAGAGCTTTAAAATCAATTCTAAAAGATACAGGTAACCAGTGCAGTGTTGAAAGGACTGGGCTAATGTGATCTCTTCTTCTGGTGCTAGTTAAAATTCTGGCTGCTGCATTTTGGATAACTTGGAGTTTTCGAATGGACGTTTTTGTAAGTCCTGTAAAAAGGGAGTTGCAGTAGTCCAATCTACTTGTAATAAAAGCCCCACGCTTTAAGTACCTCTGCATCTCTTTGGTTTAAAACAGGTCTAACTTTAGCCATGTTCCTTAGGTGAAGGAAGGCTGTTCTTGTGACCTTATTAAAATTAAAATTAAAATTTAAGTCTGAATCTAAAATCACACCCAAGTCTGTGACTTCTGTTTTCACTTGTCCAGCTAAAGGTCCAAGCATGGACTGTACTCTCTCCCTCTCAGATTTAGGGCCTGTGAGGAGAATCTCTGTTTTTCCATCAATTAGCTTGAGGAAATTCTTGGACATCCAAAGTTGAATGTCATTGAGACATGAAACGAGAGTACTTAAAGCATTTGGATCGTCTGGTGAGATAGCTATGTGTAATTGTGTGTCATCTGCGTAGCAGTGGTAGTTAATATTATGACTTTTGATTATGTGACCTAGTGGCAGCATATACAATGAGAAAAGGATGGGTCCTAGAATGCTTCCTTGGGGGATCCCATACTTAACCTCAACTGGATCAGATTTCAGATCACCTAGAGAGACAGAGAACTGTCGTTCAGCCAGGTATGATATAAACCATTTTAGGACATTACCAGAGAGACCTACACATTTCTCTAGTCTGTCAATTAAAATAGAGTGATCAATTGTGTCAAATGCAGAGCTTAAATCTAAAAGCATGAGGACAGACACTTTATTTGCATTACTTGCTAGTCTCAGATCATTGATTACTTTTAATAATGTCTCAGTAAAAAGTCTCAGTACTGTGCTGAGATCGGAAACCGGATTGAAATTTGTCTAAGATATTGTTATTTTCAAGATGATTACTGAGTTGATTAAAGACTGTCTTTTCAAGAAGTTTACTGAGGAAAGGGAGGTTTGATATGGGTCTATAGTTGTGCAGGTCAGTGTTATCCAGATTAGGCTTCTTAAGCAAAGGTTTTACCAGGGCCATTTTAAAAGATTTGGGAAAAATACCTGATTGTGTGGACAAGTTTATTATGTTGGTTGTAACCTGGGGGAGACAATGGGAGGTAGCTTTGAAAAACTTGGTTGGGATGGGGTCAAGGGCACAAGTACATGGCTTCATTTTTCCTATCAAAATGCTGACATAGTCAACATTGACAGGCTCAAATGACGTCATCTTGGATGCAGGCCCCTGACCAGGGAAATCCCAATTTGTGGCTATTTGTGTGGAAGTAAGAGCAGGACTAGTGATTTCAGATCTTATTTTTACAATCTTATCTCTGAAAAATAAGGCAAGATCCAGTGGCGTCAGTTCAGCAAAAGCTAGGGTATGGCAACATGCACGCGTACATGGCGCCTTTCCGACATGTCGCCTTTCCGACGTTAACGAACCCTATACCTAACCCTCACCCTAACCCTAACCGCACGCGCGCGCGCAATTTTTGTGCGGTTCTGGGCGGGTTGGGTTCGTTTTTTTCCAGTTTTTGGTTACTTTATTTCGGTTTTAGGGTTATGATTCGGGTTAGGTTAGGGTTATGTTATTTCATTCTTATTTTTGCCTGATTTTCCCGATTTATTATCAAAAAAGTACTTCTTTTTTTTTCTCCCCTGCGGAGCCAGGGTATGGCAGCTGCAATAGCCTGCCATACCCAATTGACGCCCCTGGCAAGATCATTACATTTTATGGCAAGTGCTTGATCATTTACGACTGCAACTGGTGCAGGATTTAAAAGACTGTTTATGGTGGAAAAAAGGACTTCATGATTATTTTTGTTTTCATTTATAATGTTTGAGAAATGAGATTGCCTTGCCTTTCTGACCGCAGTGTTATATTTATGTAAGTGTTCGTTAAAATTTACAAGATTAACACCTAGTTTATTTTTTCTCCATTGTCACTCAGCTTTGCGGCAATTCCTTTTTAGCTGACAGAGGGCGCCATTGTTCCATGGCGTTTTATGGCTTTTATACCTTTTTTTAACTTGTAAAGGGGCCACTGTGTCTAAGGACTGCCTCAGTTTGTCATTGAAATTATAAACAAGATCATCAACTGAGGTCATGTTTGAGGGAGTAAAAGTGCTCATTAAATCAGTAAAATTTGCTATGGCTGTATCATCAAGATTGCGTTTTTTAAAAACTGTTTCAGAGCGAACTTGTGATGTTAAAACTGTGGTATTAAAAAATATACAGCAATGATCAGAAATAGTACTAGGGATTTCAGAAATCGATGAGATGTTGATATCTATACCCTTTGAGAAAACCAAATCTAGTGTGTTTCCAAGATTATGGGTGCTGCCAGTTACATGCTGGATGAGATCAAAGCTTGCAGCAAGGTCCATAAATTCCATTGCCCTGGAGTTAGTACAGTCATTAACATGAAAATTAAAATCCCCGGCCAGAATCAATTTGTCATAGCTGGTGAGAACAATAGACATAAGCTCAGAAAAATCTGATAGAAAATTTGTGTCATATTTAGGTGGTCGATAAAATGTAACAACAAGTACACACTGCTGTGCTTTTATGACTGTTGCCAAATATTGAAAACAAACAAAACTAGGGAAGTCCCCGAAAGTGCATTTAGTGCAGGTGAAATCATTGGAGAAAACTATAGCAACTCCACCGCCTCTTTTTTCCTGTCTAATGGAATAAAGGAAACTATAGTTTGGTGGGGAAACCTCTAATAACTTTGCTGAAGCAGTTGATGTCAGCCAGCATTCAGTTAAAAACAAAAAACTTAAACCATGATTACAAATAAAATCAGTAATATAAGAAATCTTCTTTTTGGACACTGATCTTATGTTTACAAGTGCACAATGCAATATATTTGGTCTGTGATGAGCAGAGACAGACTCTGTCAGGCTAATATTTATTAGATTATTAATGTTACTACCTATGGGTATACTGGGTGTTGAACCAGAGCGACATGATCTGTCAGTAATGTGGGTAGGAATAGAAAATTGCAATTGACCAGAGGTGTCCATGTTTCTGGCGGACAGATTTGCATGGGGGACCAAAAGTCAGGCATGAGCACTCAGGCTGCGTTGTAAATGGAATGATAGAGAGTTATTTCCCAGTATGCTTGGATGTAAGCGGTCCCGACAATAAAATTCTTCACGAGCCCAGAAAAGGTGGAAGTTGTGGATATAACTTAAGTTGCAAGAGGAGCAGACCGCTTGGAGCCAATAATGTAGGTCCAGCAGCCTGCTGAAGTGGCTCTCCCCTTTACGCAGCGGTGGAATCGGACCTGAGATGAAAGCCTGTTTACCACAGCTGAGGAGCAGCTCCAGGATGTTTTTAAAGTTTTCACGAGTGTCAACGGACTCTCTGTCGTTAACGCCTATATGGAGGACAATCTTAACAATAGTGGAAGGCAGAGTGGCCAGAATGGTGGTTAGACGCTCGAGGATAAACGTTGTGTTTGCCCCTGGGTAGCAGTATATTAAAGCGTCGGGGATGCGAACATTTCGGATCATGGAATCCCCGATGATTAACACTGTGGGGGGAGGGGGAGATCGTGAGTGCGCAGAGAGACCAGGGGTCTTGTTTGTAAACAGAGGGACTCTGGATGTAAACAACAGAGGGACTTTAGTTGAGCGCTGCTGTTTACATTTGGCCGAAGTTAGGCTCACAGAGGTGGACCTGGTCGGTGCAGCAGAGGTGGAATACTGGACGGAGGCTGGGTGGCGAAGTGGACAGTAGTAGCAGGATGTTTTCCTTTCTGTCCGCGGTGGTCAGAGACTACCGCCTCGTCTTTGTGCAACGAGGGGTCAACATCTCCAGAGCGATTTCCAGGGCGCATTATATCGGAGACTACCGCCTCGCTGTATGAGAGCAAGGGGTCAACATCTCTCGGCCAGGCAGGTGGATGTACAGCTCTATTCCAGCGCTTTGACCTCTTTGCCCTGGGTGTCGACTGGCATTCCTCCTCCAGGAGTGAACCCAGTAACTCGAAGCTGTTTCTCAGGGGAATTGGTGGAGAGGCAGCGCGCGAGACGTTCCTGCACCGCTTCTGGTTGGAGCGGCGCACAGGAATGAAATCATCCGAGGCAGCGGCGGCCCCGGTTCCGAGGCGTTTCGGCTTAGCACCAAGATTGGGCCAATCCTCCACAGTGATGATTTGACAAGCAAACGGCGGATCCACGGCTGGAGGCTCCTTCGGCAGACCCAGTGACACTGAGTCCTGCAGGATAGAGGCCAAGCCTGACGCAGCGGCTACGAAGGTGTCCAAAAAGTCCTCGTCTTCTCGAATTCCACGGAGAAGGGAGACACGGACCTCCAGCTCTTTTATTCTCTGCTCCTGACGGAGACAGCTTTCGCAGTCCGGAGAAAAGGTGAGTGAGGGCATGGTAGCCCCAAAAGCTAGACCCGGTGATCCACTGGTTCCCTCCTGCAGTTGAGAGGCAGCGGCGGTGCCCGCACTTTGTTTGTAGCTGATCACGGGCGATCAAAGCGACCGATCATCAAAATATTCCACTGTATGTGTAGAAGATAGATAAGACAACAGTGTCCCCCAAAAAATAGGAATTTAAAACACATTAAAAGTATCTAAAATAGGGTTTTTACGGAGACCTTCGACGGAGTCTTTACAAACGCTGACATAAGTGACGCATGCGCAGACCAACACGACATAATAATAATAAGGGTTTAGGGTTTTATGCCCCTTTAACAGAGTAAAGAAGCTCAACTGGTGAACTGCGGCAGTTGCAATACAATGATTGAATCTGGTTCTTGGACAAACATAAGTTTTTAATAAGTTATCCATGGATATATAGCTGTACTACAGCATTGGTAATGGCAATTTTATTCAGCCGTCAGGTCCAATATTTTGGAACCAAAATATATCTTCAAAAATATTGCCAGGAAATGTGTTTCCACATTCCACACGTTCACCTTCATGCTACCAACGATGCAAAGCATTGTAAGCTTGTAGACCTTTTCTTTGTGATGCCTTTGAACTTGTACTACAGATTGCTTTCACCACGGTGAAGCAGGTTTAATGTTGGGTATTTCGTTTGTCTTTTATGGTGTTAAAAGGGGCGTGGAACAATGCAGATGATGAACGCACATTTGATTTGGTGGAATTCATCATCTGATACACCTGAGACGCACGAGCACAAAGGCTTTACACAGCCTTTCATGAATCAGACGTGGCTCTTTATTTACAAACAAACCTACACTAAAGAATATAACAGAAATGTTAAGAGCTGTGTGAATGAGGCCCATTGAAAATAAGAAGGATCTTGTCCTTTTTATTTGAACGTTTCACTACTGATAGGATGGCAATGTCAGGGGGTTCAAACCACTGGTCTGGTGGGGGTAACCAGCAGGGCTTTTAGACTCTTAGTTTAGTTTTTATGTATTTATTTGGACATACACACAATACCACCAGTCACTATTTGAGACACACAGTATTATTGGAACTTCTATGTCAACCTTTCTAATGTCAGCTTTGACTCTAGGATGTTTCTATTCACTTGACTACTAACCGAGCCTTTCTGCAGTTCCTCACAGCTGGGATCAGTCTCCTTCGCCCCCCCTCTGATGTGTTGTATTTGTCCAGGTCCAACTCTTCCAAAACCTCCTCTGACATCAGCAGCATGACGGCCAGAGCTGAACACTGGCTCTCAGACAGTTTCTCCTTTGATCCGTTAAGGTATTGTTGGATCTCCTGATGTAATGAGTGGTCGTTCATCTCCATCAAACAGTGGAAGATGTTAATACATCTGTCAGGAGAGATATCATGAGTGTTTATCATGCTCTTTAGGTTGTTGATGGCTTTCTGGATGTTCAATGGACTGTTCTCTGTCTGACCCAGCAGGCCTCCTAACAGAATCTGGTTGGACTTCAGTGAGAGGCCATGAAGAAACCGAACAAGTAAGTCCAGGTGGCCATTTTTACTCTTCAGGGCTTTTTCCGTAGCGGCTTTCAGGAATCCGGAGAGGTAGAGGGAGGGGCAGAGGGAGAGGGAGAGGGAGAGGGAGAGGGAGTAATAATCATGTTTCAGGAATGTCTCCAGTACCTTCATGTTCTTCTTTGAGAAACAATGGAGCAGGTAGACTGCAGCTAGAAACTCCTGGATGCTCAGATGAACAAAGCTGTAGACCGTTTTCTGGAAGAGCACACCCTCTCTTTTGAAGATCTCTGTGCACACTCCTGAGTACAGTGAGGCATCTTTCACATCAAGACCACACTCTTCTAGGTCTTCTTGGTAGAACAGGATGCTACCTTTCTCCAGATGTTCAAATGCCAGCCTGCCCAGCTTCAGGAGAACTTCCCTGTCAGTCTCCATGAGCTGCTGTTGATTCACCTCATGTGTCTCATCATACTTCTTCTTCTTCCTCTTTGTCTGAACCAACAGGAAGTGGCAGCACATCTCAGTCAGGGTCTTGGGCAGCTGTCCTGTCACATCTGTCCTCAACATGTCCAGCAGAACGGTAGCAATGATCCAACATAATAGTGGGATGTGACACAGGATGTGGAGGCTCCTTGATGTCTTCATGTGTGAGATGACTGTGCTGGCCCTTTTCTCATCACTGAATCTGTTCCTAAAGTACTTCTCCTTCTGTGGGTCTGTGAACCCTCGCACTTCTGTCACCATGTCAACACATGCAGGAGGGATCTGATTGGCTGCTGCAGGTCTGGTGGTTATCCAGAGGAGAGCTGAGGGGATCAGATTCCCCTCGATGAGGTTTGTTAACAGAGCATCCACTGATGATGTCACTGTGACATCAGAAACAATGTCATTGTTTTTTTGTTTTTTTTGTTTGTTTTTTTGGAACATTGGAAATCTGCTTTCATCCAGACCATCAAAGATGAATCCAACTTTCCAGACAGCGAGCTGCTCTGCTGTGACCATCTTTAATGTTGGGTGGAATTCATGGATCAGCGTGAGAGGACTGTACTGCTCATCTCTGACCAAGTTCAGCTCTCGGAATGAAAAGGGAACCAGGAGATTTATATCTTGATTTTCCAAACCCTTTGCCCAGTCCAGAGTGAACTTACGCACAGAGAATGTTTTTCCAATGCCAGCGATGCCCTTGGTCAGAACTCTTCTGATGGGTGTCTCCCTGCCAGGGAGGGGTTTAAAGATGTCACAGCAGTAGATTGGTGTGTCATAGAAGGTCTTCATGTTGGAAGCTGTCTCAAGCTGTATCACCTCATGTTGGCTATTAACCCCTTCACTCTCTCCCTCTGTGATGTAGAGCTCTGTGTAGGTGCTGGTGAGGGAGGTTCCTGTCTCTTCTGTCATGTGGTCTTTCACATCATCAAGACTGTTCAAACTGATCTTATAATCATTCAAATCAACCAGCAAGGTAACATCTGAAATGAGAAAAAGAAAACATGTTTTAAACATTCAGCACACAATTTGTTAAGAAAAAACGTAAGAACACAAGATCAGTTGTTTTTGTCCAGAGTTGATAGTTGTTTAGCTTCATTATTTGCACTTGGATATTGATACAGAAACGACATTGAAAATTTAGTCTAAATATGATTTCTGCAGTTTAAGCATTCAATGTATTAACATGCACATTTAATTAGTGCAAATTCTGTCCAGTCCTACTTTGTCCAGGTGTGGTTTGACTGCGTGTCTTCAGTCCAGGTGTGGTTCTGGATCTCTTTCCACACTGGGGACAGCCATAGTGTCCTGTTGGAGCAGACTGGTCCCAGTATGAGGTGATGCACTGTCTGCAGAACCAGTGTCCACAGCTGGTAGAGACTGGATCTGTCAGAACCTCCTCACACACTGAACACCTGGTCGCCTGCTCTGTCACAACACAACCACTCCTCTTCCTCTCTCTGTGGAGATTAAGACAATGTATTACTACATAATAGTCTTTAATATCTACATATAATATAATATGACATATAATATCATTGATATGTTCACACTGCATTGTGTTGATGTACAATGATAATCTCCACTTCATGGAACTATATGGTATACTCATAAATCTTTCATTCATAAATTATAAAGATATAAATTGTGCATTTGTTTATTTTTTTTTCTGATCCTCACTGGCAGATGAGCCAGTAGGATACAACAGCAGTGAAGAAAATAACTGGCTACTCTGGGGAAAAAAAGTATCCAATTGTGTTAATTATCTTTGCAGTTTAAACTCTAACTAGATGTGATGGTAGTTTTTGCTTTAATAAACAACTACTATTGGGAGTGGTGGGTTCTCCTATATATTCTTGACTTGGCACCAGTTCAAATCCTAGCTGCTGTATTGTCAACAAGATGGAGACATGAGAGTGATTTCTGACACAAGCAGAAGAGACTGTTACCCCAACAAGATGACATAAAAGTACGGACAAATATGTCACACAACTTTTTTAAAGGGCAAAGGTGACAGGGTCTTTGTAGTGCAGATCCTTGATTAGCTTTTAAACATTTATTTGACACAAATACCTGCCTATCTATCAAATTACTGAAGGGTTTCATATCCACAGTTTTTTCCTTCTGTTTATTAGTACAACCAAAGAAAAAATGTTTATATACAGTATTTAATTATTTCTTTGTGGATTCATTATTTTTGTCTTTCCAGTTAAAGTTCCCAGAGGTCAGTGATCTTACTTTGTGTTTGAAGGTCCAGGTTCATTACTGAAGTTCAAAGGGAAATCCTTTGACCGGTCACTCTTCATAGACACACAGCTGGGTGTTGGAGACTCTGGTCTGTGGTGAAGACTTCTGGAATCATAAAAATGTTTATGAAATTATCATTTGAGTTAAATACAGTTTACTGCTCAGATATTACTAGTACTATTCATAGTGTGGCTGCAGAACAGGGTCTTCTGTACAGTATGTCTGTCCACTCAAAAGTAGACCAATCACAGCTCATGATTTTTCTGCATATGCCACTGGACTGTGAACCTCTCCAATTAGTTTCTGAGAGAAACATACTTGAATGGGACCTGTCACCCCTTTCCATTCATGTTAATGGGACATTTTTATTCACTAATACATGTATATCAATTAAACTATGTAACATATCGTTTAACAAAATGCAAAGACACCATTACCGAAGAAGCCGGATTTGACATGCCGGCAAAACTCTGGGAGGAGTAGTGCGGCAAAGTTTTAGAGTTGCTTTCTATATAAAGAGGGAAACAAAACGAGTGTTGTTGCCTTTAGGCGACAACACTAACTATATGTAATATGTTCAATGAGACCTGGCTGAACCAGACTGGTAACAAGGAGCTAATTGAGGCATCACCTGCTGAAAGACCTGTTAGGGTTCAGATAAATGTGGTTCTGTTGTATCTGATTGGTTTAACACCAGTTCAATTCCTATCATCTGTCTTGTCAACACGTTGGAGACATGAGAGTGACAGGCAGGAGAGGCCATTACAGTCACCTCAACAAGATGACATAAAAGCATTGATATTGATAAATAAAAACTATATATATATATATATATATATATTTAACCCATTTTGGGCGGGAACCCCTATTACCTTTCAGGACGGGAATGTACAGTATATAGCAACATACATTTGTTGTAATTTTTGAATACATATTTGAAGTGTTTCAGAAAACTTAGGTCAGGATTTAGAAGGTGTTTTTAGAACCGGCCTCGGGTTTAAATGGGTTAAGACCAAAAGTCAGAACAGCATCAAAACATATTTCTTAAAGACACTATATCAAATCACTGACTGTTTCATCTCCAATTCTTTGTTTATATAGTATGTTTCTGTATGTTCATTAGTAAAACAGAGCATAACATTTTACAGTTTAACTTGTTTTTTATACAGATTTATTATTTGTTTCTTTCCAGTTAAAGTTCACAGAGGTCAGTGATCTTACTTTGTGTTTGAAGGTCCAGGTTCATTACTGAAGTTCAAAGGGGAAGCCTTAGACCAGTCACTATTCATAGACACACAGCTGGGTGTTGGAGACTCTGGTCTGTGGTGAAGACTTCTGGAATCACACAATGTTCATGACATTATCATTTGAGTTGAAATACAGTCTGCTGCTCAGATATGACCAGTAATAATTTACAGTGTGGCTTTAGAACAGGGTTTTCTGTATGTCTGTCCCCTTAAAAGTAGACCAATCACAGCTCATGATGCTACACGTATGACATGATGAAAGAGAACCACCTCAGACCCTGAAAGCCTTAAACACCTGCTGAAGAGCATGAACGTTGGATCATAGTTGATAATATATGCATTTGTCTTTTTTAAACACATCTCTCAGTTCCACCAACAGGGCCTCATTCACCAATATTCGTCCTAAGTTTCTTCTTAACTCATTGACTGCCAGAGTTAAAACATCGTCTATGATGCCATTGCCAGCGATTCAGAGCGTTTTCACTAACCTTTGAAAAATAGAATATTATTCTTCACAACGATCCACCCGCTGATCGCTTTAAAAGACGTAGGGGGTTCTTTAAAAGACATAGAGGGGTCTTTAAACGTAGAAAAGACGTAGGAGTCTTTAAAAGACATAGGGGGCATAGAGGGGTCTTTAAACGTAGACGTAGGAGGGTAGGAGGGTCTTTAAAAGACGTAGGAATCTTTAAAAAACGTAGGGGGGTCTTTAAAAGACGTATGAGTCTTTAAAAGACGTAGGGGGGTCTTTAAAAGACGTAGGAGGGTCTCATAGACGTAGGGGGGTCTCATAGACGTAGTAGAGTCTCATAGACATAGGGGGGTCTCATACGTAGGAGGGTCTCATAGACGTAGGGGGGTCTCATACACGTAGTAGAGTCTCATAGACATAGGGGGGTCTCATACGTATGAGGGTCTCATAGACGTAGGGGGGTCTCATAGACGTACGGGGGTCTCATAGACGTAGTAGAGTCTCATAGAATCGGAGAAAAACATTTGTACCGCAATAATCCAATTCATAGTGGCAGTTGAATGCATCTTGTTTTTGCCAAAAAGCAACAGAAAGCAGAGAAAAATAGATTTTTATAGATCCTATAATACTAATCTAAACCAGCTCCATTTTGTTGTGATCACGTGATCTTCAGCTGTTCATCATCATCATCATGATTCACAGGGAACAGCGCCCTCTAGCATAAACCATTGAAAACACCACACACTCGTCAACTGGTCATTGGTGGTGTGAGCCTAGGGCCAACAGTGGCATTCAATGAGTTAAGATTCTTCATAAGAAAAATCCTGAGAGAAGTCTAGTCAGATTCCGGACATGTTCTTAGAGAGCATAATGTTCATAATGGTGTTCTTATAATGATGAATCCATATCCTCTTATAACATCCTAATTAGCATAGGTGTCCCACCAATCACCATAAAAGGGCATGACTGCATGGCCTGCACACAGACATGAAGTTGAGAGAATGAAGTCCAGAATGCCTCAACTAAAGTCTAAAGACGGTGGAACACCACACTACAAACATAATAAATAAACACATACTTCTGTTTTCTTCAATTCATTCTACAATTGTACAATATAGGATTTATTTAATGATATTTTTAGCGGTGCCAACCGCTCTACACTTGACTTTGTCCGTATGTCCGTCCGTCCGTATCAGCACGGGATGAGCACGGCAAAGAAGTAACACATACAAACACACACACACACACACACACACACACACACACACACACACACACACACACACACACACACACACACACACACACACACACACACACACACACACACGGACTTGGAGATTGCCTATGCCATCTCTCCTCTCATTGGCCACACATGCCACTGCATATTAAAGAGGGGTCCAGGGACCCCCAGCGTATGTTATGTCCGTCCGCCCGTTTAAGCACGGGATGAGCACGGGATTTTAAACAGCTATAACTCCAGTTTGCAGCATGCCACCAACTCCAAATATGGTATGTGGACTTAGACCACCAATAGGGATGAGCATGAATTGCTGAAGTTATCAACGAGGGGTCCAGGGACCCCCAGCGTATGTTATGTCCGTCCGCCCGTTTAAGCACGGGATGAGCACGGGATTTTAAACAGCTATAACTCCAGTTTGCAGCATGCCACCAAGTCCAAATTTGGTATGTGGACTTAGACCACCAATAGGGACGAGCATGAATTACTGAAGTTATCAAAGAGGGGTCCAGGGACCCCCAGCGTATGTTATGTCCGTCCGCCCGTTTAAGCACGGGATGAGCGCAGGATGTAAGTGGACTCAGACCACCAATAGGGACGAACTGAAATGAGTTAAGCCCCGCCCCAAAGGCACCGCTTCCTTCACACAGGGTGTGATTTTTTATCATATCTTTAGAGCAGTGGTTCTCAAAGTATGGTCTGGGGACCCCCATGGGCTATTGAGAGAGTTCCAGGGGGTCTACAGCAAAACAAGGAACAGTTTAACCACTTTAACCTTATTTTATACTTTGTTTGGGATAGCTGATCTACAAGATCACAATGCATCCAATCACTGCCCGTTTTGAGCTTGAAGATCGGCTATTTTCAAAACATTTAGTTAAATCTATATATTTTTTGAAAAATGCAAAAATCTTCTGTTACGCAAGTCCCTCTGAGAAAATATTTTAGATGTGGGTCTGCAGCCAAATGCATGTCAATGTGGGGGTCCTACCGTCCTTGACATGGAAATGTTTGAGAACAACTGTCATTGTCATTATTTTGAGTTTGTGTCAATAAAGATAGTCAGTGACGTGTACGGAAGCGCTTCTTAGACCTACAGTATATAGACTATAGGTCTGTTTGTGGCGGTGAGTGATGCAATACTTAACCTATGCTTTATGTAGCCTAATTCCAGCTCACAGCTACAGCGATCACGCTGTTTCATGAGTTTTCTCTTAGTTACCATTCCCAAAGGAGCTCACTTTCCCTCCTCATATCTATGCCATATAGAGTTATAATATATCAGATCTATGTTCTTCAATGAGATATGTGTCTGGACACATGGAGACAAACACTGGCTGCAGACAGCAGGCATAAACGTAACTTTGAAAAGTTAATCTATGTCAGGAAACATTGTTTACTCTGTCGCTACCAGATTTATTTTTTTTAAGTAAAAGTTAATGAACTGTTGGTATATAACAACATGGATTGCCACTGGCTAGGTTTCTGGGAATATGTTCCTCTTAGACACACGTTCTGAGTTGTAGGTCTATATTAAATTAATTGTTCTGTCTCTAAGACGAATGTGGGATTGAAATGTTGTGTAAACAAAGCTAATCGATATTTAATATTTAATGTAATGGTATCCCCGATGTGTGGGAGAGAAGTTGTTAGAACGTGTGGAGCCCCCAAAGGAAGACAATGACCAATGAAATCGCAGGGAAAAAAGGGTCAATTTGATCTCTAGTCTGCATGTGTCACATGAGTGTTAAGCACCACTGTAGATCATGTATGCATACATATTGCTATTTCCATTTAGACAAATGAAACAGACATCATCACACTTTGTTTCTGTACCATGTGACGTAACAACTGAACACCACATTGCTATTGGTGAGGTTTTCGCTCAGAAACGACACACACGACAATTTAAATGAACGCAAACAGACTGACTTGTGTGTATTCCTACTGTACGTATGCAGACCTCACCAGAGTTAAATGATTAATTGAAAAATGCAGTGGATGGATGGATGGATGGATGGATGGCAGACAGACAGACAGACAGACAGACAGACAGACAGACAGACAGACAGACAGACAGACAGACAGACAGACAGACATAGCCTGGGACCAGACAAATCTGCGAGTGCAAAATAAAATTGCACTATGCGATTTGGGTCTGGCATCGCTCCATAGAGAATCCATTTCCTGTTCCAGAAGATGTGTGTAACCAATCAGGGCCCAGTATTCGAATATGGGCGACTGTAATTGGTAGTTGGTCGTAGGTCTAACCAATTGCGACGAGGGCCATTGTTTTGATCCCGCCCCTTGGGAAACAAAACGTCCTCATGGAAGCACCAGACTCATATCCACACAGTGATATAGTCTAGCTACGCCAGGCTAAGACAGACAGACAGATCAACCGACAAGCAGACAGACAGACAGATTTGTACGACTTCCTTCACAAACTGAAGTAGTGACTTAATCTATAGGTAAACATTGGACAGGGAGGACACACTGTTATTAGAATCTATGGGCCCTATTTTAACTATGTAACGTATACTGTAGCTCCATGTCACATGACTTAACTTACTCTGTGGGGGTGTGTCCAGAGCTATGGTCCTATCTCTGTGGGGGTGTGTCCAGAGCTATGGTCCTATCTAGAGGACTCTAAAGGGCCTGTAATGCCAGTCAGTCACAACACCTACCGTCATGAGTGTGTTTTGGGCGTTGCATTAATAAAAAACAATCAGAGTATCTGGTTCCATCACCTTAAAGAAATAGGCTGTGCCTGCATGGTGAGGTGCGTTCCCTATTGTCTGAGATCAGAATGTTTTCTACAGCAAATTGAAATGAACTTTTCTACTTGGTAGCACCGGTGCTACCACTTTAAACATGTAGCAGCACCATAACATTTTCAGGAGCAACCATCAACTTTTTTATTAATATTGATGAAACAACTAATCTAACAGTGTGGTTTATAAGTAAATTAAAATGTATAGGAGGATTGACCTACTTTGTATATGGAGTTAAATTGATAGCACATGCACACAAGTAGTCAGTCTGTATAGTGCAGCTTCACCACTGAACACCCAATTAATTCCCAAACTGCACATATACTGTTAGGGATGCTACACCATTATGAAATGATGTCTTGTGCTTTAGTAATTAGCATGTACTTAGCATGATATCATGTTGTCATAGTGTTGTGTATTCTATAGAAGGATTCACATACTTTGTGTGTGGAGGTCCAGGTTCATTACTGAAGTCAGGAGCCCATCCTTTAGACCGGTCACTCTTCATAGACATATAGCTGGGTGTTGGAGACTCTGGTCTGTGGTGAAGACTTATACAAATATTGTTACAATTATCACATGAATTAAAAAAGACCATGTGTTGAAAACTGTTCATTGTTATGTCCCATTATACAAGTGTAAGAGAGTAAAATCTTTAAGTTTACCCTCACAACATGAAAAAAGAACAACTAGCAATGAAACAATAGATAGATACATTTAAAATAGTTTATTACATAGATAGGACATCATGCACACAAACAGCCAGTCTGTATAGTTCAGCTTCACCACTGAAAACTACATTGTCAAATTGTACTTCATTCACAAACTGCACACTTAGTAACTTATGATCTATAGATAAAGACTAGGCAGGGAGGCCATGCTGTTATTATATTTAGCTTTCAGCAAGTGAAACATGAAACTTAGCATGAGATTGTGTTGACATATAATGTTATTTATATTCTATAGAAGGATTCACATACTTTTTGTCTGGAGGTCCAGGTTCATTACTGAAGTTAGGAACCCATCCTTTAGACCGGTCACTCTTCATAGACACACAGCTGGGTGTTGGAGACTCTGGTCTGTGGTGAAGACTTCTGGAATCACACACATATTTTTTACAATTATCACATGGATAGTAAGACCATGTGTTCAAAATTATTTATTGTTATGTCCTATTATACAAGTATATTCAATAATTAGATTAGATAGATAGATAGATAGATAGATAGATAGATAGATAGATAGATAGATAGATAGATAGATCAACCGACAAGCAGACAGACAGACAGACAGACAGACAGACAGACAGACAGACAGACAGACAGACAGACAGACAGACAGACAGACAGACAGACAGACAGACAGACAGACAGACAGACACACACACACACACACACACACACACACACACACACACACACACACACACACACACACACACACACACACACACACACACACACACACACACACACACACACACACACACACACACAGACAGATATATTTGTACGACTTTGTTCACAAAGTGAACATATAGTAACTTATAATCTATAGATAAACATTGGACAGGGAGGACACACTGTTATTAGACTCTATGGGCCCTATTTTAACTATGTAACTTATAGCTCCATGTCACATGACTTAACTTACTCTGTGGGGTTGTGTCCAGAGCTATGGTCCTATCTAGAGGACTCTAAAGGGCCTGTAGTGCCAGTCAGTCACAACACCTACTGTCATGGGTGTGTTTTGGGCGTTGCATTAATAAAAAACAATCAGAGTATCTGGTTCCATCACCTTAAATAAACAGGTTGTGTCTGCATGGTGTGAGGTGCGTTCCCTATTGTCTGAGATCATAATGTTTTCTACAGCAAATTGAAATGAACCTTTCTACTTTAAAAATGTAGCAGAACCATAAAATGTTCAGGAGCATGGACTTTTTATTATTATTAAAGGGATAGTTCACCCCCAAAATGATTTTTTTCCCCTTTCTATTAGTCACCCCATGGACACTTGAATCCATGGATCATTTTTTGTTTTGTCTCATTTCTAAGCCAATAATTTGATGACCGGCAGCGGTTCCGGTAGGAGACACAAAGAGTCGCCTTTGTGTCTCCTACCGGAACCGCTGCCTAACGGTCCGCTGGTCATCAAATTATTGGCTTAGGAATGAGAAAAAATGACAAACTAAAAAATATCCATGAATTCAAGTCTCCATGGGGTGACTAATAGATAGACAAAAAGTATTTTTTTGGGGTGAAAAAGTACATTTTATAAGTAAATTAAAATGTATAGGAGGATTGACCTACTTTGTATCTGGAGGTCCAGGTTCATCACTCTTCATAGACACAGATGGAGGCTCTGGTCTGTGGATGAGCTGTTTGTCAGTTCCCTCCTCCTCTCTCTCCTCACAATGACTCATCTTTGGTCTTTATTAAACCTGTCAAGATTACAGTCAAAATAGACCAGAAAACAGTAAATGTTTGCTGCATATACACAATGCGCACACGCACGCACACACACACACACACACACACACACACACACACACACACACACACACACACACATATATAAATCTAATACTTGTTTGTGATAACATGCAAATCACACCGATGTGAGGTGGATCAAAAATAAATGAACAAAGCTTTTTAAAAAAATATCAGATTAAATCCCTTATAAACATGGATTATTAGAAGAACTGGATGAGGCGTGGGAAATGGCAGCCTATTCATTTCAATGAAATGTGCTTGCCTTCATATTGTAGATCTATTTTCCTTTCAATGTGCATCGGATTGATACATTTATCTTTATATTGTGCTACAGTCTCACAAAAGCCAGACTGAAACAGTAAAAGGGCAGAGAATCATGTCATTAACTTATATCAATACAAAGGCAGGTGATAAAGTCACTGAATATAAACTATAGTGAATGCAGGAAGCTTTGCTCTTGTTCTATGTATCCTAAAGATGGAGATAACAGCAGTACTGGTGCTTCAGAGCCCAGTGCACAGAGCTACAGGCAGCTACAGAGAAAACTGTATGCAGTAAAAACTCATTGTTATAAGATCCATTTATTTGCATATTCCATATATAAGATTTCCTTATTAACCCATTAAGACCGGGAACGCATCTCTTTCATTTTAGATTTCTTTGGCTATTCAAAAATTGCAGCTATGAGCTTGTAGATCTGCTTTTTTTTTAAATATTGGAACATTTGTGCAAATCTTTGAATATATATACATTTTAAGTAAAATCTTTGCTTTTGCATGAGAGTCCCTGGGACAAAATATTTTGAGATAGGGGTTCGTGGCCAAATAGGCTATATATCATTGTGGGGTCTTTGACATGAAGAAGTTTAAGAACCACTGATATTATAGCAACATAAGTTGAAAAAAAGAAAAACTGTTACGATTTAGACATTTGTAGAATCCCCTAGAAGAAAAGATTTGAGTTAAAAATGTACTTTACTTTAAAAAACATATATTCAAAGATTTGCACACATTTTCACAGTTTTAAAATAAAATAGCAGATCTACAAGCTCATAGCGTGGCACTCGGTACCGCATATGAGCTTGTATATCTGCTATTTTTGAATAGCCAGAGTATATAATAATGGTTAAAGTGGTTAAAATCTAAAATGACAGATCACTTTCCCGGTCTTAATGGGTTAAGCAGTAAATTGTATTGATTATTATTAACAGCCTCTGTGGGTTCAGAGAAAATTAATGGAGGCTGAACATCCTAAATCTAGAGGTTTAGTCTAATGGTCTTCCAATTGATTTGTAAAGTATTCAATATGTTGCCTTTTATAGACAGCCTTACAGAAACACAGTAAATAAATAGTACAAATACAGTAAAATACCAGTTGCAGAGTTATAATGACGATCCATAGTTTGTTGCATTCAGGGATCAACATTATAAATGGCCTAAAGCCCTGGAAGTCCTATTTAAACCCTCTGGGCCAACAGAATGTTCAGTATCTTGCTTGGGCCAGGCACCAAAAAAAAACATAACACAGATGTTGGTGCTTCATTTGAATGCTATTCACATAACTGAGCTGTCAGTTTGCCCCCGGTGTTCCAACATGGACATTACAGCCAACAGAAGCATGACTGTCAACAACACTACTGCTCTGACAGCAGCATACAGGCTACCGTTAGCTTGTTAGCTTAAACACGGGTGCATTTCGCCTTTCCGACATGTCGCCTTTCCGACGTTAACGAACCCTATACCTAACCCTAACCGCACGCGGAAACCACTAGTCGGAGTGGCGAGATGTCGGAATGGAAGGAGCACCCCGTTAAACACTGTTCAACAACACTACTGCTCTGACAGCAGCATGCAGACTACAGTTAGAATGTTAGCTTAAACACTGTTCAACAACACTACTGCTCTGACAGCAGCATGCAGACTACTGTTAGCATGTTAGCTTAAACATGGGTGCATTTCGCCTTTCCGACATGTCGCCTTTCCGACGTTAACGAACCCTATACCTAACCCTAACCGCACGCGGAAACCACTAGTCGGAGTGGCGAGATGTCGGAATGGAAGGAGCACCCCGTTAAACACTGTTCAACAACACTACTGCTCTGACAGCAGCATGCAGACTACTGTTAGAATGTTAGCTTAAACACTGTTCAACAACACTACTGCTCTGACAGCAGCATGCAGACTACTGTTAGCATGTTAGCTTAAACACTGTTCAACAACACTACTGCTCTGACTGCAGCATGTAGACTACTGTTAGCATGTTAGCTTAAACACTGTTCGACAGCAGCATACAGGCTACCGTTAGCGTGTTAGCTTAAACACTGTTCAACAACACTACTGCTCTGACTGCAGCATGTAGACTACTGTTAGCATGTTAGCTTAAACACTGTTCGACAGCAGCATACAGGCTACCGTTAGCGTGTTAGCTTAAACACTGTTCAACAACACTACTGCTCTGACAGCAGCATACAGGCTACCATTAGCTTGTTAGCTTAAAAACTGTTCAACAACACTACTGCTCTGACCGCAGCATGCAGGCTACTGTTAGCTTGTTAGCTTAAACACTGTTCAACAACACTACTGCTCTGACAGCAGCATACAGGCTACCATTAGCTTGTTAGCTTAAACACTGTTCAACAACACTACTGCTCTGACTGCAGCATGTAGACTACTGTTAGCATGTTAGCTTAAATACTGTTCGACAACAGCATACAGGCTACCGTTAGCGTGTTAGCTTAAACACTGTTCAACAACACTACTGTCCTGACAGCAGCATGCAGGCTACCGTTAACTTGTTAGCTTAAACACTGTTCAACAACACTACTGCTCTGACAGCAGCATGTAGGCTACCGTTAGCTTGTTAGCTTAAACACTGTTCAACAACACTACTGCTCTGACAGCAGTATGCAGGCTACTGTTAGCTTGTTAGCTTAAAACTGTTCAAAAACACTACTGCTCTGACAGCAGCATGCAGGCTACCGTTAGCTTGTTAGCTTAAACACTGTTCAACAACACTACTGCTCTGACGGCAGCATGCAGGATACCATTAGCTTGTTAGCTTAAACACTGTTCAACAACACTACTGCTCTGACAGCAGCATACAGGTTACCATCAGCTTGTTAGCTTAAACACTGTTCAACAACACTACTGCTCTGACAGCAGCATGCAGACAACTGTTAGCATGTTAGCTTAAACACCCCCCCCCCCCCCCCCCCGCCCCCGCAGAAGCAAAGATTTGATTTAAAAATGTTTGCTTTAAAATATAATATATAATTCAAAGATTTGCACAAATGTTCATATTTTTTCTAAAATAGCAGATCTACAGGCTCATATGAGCTATGAGCTTGTAGATCTGCTTTTTATGAAAAATCGTGACATACACGCATCGGATTGATACATTTATCTTTATATTGTGCTACAGTCTCACAAAAGCCAGACTGAAACAGTAAAAGGGCAGAGAATCATGTCATTAGCTTATATCAATACAAAGGCAAGTGATAAAGTCACTGAATATAAACTATAGTGAATGCAGGAAGCTTTGCTCTTGTTCTATGTTTCCTAAAGATGGAGATAACAGTACTGGTGCTTCAGAGCCCAGTGCACAGAGCTACTGGCAGCTACAGAGAAAACTGTCTGCAGTAAAAACTCATTGTTATAAGATCCATTTATTTGCAGATTCCCCAGATTTCATTATTAACCCATTAAGACCGGGAACGCATTTCTGTCATTTTAGATTTCTTTGGCTATTCAAAAAATAGCAGATATACAAGCTCATAGCGTGGCACCAAGTGCCGCGCTATGAGCTTGTAGATCTGCTATTATCATTTTTTTTTAAATATTGGCACATGTGTGCACATTTTTGAATATATATACATTTTTAACTCAAATCTTTGCTTTTGCATGGGGGTCCCTGGGACATAATATTTTGAGATAGGGGTTCACGGCCAAATAGTCTACATATTTTTGTGGGGTCCTTGACTTGAAGAAGTTTGAGAACCACTGATATTAGCAACATAAGTTGAAAAAAAGAAAAACTGTTGGGATATAGACATTTGTAGAATCCTCCAGAAACAAAGATTTGAGTTAAAAATGTTCACTTTAAAAAACATATATATTCAAAGATTTGCACACATTTTCACAGTTTTAAAATAAAATAGCAGATCTACAAGCTCATAGCGCGGCCCTCAGCGCCGCGTTATGAACTTGTAGATCTGCTATTTTTGAATAGCCAGAGTATATAATAATGGTTAAAGTGGTTAAAATGTAAAATGACAGATGGCTTTCCCGGTCTTAATGGGTTAAAGCAGTAAATTGTATTCATTATTATTAACAGCCTCTGTGGGTTCAGAGAAAACTAATGGAGGCGAAACCTCCTAAATCTAGGTGGTTTAGTCAAATGGTCTTCAGATTGATTTGTAAAGTATTCAATATGTTGCCTTTTATAGACAGCCTTACAGAAACACAGTAAATAAATAGTACAAATACAGTAAAATACCAGTTACACATTTATAATGACATTCCGTAGTTTGTTGCATTCAGGGATCAACATTATAAATGGCCCACAGCCCTGGAAGTCCTATTTAAACCCTCTGGGCCGACAGAATGTACAGTATTGCTTGGGCCAGGCACCAAAAAAATCAAATTCCTGATTTGTCAGTTTGCCCCCAGTTTTCCAACATGGACATTACAGCCAGCAGAAACAGTCAACAACACTACTGCTCTGACAGCAGCATGCAGGCTACCGTTAGCTTGTTAGCTTGAACACTGTTCAAACATGTTTATGTTTGTGTGGCTGCATTTCAATTGAAAGGATTCTAACATTGAGGGCCATATTTTGCGCCTCTGCTGTTTGGCCACTCAAAATATAGCGACACAGCATTGGCCATGCCTCCAGGTTTTAACCTGGTACTTAATACGTGCGAAATAGGAACATGTCATATTTAATTAAACATATGGGATACATGGGATATACTTGAAAGCAAAGTCCTACACCGTGTCGACTATGTACATGAAGCTCTATTTCTACTAAGGATGCACCGAATATTCGGAATTGATCTTAACGGCCAATAAATATTACTGAATATTTAGCAGACCTACACAAACAGCACAATCCGATCGGTAAAACACCATTGTAGGGAGAAGTATACATCAGCTTTGTCTCTCTCTGTAACACGTCGTTGAATGGAGGAGTACACACATCAGCCGCTTCTGTCTCAGTTGAGCCCAGCTGACAATATGTTTTGACATAGAATATAAATATATTCCTATCAATATGAGACTATGAGAGTGGGGAAAATGCAAAAATATTAATACTCGGCTGATATTTCACACTGTTATTGAATTGTCTTTTTCTTCTTGTAACTTATCATGACATCACTCATCACTTAGTTGTGTTGTGTATATGGTATAGAGGATTCTCACACTTTACAATTAGTATTTTCTTTTTTTTTTGCTCCTTGAAATCACAAAGAGAGACAGACAGGGGAATGGATGGAGCTAGAGAGACAGACAGACAGACAGACAGACAGACAGACAGACAGACAGACAGACAGACAGACAGAGGGAGAGACATACAGAGACAGACAGACAGACAGACAGACAGAGACAGAGACAGACAGACAGACAGACAGACAGACAGACAGACAGACAGACAGACAGACAGACAGACAGACAGACAGACAGACAGACAGACAGGAACTGAAAGTAAGTAAGTAAGTAAGTACATTTTATTTATACAGCACTTCTCACAGAGATGGTTCACAAGGTGCTTCACATACATAGAGATTAAAAACAAAACAAGGTATTACAATAGGTAGAACAGTAAAAAGCCTGTACAACTAGAAAAAGTGCTCCTCGGAGCATTTTGTTACAAATTTGTTTCGCTAAATTAGACCTGCTGGTGGCGCTATAACAGGCCAATGTTATAAGGGTGGCATTTGTTCCTCAACATAGTGTGAATGTGCGTGCAAAGTTTGACCGCAATCGGACGGTGCATTCATGATTTGCGGAGCCAATAATGCAAACTTTAGATGTCAATCTTAGCCAATCAGTATGGAATATGAAAAATCAAACACATCCGACGTGATCACATGACTATAGAGATCATGTGTACCGATTTGCGTGAAATTTGGATGAAATTGGAAGGAGTAGTATAAAATAATGTGTTTTACATAAGTCGGCCTCCTGGTGGCGCTATAAAAGGCAGATGTGAAAAATGCAGTGCAAAGGTTTTTCCTTGACCTCTAGGGAGTGTGCATACAACGTTTTACACAGATCTGTGCAGTTATAGGTAAAAACACAAATCGGCCTGTTATAGCGCCACCATGAGGCTGATTTTAAAATTTTAAAATGGTAGTTCTTCCTCGGCCTAATGGGAATGAGGGTGCAAAATTTCACGGAAATTGCATGCTGTGTTCATGATTTGAGGCATTTTGTTCAAAACGGAGCACTCCTGCAAACTTTGGAAGACATTTTTAGCCAATCACGATGGAATATGAGAAATCTGAAAGACTCGCTTCGTTTAATGACTATAGAGATACTGTGTACTGATTTGTGTGATTTTTGGACAAAATCTGTAGTAGTACTGTCAAAAAATATGTTTTGCACAAATCGGCCTCCTGGTGGCGCTATAAGAGAAATGAGAAAGAATTGGGGCAGAGGTTCGGAATTGGCATCCAGGGAGTGTGTGTGCACAGTTTCACTGCAATCAAGCCAACGGTGCCGGAGATTAGCTGGTCACAGACGGACGGACGGACGGACGGACGGACGGACGGGGTGGAAAACATACTCTCTCGCCATGCCTTTCGGCCTGGCGGAGACATAATCTCAAGTATACAGCAAATAATGATACAACGTGGACATAAAATCATATTACATTTGCAAAAGCTTGTTCAAATAATAGCTTTTTAAGATTGTTCTTAAAAAAGCAGCAGGACCAACTTCCTCTGTGGTCACATCACATGATTTACAGTAAACTGTTGTGGAGACTCTGAGTGACTCACTGTGATAAAAGTCAGTCATAACTTATTGTTCATTCTTATCACATTATTTTGACAAGGATCTATATGTTCACATATATATCCGCGCACGCACGC
The DNA here is from genome assembly GCF_963454915.1 of Gymnoscopelus microlampas. Classification (NCBI taxonomy): domain Eukaryota; kingdom Metazoa; phylum Chordata; class Actinopteri; order Myctophiformes; family Myctophidae; genus Gymnoscopelus; species Gymnoscopelus microlampas. The sequence goes on from NC_139952.1 coordinate 2,544,535, forward strand.
ACGCACGCACGCACGCACGCACGCACACGCACGCACGCACGCACGCACGCGCGCGCGCACACACACACACACACACACACACACACACACACACACACAAACCTCACTCTACAACAAAGTATCACATGACCAAATTCCCATGAGGTCACATGACTTTTCTTAAACTGTGATGTGATTCTAATTACAACACATCACTAAAATGATCTAACTCACTGGTTCTCAACATGGGGTCCAGGGACCCCGAGGACCCCTGGGGGTACCTGGTCTCCATTTAGTTACAGCAAAATGAGGGTTTCATTGTTCCGACATGTCATTGTTCAGACATTACTAACCCTATCCCTAACCCTAACCGCACGGGGAAGCCACGTAGTCGGAGTAGTGGGATGTCGGACTTATGAGCAGTCACCCAAAATGAGTACCAGTTTATAAAGTTAAACCCTATTTTATTTTACAGCTTTTTTTTAATAGCAGATCCACAAGCTCACAACGCATCATATTGTGACTTGTTGTGAGCTTGTAGATCTGCTATTTTTTGAAGAATGTTGACTGTCTTCTCTTATGGGGGCCACTGGCTCAATGTTTTATGATTATAAATACAAATCAGTTTATGTCTCCTTGACATGAAGATGTTTCAGAACCACTGATCTATCTAACTCACATGGACTTCTGTTCTGTTCTGCTCTTCTAAACATGTTGCTGACCAGTGTTGAACTCCACTACCTTTTTACTAACTAGTATTGTAACTAATTACTTTAGCAATTCAACAACATGTGTTACAATGACTGAGATTAAAATAGACTTCAGAGGATTATAATGTTTATTATCATCCAGTGATCTACTGTCACTCTAACCCAGTGGTCCTCAAACTTATCTGTCTCAGGGACCCCCTGCAATTAACCTTTTCATCCACAGCATTACATTGGTACCGTAAATTCATATTACGGTACGTAAATATGTATTGTTAATAAATAAGATACAGATAATATAATATACAGTTTGTCACCAAGAAAAACAAACACACACACACACACACACACACACACACACACACACACACACACACACACACACACACACACACACACACACACACACACACACACGCACACACCAGGGGTGCCATATGCAGCATTGTGTTCACCTCACTACTACAGTTGTTTCTGATCTTCACCACTTCTTTACCTGATCTGCTGAAATAATTAATTTTATCCTTCAACTTGTTTATGCCCCAAAATGACAATTTGTAGCAATTGTAGAAATATTAGACCTTAATTGTGAACGTTTAAGCATGTTCTAATCATCTACATACTTTACTTATAAACACTTTCCAAATATTTAATTTTCTAATATTTTGGACAAAATAGCCAATTTCACATGGAGGTGTCCAGATGTCTCTAGTGCCCACCTATCCTGTTACCGTACACACATATCTTTTCCCCCCCTAACTATAACTAGTTACTTTTTAAAAGCAACTTGCCCAACACTGTCAAGTAGAGAGAGAGAGAGAAACACAAAGTTGTGGTCACATGGTTTACAGTAAACTGCTGTGCAGCCTGCCTGTCTCCAGACCATAGGCCCCGCCCACTCCTCTGAGTGAACTGCCTCAGGCTAGTGGAGACTCTGAGTGACTCACACTGTGTTAATGTCAGAGTCATAACTTATTCCTTATCTAACTCACATTCTGTTTACAAGTCTCTCTGTGTTCTCAGGCCTGTCTTCAACTCCTGTCCCACTGAGGAAGAAAACCTTTTCAACTTTTCCCCAACACACTGACAGCCCTGTGCTCCACAAACAGTTAATTCAGCCCTGTATGTTCTGCTCTGTCTGCTACGTATGAGGTGTTGATATCATTAGAGAGACAGAGAGAGAGGTGGGGGGGATGGGGGGCCGGGAGCGAGGGAGGGGTCATTCTTTGAGACACATATCCGAGTTTTTGACCAATAAGCACCTTTGTTTGCACCTTCAAAGGGTCAAACAAGGGAATCATGTGACATTGATCCCCTTACCCATTCGCTCATACTATCTCATGACGTATGTGTAGGCAGCGGTCCGGGCACCTGGGCTCCAATGTAGTCTGACAGCGCATTGCAGGTTCGAGTCCCGTTCCCGACAATCTTGGCTGCATGTCTGTCTGTCTGTCTGTCTGTCTGTCTGTCTGTATGTCTGTCTCTACTGACAACTATAAATAAAGGCCACAAAGACCCCAAAAATATAAAAAAGAAAAAAGAAAAAAAAGCAATACTGCATTGTTTGGATATTAAACTTGTATGACAGAGTCATTATATAAACATCCTACATCACCTATATAATACCAGACATTAGTTATATTAAAGCGATTAAAACAGTTACCCTATATTAATCTTTATGCTTTAATCCAACGTGCCAGTCCATGCTGTTCAGCTCTCTGTGTTGTCTGTTAAAATGGTGGACTGTGAATAAACACATAAAGTTCTATCATACAGGTAGTGTCTACAGTGATGGGGAGGAGTCACTGAGTATTTAACCCTGTCTGGACAAGCCAGGTGAAGTGAGGTTATGTGAGGACAGAGAGAGAGAGGAAACATGTAACAGTGTATTCATGTACTTTACATTGATGTTTCATGAACATATCTGTATCAGTGTTTTCTCTAGTCTTCCCCCCTATCTCTCGCTTACTTGCTCCCGCCCCATGCACGCACACGCACACACGCACGCACGAACGCACGCAAAGGTGTGTGTAAAGATCAAGAAAGATCAAGCATGATCTTTCTATCAGCGTCTATATTCCAGGCAGAATTAAACAGTGATCTGAAGACATGCTTCCTATATCAACAGTACAGGTTGTGTTTATAATACTCAGACAAACTTTTACATATTAAATACCAAGTGGTGATTGCAACACAAACATGCAACCAGTTACACTAATTCAACACAAACAGGAGGCAGTGGAACACATGCACCACTTAAAGACATGCACACACACGCTGGCTTCATGCGCACACACAGACACAGACACACAAACACACACACACACGCACGCACGCACACACGCACGCACGCACGCACGCACACACGCACACACACACACACACACACACACACACACACACACACACACACTGGCTTCACGCATCTCAAGATGTTGAAACCCTCTAACAACCAGTCTGTAGGTATAATGTCCTAGGCTGCCACATAAAAATAAAAACCAATAGTCTGCACCTGCAGCTCTGAGATGGTATGTAGGAGTGATTGATATTTAATGACCTTGGTCATAAAGGCTTCCTCTAGGCTATAGGGTCGAAGGTGAAGGCTATCTCTAATACAGACACTTCTCTGGACTCTTTATAACAACATCTGATGTATGAGCTCAAGCAACTCCCCTGAGGTCACATGACCTACTGTCAGCTGTGGAGGTGAATGCTTTACACTTGTAAACTGTGATGTGATTCTAATTACAACAAGTTACTTCTAACAACTTTTTTTTTTTAAATAGCAGATCCACAAGCTCACAACGCATCATATTGTGACTTCTTGAGCTCATGCCTCCTTCAATGCATGAGAGCTAGCAAGCTGCTACTTATCACCTGACAGGGGGGAGTTTCCCCGGTAGGAAACTCCACACAGAAAGGCCCTTTCACCAACCCCACCTAGTAGTGATGCGTGTGTTTTATGTGTTCAAACTGTTTTATTGTTATTATTCTTATCCTTATTAGGAATAAAGACAAAACAAGAGCATGTGATTTTTTATTTATTTTTTGCGTGTGAGAGCGGCTGACCCGCTCACCCGCAGCCCGCATAATTGCCTCTGAAATTCTGACTCGACCCACCCGCGCCACCCGCGCATCACTGCCATCTAGGGTATGGGCACTGATGACTCGGAGGAGAGAACACGCCCCCCAGTGACTGTCTTCTCTTATGGGGGCCACTGGCACAATTTCTGAGTGATGCCAACCACTCCTACATTTAACTGTGTGTCTGTGTGTCCGTCCGAGCACGGCCTCAACAGCTGCAGCTGATTGCAACACAAACATGCAACCAGTTACACTAATTCAACACAAATAGGAGGCAGTGGAACACATGCGCCACTTAAAGACACACACATACACGCTGGCTTCACGCGCACACACAGACACACAAACACACACACGCGCTGGCTTCACGCTCGCGCACACAAGCACTGCACACGTGCGAGCCAGCATTGCAGACGTGCGCACGCACGCACGCGCACACACACACACACACACACACACACACACACACACACACACACACACACACACAGGTCAGAGGTCTGCCATCACAGTGTCCACACAGGGACCATGTGTGACACCCAGGGGCAGTGTTGAAAGTTCACTTTCTACATGAACTAGTTCAAAGTTCAGTTCACACATTTTAAAATGAAGTAGTTCAGTTCAGAGTTCATAATTAAACATTTTGAACTAAAGCTATGAGCTTGTATATCTGCTATTTTTGAATAGCCAAAGTATACAATATGGATAAAGGGGTACAATGATTGTGACTCTTTATTATTACATTTTGTAATTAATTTGTACCCCCCCCCCCCCTCCCCCCAAGAACCAATACGTTAAGGTATAGGGTCAGATATCATGGTAACCCAATCTGAGGCAGAGCTGGGCGGGTCTTGCCTTTGTCTCTGGTACAAACGCACAGGAAACACTCACTCCTCTCCACAGGCGTGTGCGCACACACACACACACACACGCACACGCACACGCACGCACGCACGCACGCACGCACGCACGCACGCACGCACGCACGCACACACACACACACACACACACACACACACACACACACAGGGATGCAATGCTCACTGGACGGTAGGGTTTAACATTTTCCGGGAAATAGCTAATTTTAATTCCCGGGAATTTTCAGACCTTTTCCCGGGCTTCCCGGGAATTCCCGTTAAAGGGTAAAAAAAAAAAAAAAAAGTGCCCACTAAGATGCATTTATATGTAGATACTTAAATAGCCAATTTTACACCGAGGTGCCCAAATGTCCCTATTGTGTCCACCTATGAACTTGCACTAATAATGACTTAAGTTGATTTTTTTAAAAGCATATAAATATAATATATAAATATAATAGCCTATAGTGGCCTGCCCTGGCGGAGATCTGCCTTGTTGCGCAGCAGCGGGTGAAGACAATTAACTTAACGATGAGCTGCGCTCAAAACGCACTCAAACAATGTCAAACTCTAGCTGCTGAAATAAACGTTCCATTTGTATCATTATTGACAAGAGAATGTGCAAAGGGATTATTTATTCATTGTCCATCAGAGCGCCGGTGAGGTCACAGTTTATCTCTACTTTTGTAGGATATTGATTTGATAGCCTAAACTTGTAATTTGTTTGCAGTTATTAATCTATATTAGGCTACTTGCTGGATATTATAAGACTCCATTTGGGGATGTTGGCTGTATGTTGTCTATTAATCTATATTTTGTTGTTGATCAAATGTGGGGTTTTGTAGTGTGATTTTGATGTGCACATGCCAGCACTGACAATCAATGAGACAGACAGCTGTTGTGCAGTTCACTTGTTCTACTGTAGTTCTAGTAAAATGGTGGTTTGAACGTTCTAAGATGCAAGTGTACAGTAGGTAGGGTAGGCTGCATTAATGATGATACAAAAATCGGACCACATCGGTCTAATTCTCTCTCTCTCTCTCTCTCTCTCTCTCTCTCTCTCTCTCTCTCTCTCTCTCTCTCTCTCTCTCTCTCTCTCTCTCTCTCTCTCTCCAGCTCTCCGGTCTGTCCTCTCTCTCTATCAAAAGCATTGCTTGGCTTGCGCGCATTTTAAGCTGGAATATAGGCTCGATCAAACCTACCTACTGTTTATGCAGCGTTTCACTTGATGATGTTGAATATGAACTAGTCAACTGGTGTCTACTATAGACAGCAGAGGAAACAGTGAAATCAGCGTGCGCAGGGCAGGCATGGGGCATCACGGCCACTTGTGTTTTATTTTGTTCATTAGCCTACTACTGTTACATTCAGTGCGTCCAATATTGGTTCACAACGGGACGATGGGACCCTGCCCTGGTCGGCAACGCGGCAAGTAACTTGCCTAATTATAATAGTAATTCCTCCACGCTGTAGATAGGTCTTTCTACTAATTAGTATTCATTTCTAACAAGAAAAAAAAAAAACGGGAAGCCCGGGAACCGAGGTGAATTCCCGGGATGGTAAAAAAACCCGAATTCCCGGGATTCCCGCATCCCGGGAATCCCGGTGTTAAACACTACTGGACGGCCTTGCACGCCGTGCTGAAACTTATTTGACCAAAACTACTTTAAATTCGCAACTCAACAAAGTTTTCAAAGGCTCCCGACTCACACCTAGCGAATTAACATAGGAATAAGCCTAGATGCATATCAATTGTCCATTGTGTGATTTGCAGTGTAGGTGTTAAGCGGCGTGCGCGTCACGTCATTGAAATAGAGTGCAAGAACATATCAAATGAGCATTGCATGCCTGCACACACACCACACCCACACCCACACACACACACACACACACACACACACACACACACACACACACACACACACACACACACACACACAATGACGAGTTCAAGCATGATCTTTCTATCAGCGTCTATATTCCAGGCAGAACTAAACAGAGTGTTTTGAAGACATGCTTCCTTTATCAACAGTACAGACAGTGGGTTGTGTTTATAACACAACCCACACACACATGGATGGAATGACACGGGAATGTTCTCACTCTACAACAAAGCATCCCATGACCAAAGTCCCCTGAGGTCACATGACTTACTGTCAGCTGTGGAGGTGACTGCTTTACACTTGTAAACTGTGATGTGATTCTAAATACAAGTTACTACAACAAGTTACTTCTAACAGCTTTTAAAAACACCTTTTTACTAACTAGTATTGTAAACATTTACTTTTGCAATTCAACAACATGTGTTACAATGACTGAGATTAAAATAGGCTTCAGAGGATTATAATGTTTATTATCATCCAGTGATCTACTGTCACTCTAACCTCAGCACAGCAAGAGACATGACCCGCCCTATTCTACCTCTGATTGGTTTAGGTTTAGACAAGAGGAGAGATGATTGGTTTAGGTTTAGACAAGCGATATATATCAGATATCATAGTAAGCCAATCTGAAGCAGAGCTGGGCGGGTCTTGCCTTTGTCTCCCTGGTGCAACCATGTTGGTGCAACACACACACACAGGGTACACTCTGCAGGTAGCAGGCGTCTGCTCACCCCCCGCCCCTCCCACACACACACACACACACACACAAACACACACACACACACACACACACACACACACACACACACACACACACACACACACACACACACACACACACACACACACACACACACACACACACACACACACGTTCAATCATGATCTTTCTATCACCGTCTCCCGTCTATATTCCAGGCAGAACTTAACAGTGATTTGAAGACATGCTTCCTATAGAGGAATCCACAGAGAGCTGTGGTGTGCATTCTGACACCGCAGATATGACTGTGCCAGGGGAGCGCTCTGTGGATTTGTCTATACTAGACCATACCCGGTCGACGCATCCGTGGGGGGATATGCGCACATGATCTGGCAACCCGGGAGGCGACATTGTTTGACACATAAACGCTAATAAGAAGCTGAGATTTGATGAAATCGAAAAACGGGCTTCACAGTTAAGTTCAGATGGTAATGGTCAATGGCTGTGTGCAAAATCAGAGCAATTGCTCCAGCCACTGAGGAGAACCGGGTAGCTTCACCACTACACTCACCACGACAGACAAACGGACAGAGGTTACTCAAATTATAGGAGGATGAACAGTACCAGGGACGTGCACAGATAGACTCTAGGTGGTGCTGGAGCACCTGCCCTTTGCCCTCTTGACCAGAAGTGCCCTTTTGAAAAAAAAGGAAAAAAAAACGTTTTTTTTTTTCAGGTTACAGCAGGGGTCTTCAACAGGGGGTCAGGGACCCCTAGGGGGTCCTCAGAGTTACTACAGGGGGTCTGCCAAATCATTATGTGATATGATTTTTCTTTTTACCATAACCACTCGAAACCTAGCATCCCTTTTCTGAGGAGAACTTTAGCCAAAAATAGCAGATCTACAAGCTCACAACGCCTCGCGCTGTCTGGTGTTGTTAACACCAGACTAGACAGATTATTGCTACAGTGTATTGTTTAAAATCTCTTACCCTGTAATAATCTTTATGCTTTGATCAGACGAGGCAAAACAAAATGGAGTCTAGACGGTTCAGTTGAATCAACACACTGACATATGTCATACTGGAGGTGTTGTTCTCAACAGGTCCTGGTGCCCCGCCCTGTTATGAACCATGACCCTGGGCACAGACACGGCACCTGACAGGGCGTGCGCGCGCACGCGCGCGCACACACACACACACACACACACACACACACACACACACACACACACACACACACACACACACACACACACACACACACCACATTGTGTGAGTCATCACTGTAAACTGGTTCAACTGTTAGTAGGTAAGATATGACACCATGTTAACTTGTTCTTGTCCTCACCTCTCCTCTCATGCTCTCCTCAGTTGAGAATTTAAACTGAATGTAATGAGACAAACACGCGTGTGCATGCACGCACACACACACTCACTCTGCATGTTCCTGGCTTCAAGAATGACTTTTCACTGCCAGCTCCTTTCTAGGCACATATAATCACTAAATACCGTCTGCTAGTATTTAAGACATGTTGTGTTTTATGTTCATTACAACATGTACATTACAAAATAAATAATAAATAAGGCCTGTTAGTATTTAAGACATGCTGTGTTTTATGTTCATTACAACATGTACATTACATTATAAAATAAATAATAAATAAGGCCTGTTAGTATTTAAGGTTCATTACAACATGTACATTACATTATAAAATATATAATAAACTAGAAAATGTGCTCCTCGGAGCACAGGTCTCCGCCAGTACTGTTCCTGATTAATCCTGTCTTACCTATTTATATTACATATTGTCACGTATCACTTGACCAATGTTAGCTTGACCAATGTTACCTCACTTCAAAAAAATAATTGGCTTTTTGAAGTGACACACCTATTTATAGGATTTTATTTTGTCATCGCTAGCCAATCAAAAGCATTGGTGACAACATATTGTCACGTGTCACGTGAAGCTTGACCAATGTTAGCTTGGCTGGGGGGGGGGGGGGGGGGACACAGCGGGACGGGAACGAAAACATACTCTCCACCTCTGGCGGAGACAATAAGGCCTGTTAGTATTTTATGTTCATTACAACATGTACATTGCATTCTTACAGAAACTCATATTGTATTTGAAAAGAATAGCAGCAACATTTTACAACAAGTGACAGCAGAGACAAAGCCATGTGAGCAGATAGCTGAGTGTCTACAGAGAGTCTGGTACTCAGAAGGTCACAGGTTCAAACCCCAGGTCACCTACAGTACTGTAGTATGAGTGTCAACATGTCCTTGAGCAAGACACTTAACCCCCAAGTGACATCTGAGCAGCCATCAGCCAGATGAAGCTTACACAGAAACAAAAGTCTACCTTTAAATGAATGTTGTATTAGAGTCACCTGTCACACACTGTCCAGCTCACACTGTGTGGAGCTTGTTCATTATTAGTATCTTTAATTACATTATTTACTTTAACGATGAAACCAGACTTTTACTCCAAAGCGCCCCCTTTAGAACAAAGACAGAAACTGCAGTGGAAAATAACTGCTCTGATGAAAGACATTAAAACAGGAACTAAAACCCCTAGGTCACATGGGCCGCCCTGTACACACACACACACACACACACACACACACACACACACACACACACACACACACACACACACACACACACACACACACACAGCGTCTTTATTCCAGACAGAACTAAACAGTGACATGAAGACATGCTTCCTATATCAACAGTACAGGTTGTGTTTATAATACTTTTACTCATTCAGATTCAGACAAACTTTTACATGCATAGGCTACACAGTAAAATACTCAGGGTTCATTTATCCATTTGTAAATCTGAAGGTTTGTGTAAATGGGCTTTTTGGTAATAATTCAGATGTATATGAACATTACTGTACCATACCACATTATTGATCTCTCCTTAACCACTTGTCCAATCCTTTTTCTGTCTACTCCAAATCTATTCGCCACAAATAGCCAATCAACAAACTCACAACTTTCTCATAAAAGTTCATCTGGAACAGCCTTTACATTGAACATATAGCAACAATGGGAAACCAGCCTCCTATGGGTCTGTTTCCTACCTGTGTATTAACATGAATCGTAACATCTCCATTCTGGGGTGAACATTCAGCGAAAATAGTCGATCTACAAAACCACAACGTGTAGCAACGTGACTGTGAGCTTGTAGATTGGCTATTTTCCCGCAAAGAGATTTGTTGAGGGGGAAAAGGAGGGGGGCCTTCGACCCCCAGGTGACTCCAATCAATGAAGTATTAGGTTTAAGAGGTTAATAACCTCTTTTCCCATGATAATTACCTGCCGTCATCAGAGATATCAAATATGTGCAAAAACGACACCAGATATGTGGTAGGCCTATGGTTAAAAAGAGCACAATCAATGAAAACAAAATCCATCAGCTGTAACAATGGTCAATAACCCATAATTCAATAATCGTTTTTTTATCGTAAGTTGTATAATTCAACTAAATCGCTAAGAGAAACTACATAGTAGGAGTATTAGTTTGAATATTAAATTGAACTTGCATTGGGTGCTTAAATCCCTGCCTTGTTTTAAATACATGCAGCCTCTTAAGAGCATGGCCTCTTGGACTGGATATGAATAAGGATGCTAGTAATATATACAGACATAATCTGTCGACAATCATCCAATCGATTTTGCAAAATAATAATAATATGTTTTATTTTTTATAATTAATTTTTGGATAAAAAAATTGGTAAAATCAGGCAAAAATAAGAATTAAATAACATAACCCTAACCCTAACCCTACCCTAACACCGAAATAAAGTAACAAAAAAATGGCCAATATAACCGCAATAATTGCACATTTTCGCAGTTATTGCGCCCACACGCTCCTGCTCAGGCCTAGCCTATACTAGCGTTCTGGCTGCGCCACTGCCATAGCACGCCCAAGAAATGCTCAACCAGTCAGCAAATACAAATATTTTTGTTAAAATCTTAACCGAAATAACCAAATTAAGGTAACTAAAATCCCCCAAAAACACACACAAAAAAAAAGAGACAAATCTTTCACGCGTGCATGCGTTAGCTCCCTTCCAGCTCCCCCATTACAAATCGTCTGGAGCCACCGCTGATCACTTGGAATTGTAAGCATTTAATTTTGTTTGACTCGGTTCCACAGATAAATATTGTGAAAATAGCAGATCTACAAGCTCACAACGCCTGGCACTGGGAGGCGTTGTGAGCTTGTAGATCTGCTATTTTCACAACGTTTGCCAGCGTTTTCCTCTTGCTTACGGAATATACGAATATTTGACAATTTGGTATTAAAAAGTAATTAAATTGTAACTTTATAAATGTGCAGATACCCTGTATACACTTATTTACACTGTATATACTTACATGTTGGTTTGTTTACTGATGAGTGAGAAAACAATGTTACACATTAAGCTAATCATCTTGGGACCCCCAAAATAATGTGGGACCCACAGGTTGAGAACCACTGATCAAACCTACAGGTGATGTACTCTCACAGTAACATGAGCTAAAGCAGCATGTCACACAGTAGCATGACAGAGAGGAGTGATGATTGGTTAACATAGGGTCAAATGTCAGAGTAAGCCAATCAGAGACAGAATTGGGCGGGTCTTGCCTCCCGGTGAAAATACACACATATGCTGTCTACCGCAGACACAGGGGGGAGAAGACGACACTCCACGAGGCCTCCCCTGCAAGTAACGAGAGATGGTGAAAGACCAGCTCGTGAAACCAATGTCGCCACCCAATCGTCGTCAACCTGGCAGACCAAGGCGTAAAAAGTCGGGGGGATGCAAGTCCACTTCAGGACGGTTATCCATCCCGACGGTTGACCACCAAGGTCTGGCAGTGCTCCAGCTAAACGTCGAGGGCCTCACCAACGCCAAACTCGAGATCATAAGTCACCTCGCCGACTCCCACAAGGTTGCAGCCGTCCTCCTACAGGAAACCCACTGTATGGTTGAAGACACCCTCAAGCTGCCCGGGTTCCACCTAGCTGGTTCCATCCCCAGCAGGCATCACGGAATTGCGACCTTTGTGAGGTCTGATCTTGGGTGAACAGCCGCTGGCCAATCCCCACCAGGTGCCAGCATTGAGTGGCTGTCCACCAAGATACAGGCAACATCTGCTGTAAATGTGTACAAGCCTCCACCATCTACACTGACCGTGTCGGCCCTCCCGCTTGCCCAGGCACCTGCCATCTATGCAGGGGACTTTAATTGCCAGCACACTGACTGGGGATACTCCCACACTACACCAGACGGAGAGACGCTGTGTGAGTGGGCCTCCAACGCCAATGCTCAGCTCCTGTTCAACCCCAAAGAGCCACCAAGTTTCCACTCTTCAAGATGGAACACCTTCACCAACCCAGACCTCGCATTTGCTGTATGCCACAACAGCAACCCACTTCCGGAAAGACAGGTCATTGATAGGTTCCCCCGGTCACACCACCGACCATCTGTCATCAAAGTCCCCTCACTGGTGCAGCCGGTAGAGGGTAAGCCTGTCCGTAGGTGGAACTTCCGGAAGGCCAACTGGCAGGCATTCACCACGGAGACAGAGAGAATATCAGCCCGTCTCCCGGACCCAGACATCGCTGATGTGGACTCAGCATATGCAGCCTACTGCGAAGTGCTCCTAAGTGCAGCAAAGAGGACGATCCTTCGCGGCTACAATGCGAGCTACATTCTGGGCTGGGACGAAGAGTGCAACCACCTCCTGCGTGAACATCAGCAGGCTGGCTCAAGGGAGAATGTGGAAGCGACTGCAACGGCACTACTCCACAAGCTGGACGCCACCCGAAGGGCCAGATGGACTGAATCCGTTGAGTCAATCGATTTCACCCATTCCAGCCGTAAGGCGTGGCAGATTATCAACCAGCTCACTGGCAGGAAAACAACACCCCCCAAGTGCCCTGTGACAGCAGATGCCATTGCAGCCCAGCTCCAGAAGAACAGCCAGTTTCAAGGTGCAGATAAGAACTTCACCCGCTCCACACTGTGCGAGGTATCTTCCCTCTCTAGGGCACCCAGTGTCGATGCTGACATGTCCGGACAGTTTACAACAGCTGAACTTAGGGTGGCCATCGGCAACCTTAGGCAAGGCAAGTCCCCGGGGCATGACAACATCCACCCAGAGTTCGTGACTCACCAGAGTGAGACAACATCTGCCTGGCTGTGCTCTTTTTTCTCCTCCTGCTTCCAGAGGTCCAAACTACCGAAGACCTGGCGCCGTGCTGCTGTTATCGCCCTACTGAAACCAGACAAAACTGCGGAAGACCCCAAGGCCTACAGACCCATCTCACTGCTCTGCGTCCCATTTAAGATTCTGGAGAGGATGATCCTCAGCCGCATAGAGCCAGTAGTAGACCCACAGCTTCCAAGGGAACAGGCTGGTTTCTGGCGGGGCAGATCAACAGTAGATCAAGTAACCCTGCTCACCCAGGACATCGAGGACAGCTTTCAGGCCAAAGAGAAAGCTGGGGTAGTGTTGCTCGACCTAACCGCCGCATACGACACCGTCTGGCACCGTGGACTTCACCTGAAGCTGCTGAGGACTATCCCATACCGGCATATGGTGACGTTTATAATGGAGATGCTGTCCAACCGCAGCTTCATCCTCCGGACCATCGATGGCCAGCGAAGCAGACTGAGGAGATTGAGAAATGGGGTGCCACAGGGATCTGTCCTCTCACCACTGCTGTTTAATATTTACATCCACGACCTCCCAGAGACAACATCCAGACAATATGGTTACGCGGATGATCTGGCCATCACTGCGTCGACCAACGTGGTCAGCGGTGGAACAGGGGCTCAACCAGGAAATGGGCATCTTGGCTGCCTACCTGCGCAAGTGGCGTCTGCAGCTCAGTACTGGGAAGACTGTTTCGGCCGCAAACCACCTGTGCAACAGAGAGGCCAAAAGGGAACTGACGGTGTCCGTCGACAACAAGTGCCTGGAGCACCAACTAGCCCCCAAGTACCTTGGTGTTCGGCTGGAGAGGACACTGTCCTACAAACAGCACCTTGAGGAAGTGAGAGCCAAAGTGACAGCAAGGGTCTCGCTTATCCGCCGCCTCGCTGGCACAACCTGGGGTGCCTCCGCCAGGACTCTACGAATCTCCACACAAGCCCTGGTGTTCTCTGCTGCCGAATACTGTGCCCCAGTCTGGAGTAGAAGCCTACATGTGAAGAAGGTTGATCCTATCATCAACAATGCCCTTCGGATCATAACTGGTTGCTTGAAGCCCACCCCCGTGTCCTACCTGCCAGTCCTAGCGGGAATTGCCCCGGCCGGTCTCCGACGAGAGGCCGCTACCCTCGCACTTGCAAGGAAAGCCCAAGAACATGACTGGCATATCCTGCACGATACAACAACTAAGGCAGCGTCCCCAAGCAGACTCAAGTCCTGTCACCCCTACAACAGGACAGCACAAGAGATGCTTGGTTCCATCCCTGAGCACCTGTCTACAAGGGCATGGCTAGCAACATCCTGGAAGCAGGAATGGCAGTCGGCTGAACCCACACGTCTGCACCATCACATCGAAGACCCGGGAGATGAAGTTGAAGGAGAACATCTACCACGCCGGCATTGGACCCTGCTGAACCGCCTTCGTACTGGGGTTGGTCGCTTCAAATCGTCCATGAAGGAGTGGGGCCTGGCAGACAGTGCAGTATGCGAGTGTGGCGAGCCTGAGCAGACTGACGAACATATAATCACCACCTGTCCTCTGTACAGACCTCCTTCAGAGGCTGGCCTCTTCCAAGTGGGACCAGAGACGAGAGCGTAGCTTTGTGACACTGAGCTGGACATATGATGACGATACACGAAAGAAGAAAAAGAAGCAGACACATTCACCACCGTATGATGACTTCTCCCCTCTTTTCTTTTTTCTTCAGGGAAGAAAAAAACAACTTGCTATCACACGCATGCAGCACACACACACACACACACACACACACACACACACACACACACACACACACACACACACACACACACACACACACACACACACACACACACACACACACACACACACACACAGCAGGGGTGGTGTTATGTAACAACCGGTTTCCAAGTTAAATTATGTCATGCCGCATTGTGTTCACCTCACTACCACAGTTTTATCTGATCTTCACAACATGTTGTTACCTGACCTGCTTTTTAAAAGTAACTTGCCCAACACTGTCAAAGAGAGAGAGAGAGAGAGAGAGAGAGAGAGAGAGAGAGAGAGAGAGAGAGAGAGAGAGAGAGAGAGAGAGAGAGAGAGAGAGGGGGGGGGGACTGCCAGAGGGAGAGAGAGTCAGAATGAGAGCAAGGGGCGAGGGAGGGGTAATTCTTTGAGACACATCTGGGGTTTTGACCAATAAGCACCTTTGTTTACACCTTCAAAGGGTCAAACAAGAGAATCACGTGACGTTGTAATTCCATCTATTCAGGCCTCTCCAAAAAAGCAATATCACGTCTCCAATTAGTGCAAAATTCAGCTGCTAGACTTTTAACCAACAAGCGGGGCGGATCACGGAGGAAACTCCAGAGACGCAAAACAAAGCTACCGCTCCCGACGATTATCATTCCCATTTTTAGATCATTATGCAGCAAGATGGATGCTCTAAACATCAACATCTGATACTTTAAAGAATACAGGGATGCATGCATTCTTTGTTTTACAGAGAGATGGTTAACTGAGGAGTCAAACAATGACACTCTCCAGCTACACGGCTTTACAGGCCCAATACGGGCGGACAGAGTCCTGAACAGCACAGTGAAAGAATCAGGAGGGGGAGTATGTTTCTATAGAAATGAACGCTGGTGCTCTTCGGTGCATGTTAAAGACAACATATGCACAGATGAGCTTGAACTGTTGTCAATTTCCCTGCGCCCATTTTATCTACCTAGATAATATGGACAAGTGATTGTAACAGGCGTTTATATTCCACCATATGCTAATGCCACTAGGGCTGCTCAAACAGTCTACCAATGTATTGAGAAGCTAGAAACGGCCTCCCCTGGTGCGCCAAAGATTATCTTGGGGGATTTTAACTCTTGTAGACTGGACAATGTGCTGCCTACATATGAGCAGCATGTCTCATGTAGCATAAGGAAAGAAAGGAAGCTGGACTTGTGTTATAGTAATGTCACAGGGGCCTATAGATCCATACAGAAATCATCTGTGGGCACCTCAGATCACTTTGCTGTTCAGCTGCTGCCCACATACAAACACAAGCTAAAGCAGGAGAAGGTGAAACAGAAAACGGTGCAGGTGTGGTCCAGTGAGGCCGTACAGAGCCTACACAGACTGGCAGGTTTTCACTCAGGACCACTCCCTCCAACAGTCTGTCACAGCAGTAACCTCATATATAACATTCTGTGAGAGTATGCTTATTCCAACAAAGACTGTTAAAGGAGGAGTTCAACCAAAAAAATACTTATTTTCTATCAATTACACACCCCATGAAGCCTTGATTTCATGGATTTATTTTTGTTTTTGTGGCATTCCTAAGACAATAATTTGATGACCGGGTGTATTTCCGGTAGGAGACACAAATTTACACTTTGGCTATTAAAAAATAGCAGATATACAAGCTCATAGCACGGCACCGAGTGCCGCGCTATGAGCTTGTAGATCTGCTATTTTCAAAAAATCGTGAACATGTGTGCAAATCTTTGAATATATAGTTCTTTAAAGCGAACATTTGTAACTCAAATTGTTGCTTCTGGGGGTCCCTGGAACAACATTTTGGGTGGTCCTTGACATGAAAAAAGTTTGAGAACCACTGATATTATAGCAACATAATTAAAAAATCCCCTAGAAGCAAATATTTGAGTTAAAAACGTTTGTTTAAAAAAAAAATATATATATTCAAAGATTTGCACAAATGTTCACGATTTTTTTTAAATAGCAGATCTACAAGCTCATGGCGCGGCACCATGAGCTTGTATATCTGCTATTTTTGAATAGTCAAAGAAATCTAAAAATGACACAGATGCGTTCCAGGTCTTAAAGGGTTAAGCACTACCCAAACAACACGCCGTGGTTCACAGCTGAACTGAACAAGGCAGTGGAGGCTAAGAACAGAGCCTTTGCTGCTGGAGTTGAGGGGAGAGCTGCACAAGCAGCAATAAAAAAAGGAGGTGGTCCAGGCCAAAGGACGCTATAAGGATGGAGTTCCACACTGGCAACCTGAGGCAGGCCTGGCAAGGACTCAATGTCTTTGACCTTTACGGGTCCATTTGGTTTCATTTTACACTCTCAATAGTTAAAGATCTATATAAGGGTCAATTTGGTTACCAACTCTCCAGCATTTAACTGGGGGCAGTGTTGTGCCTGAACGCGTTCAATGAACGATCGTTCATGAACTCGTTCATATTTTGGGCGAACGTGAACTGAACGTACTGTATATCCGATAGATGAACGTTATCGTGAACGCGTTCATTCTGGCGTTTGTGCACGGCGTTCTCTCTTCGTTCAACTTCGTTCAAGAGTGTCCCAAATTTCCATGGTTACATCGGTTTGTCATGTTGTATTTCATCCTATTCTGTGTTTCCGAGGCGTCTTGAACGCACCATCAGCCAAAAAAAGAGAAAAGCAAGGCTGTGTCTAACATTCATGTGAGCAGCGCGGAGTCCGAGTAGCACAGACAGTTACGGCCACTCGGCCTCTCCAAAAAAGCAATATCACGTCTCCAATTAGTGCAAAATTCAGCTGCTAGACTTTTAACCAACAAGCGGGGCGGATCACGGAGGAAACTCCAGAGACGCAAAACAAAGCTACCGCTCCCGACGATTATCATTCCCATTTTTAGATCATTATGCAGCAAGATGGATGCTCTAAACATCAACATCTGATACTTTAAATAATACAGGGATGCATGCATTCTTTGTTTTACAGAGAGATGGTTAACTGAGGAGTCAAACAATGACACTCTCCAGCTACACGGCTTTACAGGCCCAATACGGGCGGACAGAGACCTGAACAGCACAGTGAAAGAATCAGGAGGGGGAGTATGTTTCTATAGAAATGAACGCTGGTGCTCTTCGGTGCATGTTAAAGACAACATATGCACAGATGAGCTTGAACTGTTGTCAATTTCCCTGCGCCCATTTTATCTACCCAGAGAATATGGACGAGTGATTGTAACAGGCGTTTATATTCCACCATATGCTAATGCCACTATTCAATTTTTTTCAATTCAATTTTATTAAAGTGTCAAATCACAACAAGTTGTCTCAAGACACTTTACATGTAGAGAAGAGACCCGACAATCCCACCCTGAACAAGCATTTTTTGCGACAGTGGCAACGAAAAACTCCCTCTTAACTGGAAGAAACGTCAGGCAGGCCCTAGGCTCTAGGGTGGCGGCCTTCTGCCTCGACCGTGTCGGGGGAAAGAGGAGAGAGAGAGGGAGAGAGAGAGAGAGAGAGAGAGAGTGAGAGAGACAGACAGAGACAGAGACAGAGACAGAGAGAGAGACAGAGAGAGAGAGATACAGTGCAGGTAGTAACAGTAACAATAGTAGCACATATAATAGTGTAATATATGATATACATGATAGTATAATATAGTACAGCAATAATGTGTATGTAGTATATAATGGTGTCATATAAGAATATTAAGATAATATACAGTATATATAGTATAGTGGTATAGTGCAGTGTAGTAGAAATCCACGGTCGTGCTCCATGGAGAGGCCCGGTCCGCAGTCACAGTCTTGAGCCGCAGCTGGGGGTCCGTATTGACAGTCCATGGACCTGCGACGTGGGAAATAAAAGAAACTCCGGGGAGCGGGTCCCCGGTTGTAGAATTAGTGGCAGGCCTTACTAGAGCGTGAATCCGTACAGGGTTAATTACGATTGTACCATTGGGACACAAACCCACACAACCAAAGGGAGAACGAGAAGAGAGAGGACGAGAGGAGAGAGGGGGGGGAGGGTGGGGAGGGGAGAGAGGATAACTATAGGGTGACTGAGTCTATACACTTCGGCTATAGGCTTTATCATAGAGAAAGGTTTTTAGTCTAGTCTTAAATATACAGAGTGTGTCTGCTTTGCGGACTGAGGTTCCACAGCTGAGGTGCCTGGAACTTAAATGCTCTGCCTCCTGTTCTAACTTTTTTGGGGTTTCCTGGAGCCGTAAGCATTTTTTCATACTGTGGGCGCAGTGGTGTTCTGGTTGGTTTATGGGGCTCGATGAGTTCTTTGAGATATATTGGTGCCTGTCCATTGAGAGCCTTGTATGTGAGGAGGAGAACTTTAAACTCGATTCTGTATTTAACCGGGAGCCAGTGCAAAGAGGCCAATGAAGGAGTGATATGATCTCTTCTTCTGGTTCCTGTCAGTATGCGCGCAGCGGCATTCT
Source organism: Gymnoscopelus microlampas (assembly GCF_963454915.1). Classification (NCBI taxonomy): domain Eukaryota; kingdom Metazoa; phylum Chordata; class Actinopteri; order Myctophiformes; family Myctophidae; genus Gymnoscopelus; species Gymnoscopelus microlampas. Next base: position 2,564,135 of record NC_139952.1, read on the forward strand.
GGACAAGCTGCAGGCTATTTAGGGATTTATTTGGGCAGCCTGATAGTAAGGCGTTGCAATAGTCCAGCCTAGAAGTAACAAATGCGTGGACAAGTTTTTCTGCATCATTTTGGGACAGAATGTGCCTAACTTTTGCAATATTACGCAGGTGAAAAAAGGCATTTCTTGAAATTTGTTTTATGTGGGACTGAAAGGACATGTCTTGGTCAAACGTGACTCCCAGATTTTTTACAGTGGCCCTGGAGGTCAAGGTAATACCATCTAGGGTAAAATTCTCATCGGCTAATTTATCTCTGAGGTGCTTAGGGCCAAGTACAATAACTTCAGTTTTGTCCGAGTTGAGGAGTAGGTAATTACGGGTCATCCAACTCTTGATGTCTATAAGACATGCTTGAAGTTTAGCCAGTTGATCCGTTTCATCTGGCTTCATTGATAGATATAATTGTGTATCATCTGCATAGCAATGGAAATTTATAGAGTGTTTCCTAATTATCTCACCTAAAGGAAGCATATATAGAGTAAATAGTATTGGTCCAAGTACAGAGCCTTGTGGGACTCCGTATTTAACCTTTTCGCGTAGTGAAGGTGTATCGTTAACGTTTACAAATTGAAATCTGTCAGACAGATAGGACTCAAACCAGTTCAATGCAGCACCCTTGATGCCAACCAGATGCTCAAGTCTCTGCAACAAAATATGGTGATCAATAGTATCAAATGCAGCACTGAGGTCCAACAGAACCAGTACAGAGAGAAGGTTATTATCGGATGCAATCAGGAGGTCATTTGTGACCTTCACCAATGCCGTCTCAGTGCTATGGTGTGCTCTGAATCCTGACTGAAAAGCTTCAAATAGCTTGTTGTTATGTAGAAAGTCACATAACTGCTTGGCGACTGCTTTCTCAAGGATTTTAGAGAGAAATGGGAGGTTCGATATAGGTCTATAGTTAACCAAAATGCCTGAGTCGAGAGTAGGCTTCTTGAGGAGGGGTTTGATGACAGCTACCTTAAAGGACTGTGGTACGTAGCCCGTCACCAGAGACATATTGATTATATCGAGTAGGGATGCACCAACCGGGGTCAGGACCTCTTTAAGCAATCTAGTTGGGACTGGATCCAAGAGACAGGTCGTTGGTTTGGAAGATGTGATCATTAAAGTGAATTCGGAGAGCTCGACCGGGGAGAAACTGTCCAAATATACACTGTGTCGTACAGCCACTTCTGGGGATATTACGTCGGAGGGCGGTCCGGTAGCGGCTGAGAGTAGTAGGTTATCAATACTATCTCGGATAGTATTGATTTTACCATTGAAAAAATTCATGAAATCATTGCTGTTAAGGGATATAGGAATACGCGGATCAGTAGAGTCATGACTTTTTGTCAATTTGGCTAGAGTGTCAAAAAGGAACCTATGGTTGTTTTTGTTTTCCTCTATTAGAGAAGAATAATAGGTGGCTCTGGCATTGCAGAGAGCCTTCCTATATATTTTAAGGCTGTTTTGCCAGGCTATACAGGATTCTTTCTGTTTGGTTGAACGCCATATCCTTTCAAGCTTACGTGACGTTCGCTTGAGATTTTTAGTTCCAGAGTTATACCATGGGGCTAGCCTCTGTTGCTTTATTACCCTCTTTCTTAAAGGAGCAACAGAGTCAAGCGTTGTCTGAAGGGAGCCTGTGACATTATCAACAAGGTGATCGACCTGAGAGGGGCTATAAGTATAGAGATCTTCAATTGTGTTGGAATATACTGAGTTGATGGCTGATGGTATTGCTTCCTTAAATTTGCCCACAGCACTATCAGATAGATTTCTACCAAATACATTTTTGTCCAATGGTGAGTAATCAATTAATGTAAAATCAAAAGTTATTAAATAGTGGTCGGAGAGGTTCTCATTATATGGGAAGACTATAAGATGTTCAATTTCAATACCATAGACCAAAACAAGGTCGAGGGTATGGTTGAACTTGTGAGTAGGTTTATCTACACACTGAGAGAAACCGATAGACTCAATTAGCGTAATAAACGCTTTACTGAGGCTATCGGTTACTACATCCACGTGGACATTCATGTCGGCAGTCAAAATGATTCTATCAGAGTCTAGGACTAGGCGTGATAGAAACTCTGAGAATTCAGATAGAAATTCAGTGTAGGCCCCAGGAGGGCGATACACTGTAACAAATAATAGAGGCTGTAGTGATTTCCAGCTTGGGTGCGAAAGAGTGAGAACCAGACTTTCAAACGTTTTGTAAGTCAGCCTGGGTCTGGGGCTGATTATTAGGCTTGAGTTGAAAATGGCTGCAACTCCACCTCCAATCTGGCCGGTGTCTCGGGGAATATGGGCATTTGTGTGACTTGGTGGGGTGGCTGTATTTAGGGGGACGTATTCTTGCTCACCCAGCCATGTTTCGGTAAGACAAAGTAGATCAAGATGGTTGTCTGATATGATTTCATTTACCAATACACCTTTATAGCGTAGAGATCTAATGTTCAGGAGTCCACATTTAATAATTTTGTTTTGTGGCACTACTGCATTAATTTTGATTTGTGCCAGGTTTTTATGCACGGCTCCTCGAACCCTTGGTTTTACATGCCTAGGGGGTCGAGTAGTTTCAATTGTTCTGATTTGTAGGGTAGGTGGCTGCTCTGGTGGAAGCACAGAGGAGCGTGTAGGACTGCAACTCTGCTTCCTGGTCCCAACTCTGGGTGGTCATAGTTTATTGATAAACTCGTCTATATTTCTAGAGATGAGCGCCGCACCATCCCAAGTTGGATGTATGCAGTCTCTCCCCATCAGACCAGTTTTCCCCTCGAAAGTTTGCCAATGATTTATAAAGCCCACGTTATTATCTGGACACCACCTTGATAACCAGCGGTTGAATGAAGACATACGGCTGTACATCTCATCACCAATCATATTTGGCAGGGGACCAGAGAAAACTACGGAGTCCGACATTGTCTTTGCGTATGTGCACACAGACTCAATATTTATCTTTGTGATCTCTGATCTCTTACGTCGTGTGTCATTGCCACCGCAGTGGATTACAATTGTATCATAACGTTTATGTTTAATTTTAGCCAGCATTTTTAAATCTGATTCGATGTCGCCCGCTCTGGCCCCGGGGATGCATTTGACTATGGTCCCTGGTGTCACTAACTTCACGTTTCTCATTATAGAACTACCAATAACCAGAGTTTTATTCTCAGTGACACGCGGAGGGGGCGTGTCACAGAGTGGGGCTGACGTCTCACTGCTAAACTCAACGGGTGTAGCAGCGAGTGGGGAAAATCTGTTTGAAACGTGAAGTGGTTGGTGTCCCGTGTGCTTTTGTTTATTTCTACGCTTACGACCAGGAGCAGTCACCCAGCCGTCTTGGGTCGTAGGGTGCGTGTGGGGACTATGATCAGTCACGGTCGGTGACCGTGGCTGGTAATGTCCCCCTGTTCCCTGTTGCACGGGAGCAGAGGCTAAAATGAGCACCACTAGACATGGTTTCCTCTAGCCGCCAGAGCCTCTCCTCCAGCGCTGCAAATAAACTGCACTTGACACAAACATCCGTACATCCAATAAAGGCGTCGGAGCTGTAACTATGCATTTGACATACAGCACAGGAGCGAGGATGAGAGCGAGACGGGAACCCGGGGGGGAAGGAGAGAGAAGCCATCGCCCAGCAGCCCAAAGTAGCCGCTAAGCTAAAGCTAAAGCTAGGCTAACTGTGAAGCCAACAGCCAACGGCAAAGTTAGTCCTTTAGCTAGACAGTCAGCCCAAGCAGCGATAAAGTCGCCACACAGTAGAGAGATAGGGTAGTAGTTAGCAGTGATAGTGTGTGTTCAAATCACAACAATACAATAATATCAACATTAGTGTCTTGCGCAGCTAAACGATGTACGTCTCGCTAGCGTCGCAGACAGTATAGGAAGTGACGTAACACGCTTACCGTCAGGGCTACGTCAGGGTTGCCAGGTTCTCCCTCCCTCATCATCACTAGGGCTGCTCAAACAGTCTACCAATGTATTGAGAAGCTAGAAACGGCCTCCCCTGGTGCGCCAAAGATTATCTTGGGGGATTTTAACTCTTGTAGACTGGACAATGTGCTGCCTACATATGAGCAGCATGTCTCATGTAGCATAAGGAAAGAAAGGAAGCTGGACTTGTAGTAATGTCACAGGGGCCTATAGATCCATACAGAAATCATCTGTGGGCACCTCAGATCACTTTGCTGTTCAGCTGCTGCCCACATACAAACACAAGCTAAAGCAGGAGAAGGTGAAACAGAAAACGGTGCAGGTGTGGTCCAGTGAGGCCGTACAGAGCCTACACAGACTGGCAGGTTTTCACTCAGGACCACTCCCTCCAACAGTCTGTCACAGCAGTAACCTCATATATATAACATTATGTGAGAGTATGCTTATTCCAACAAAGACTGTTAAAGGAGGAGTTCACCCAAAAAAATGACTTATTTTCTATCAATTACACACCCCATGAAGCCTTGATTTCATGGATTTATTTTTGTTGTTGTGGCATTCCTAAGACAATAATTTGATGACCGGGTGTATTTCCGGTAGGAGACACAAACTTACACTGTGGCTATTCAAAAATAGCAGATATACAAGCTCATAGCACGGCACCGAGTGCCGCGCTACGAGCTTGTAGATCTGCTATTTTTGAAAAATCATGAACATGTGTGCAAATCTTTGAATATATATAGTTCTTTGAAGCGAACATTTGTAACTCAAATTGTTGCTTCTGGGGGTCCCTGGAACAACATTTTGGGTGGTCCTTGACATGAAAAAAGTTTGAGAACCACTGATATCATAGCAACATAATAAAAAAATCCCCTAGAAGCAAATATTTGAGTTAAAAACGTTTGTTTAAAAAAAATATATACTGTATATATTCAAAGATTTGCACAAATGTTCACGATTTTTCAAAAATAGCAGATCTACAAGCTCATGGCGCGGCACTCGGTGCCGCGCCATGAGCTTGTATATCTGCTATTTTTGAATAGCCAAAGAAATCTAAAAATGACACAGATGCGTTCCAGGTCTTAAAGGGTTAAGCACTACCCAAACAACACGGCGTGGTTCACAGCTGAACTGAACAAGGCAGTGGAGGCTAAGAACAGAGCCTTTGCTGCTGGAGTTGAGGGGAGAGCTGCACAAGCAGCAATAAAAAAAGGAGGTGGTCCAGGCCAAAGGACGCTATAAGGATGGAGTGGAGGCCATGTTCCACACTGGCAACCTGAGGCAGGCCTGGCAAGGACTCAATGTCCTCACAGGGAAAACCCCAGCTAAGACCACTTAAAGTCCTCACAGGGAAAACCCCAGCTAAGACCACCACGGAAAGGAGGGAAGGAGAGGAGGCAGCATTCGTCACCGAACTGAACTCCTTCTACTGTCGGTTTGACGCCCACGACTTCGGTGAAGCATCAGAAAGGTTGAGGAACGAACTCCTGCATGAGATCAAGTGTAACGGGTTGTCTCTTTCTGTCTGTGTATTTGGTGTAGGTGGAGTGTTGAAGTAATGGACACGGTCACACAGGACTTGCTCTCATTCGGGTCTTTACTTTGGGACTCCTGGTAGATACATAAATGAAACACAGTGGTCAACAGCGCAGCAGCAGCATACAGTGTACAAGTCTGTGTAACAAAGATTTGAAATGATTAATATAAAACATTATATTTATTGATGCACCAGAGCATTCGTGCCTCTTACCTGCAGCATGGAATCATTTCCTCTGCTGAGGCAAACTACGGTGCGCGAAAAGGGACACTGTGACTGCACGCAGCTGCGCTGTTCAACCACCAGGTGGCTTTAGAACTACACAATATAGTGAAAGGCAAACGTATAGATTTTGTAGAAATCTATATACAGGTATCTCTAACTCTGTTACACAAGGAGGGGCGGAGTCAGCCAGTGGTCATCACAGAGGAGGAGGTGAGGAAGGTCCTGAGGAGCATTAACCCATCCAAGGCCCCAGGGCCTGACCTCATTAAAGGGAGGCTGGTGAAGGAGCGTACAGAGGAGCTGTCCAGTGTTCTCTGTCAACTCTTTAACCTCTCTCTCTATCCAGGAGAACACCATCCCTACACTGTGGAAACGTTCAGAGACAAGACTAACCATCCTGTGGAGCTGAAGGCCTACCGACCTGTGGCCCTGACATCAGTCCTGGTAAAGTGCTTGTAGAGACTAGTGCTACCATGCATCCTCACACAAGTAGCTCCACTCTCCATCCATTGCAGTTTGTCTACAGGCCAAATGTATCAGTGGAGGATGCAGTGATGACTGTACTAAATACCACCTACAGTCAACTGGAGACACCATGCATATGCCAGGATCCTTTTTGTGGATTTTTCCTCTGCTTTCAACTGCATGCAGACCCACATTCGCAGCACATTGCTGGGTGTTTTAATTGTGGTGTTTATTTATGTATTGTCTTGTTGAATGTATGCATTGACCTGAGCAAAGCAATGTTCCCTTGTGGATAATAAAGACATCTAATCTAATCTAATCAAATCTATGATTATTTGGGGGGTCCCTAGTTCAAATATGATTTTTTTGGGGGGTCACGGCCTGAGAACAACTGTTATAGATAATAATAATAATAATAATAATAATAATAATAATAACTGGGATTTATATAGCGCTTTTCTGAGTACTCAAAGACACTTTACAAAGCTAAGCTAAGTGGAACACAATCAAAACAAAATAACTTTAATAAGAAAATACAGACAATAAAAGTTAAAAACTTAAAAAGGCTACAGAAGGCCAGGGAATAAAACAAAATTGAGACTAGGGTGGTAGGAGATCAGCTAGGTGGGGAAAGCAGTTCTGAAGAGGTGGGTCTTGAGGGAGGTTTTGAACATGGCAAGGGTGGGGGCGGTTTTGATGTGAGGCGGGAGTGGGTTCCAGAGGGTGGGTGCTGCAACGGAGAATGCCCTGTCACCCCAGGTGCGCTTTGTTTTTTTGGAGGGGAAGCTGAGGAGGTTGGCATCGCTAGATCTGAGGGAACGGGTGGGGGGCGTGGTTGTGAAGGAGGTCGGAAATGTATTGGGGTGCCTGGTGGTTGAGGGCTTTGTAGGTGGTGATGAGGATTTTGAAGTGGATTCTGTGTTTGACCGGGAGCCAGTGGAGGTCACGGAGGACAGGTGTGATATGGTCTCTGGAGCGGGTGTGGGTGAGCAGGCGGGCGGCTGAATTCTGTACATATTGGAGTTTGTTGAGGGTTTTGGCGGTGATACCGTGGAGGATGCTGTTGCAGTAGTCTAACCGGGATGAGATGAAGGCGTGGATGAGGGTTTCGGCAGCGGAAAATGTCAGGGAGGGACGGAGACGGGCACTGTTCCGGAGGTGAAAGAAGGCTATTTTGGTGATATTGTTAACGTGCGGGAGAAATGACAGGGTGGGGTCAAAAATTACACCAAGGTTGAGGATGTGGGGGGAGGTTTTAATGAGGGAGCCGTCAATATTGAGTGCGAAGTCCTGGGTGGAGCGGGTGAGGATAATGTCATGTCATACACAGATGGCAGCAAACACAAGGGAGAGAGCGCACACCAGCGTTGATGAGGTGACCGTACCTTTAAATACATGTTTGCATCGTCCCTCTTCCTCCTCCTCCTCCTCCTCCTCCTCCTCCACATAGAGAAGCAGGAAATAAAACATAACAGTGTAAAATGAAACCAAGTGGACCCTTACGGGTCCATTTGGTTTCATTTTTCACTCTCAATAGTTAAAGATCTATATAAGGGTCAATTTGGTTACCAACTCTCCAGCATTTAACTGGGGGCAGTGTTGTGCCTGAACGCGTTCAATGAACGATCGTTCATGAACTTGTTCATATTTTGGGCGAACGTGAACTGAACGTACTGTATATCCGATAGATGAACGTTATCGTGAACGCGTTCATTCTGGCGTTTGTGAACGGCGTTCTCTCTTCGTTCAACTTCGTTCAAGAGTGTCCCAAATTTCCATGGTTACATCGGTTTGTCATGTTGTAGTTCATCCTATTCTGTGTTTCCGAGGCGTCTTGAACGCACCATCAGCCAAAAAAAGAGAAAAGCAAGGCTGTGTCTAACATTCATGTGAGCAGCGCGGAGTCCGAGTAGCACAGACAGTTACGGCCACTCGGCCAGGGCGGAGAGCTGACACCTTATCCGCTCTGCGAAGCTCATTTCCCGGCCACAAGCATTTGGAAGTTGACTTGTGTCTCTTCCAAAGTATCGGTGTTGTTTCCTTGGCTTCACTGCCGACAAAATTAACTTGAAGCTGGGCTGAATTAATAAGTAAACACCGCGGAACGGCGAAATGAGTTTGGGATCATGTCACAACAACAACGTGGCTGATGCGTCGTAGCACCGTAGCCTAACAGCCGACTTTAGGACGGTAGCCCCGGCCCCCGAACCTCTGAATGAACGTCATATTGTAGTCTGGACGTCCGACCCGACTTTATTTTGGCATTAAAAGTGGACTTCTGCACCTGGCTTTTGATGTTAACAGTGTCATACACTCACTTTGACAAGCCCCTAGCCCGCCCCCAAGATGAATGAAAATCTTTAGAAAATAGCAGATCAACAAGCTCACTGTGTCGCACCGTGACCTGTTGTGAGCTTGTAGATCGGCTATTTTCCAATAGCCAAAACTTAAATAGGGCTGAAGTGATTCATGTATTTGTAAAATCTACAAAGTAACTAGTAACTCAAGTTTTGAAATAATTAAAAATAAAGTACAGTACTTGAATAAATGTGCTTAGTTACTTTACACCACTGGAAATAATAAATATAGGGTGCTTTGTGTATGTACACCAGAGAGGATATAATGTATAAGAAAATCAAATAATTAACATTGGTTTTATAATGAATTGGATAAATAATAAAAGTATAGTAATAATAATAAATAATATATTTGGATGCATCCTGCTCCATATACAATACAATGCACTGCTTTTCAGTTCATCATTCAAGTTTGAGCCAATAAAAAATATGCGATTAATATGGGATTAATCGCACTAATATATATTGGAAAAAAAAGAATGAAAAAGAACTGAACTAGTTCATTTTTTGAACCATGAACTTTAGTTCAAAATTTTGAATTATGAACTGAACTTTGAACTAGTTAATTTTAAAATTTGTGAACTGAACTTTGAACTAGTTCATATTTTAAGTGAACTTTCCCAACCACCTGGAACCCCTTCAAGGACCACTAGTGGTCCCCGGACCACTGGTTGAGAACCGCTGGTTTAAGAAGTTAAGCTTTTGACGCAGCTGTTCACCATCACTTCATCAGTGGGATTAAAATACCTGGTCAGATGGCGCCATCAATTGGCCAACCTAGGCCGTATAAAGTGGTTAACACCTTTAAAAAACACTATTAATTTACCTGTGTTCATACTGGAGTGATCACTATCCTGCCTTAACCCTTACAAAAATATACCTTACACTTGAATACAGGTTTTTAAACCTTTCAAATAAACCTGGGTAACCTATGGAATAAAAGGAATTACTATTTTAACTGTTTAACCACGTTAACCCTATGAGCTATTTGGCTATTTGAAAATAGCAGATCTACAAGCTTGCGCTGTGTTTTAGCTTGTAGATCTGCTATTTTCAAAGCCTTTTTAAACACATGTTTGTTTAAATCTTTTCAGATGGGGGTTCTGTGGCCAAACACATACTCCTATGTGGGGGTCCTTGACAGAAAAAACACGTTGAGTTCCACTGGCCTACTGTATGTGGTTTGCATGCACTCACACACACACATTAACACATGCACTCACACACACACACACACACATTAACACATGCACTCACACACATTAACACGCACGCACGCACGCGCGCGCGCACGCACGCACGCACGCACGCACGCACGCACGCACGCACGCACGCACGCACGCACGCACTCACGCACTCACACACACACACACACACACACACACACACACACACACACACACACACACACACACACACACACACACACACACACACACACATTAACACATGCACCCACACACATTAACACATGCACTCACACACACACATTAACACATGCACTCACACACATTAACACACACACACACACACACGCACGCACGCACGCACGCACGCACGCACGCACGCACACACACCCGGTTGTGAAGGATACCAGAACCTGTTAAAGCCAACCCCCCCCCCCCCCCCCCCCCCATAAAGCTGACATGCAATTCCATTTTTTTTGTCTTGCATAAGCATTTGCAAGGTGATGATATCTTTGGAGCGAAAATGCAGCTACAGTTGGAATTTCTAATTACCTTTTAAAGGGTAAGACCACTTTGGTAGAGGTTTGTGTTGTGTAGTTACCTTGCCATGATGTAACTCCAAAGGTGGACAAGAAATCAAAAATAATTGCTCCATTGATTAGAAATTGATAATTCAAAATATGCTCCTCATTGACTTACATTGTACGGTGAAACAGCTCTCAAAGTCACATAATAAACATATTTTAGCACATAAACAAACACAAACAAAGCTGATTCAGAGAATATAGAACATCACCAAACCCAGTACTGTTTTTTTTTTTTATATAAAAATGTCAACGTCCTGTTGATTTTACTACCCACTGAGCATTTTTCGGTCTATTAGACGTCTAAATGACGTCTAAATGGCACCTAGCCGTCTAGGCTAAATCCGGTCTATGAGTGGTCTTGATTTGAAAGTTTTTTCAACGTCTAAACATAGCCTAGACGTTGTTTCAACGTCTAGTGAACGGCTATACGTTTATATCAAGACGTTTAAATAACGGCTATTAAACGTCAATGTATAGTTTTAGATGTCAGCCAAACGTTGAAATTGAACTCCATTTTGGACCTAGTTTTTAATTTAAAGGTTGAAATGCAGACATCATTTAGACGTCTAGATTAATCTATATATAGGCTCACAATGATCACTAGATGTAATTAAATCTAGACGTCTAAAGGATGTCATTTAAACGTCTAATTAAAAAATATATACAATTAAATATAGACGTTTGAATAACGTCTAAATGACGACTATAAGCATGTTCTACCTTTAAAATGTATTCAACTTTTCACATGAAACCCAATTTCTGAAAAATTAAAAGCTTGCAAAACTAAAAGCAAACCATGTTGCATTGAAATGCTTACCTTATTCCAAATGGTAATGTAGTCACGATGTCCTGATCATTTAATTACATTTTACTACAGTGTTCCTAGTTCCCTTCAGCATTCTACAACTGTCAGTTTAATTTCAATAGCAAGACATTTCTATTTCACATTTAAACAATTAAAACCATACGAAAGCTTTGCACAATCAATTTTAATTGACATTTCTTAAAAAAACACATCTCAAATTTAGGAGAATTTTGGACTAATGTTTTCTTACCTATTCTATGACGTTATGATATTTTAGGATGGAGTTATGACATTTTTCTACTGTACGATTCATCCTAAGATATCATGTCATAGAAAAGGTAAGGAAACCTTAGTCCAACATTCACCTTTAAGGACGGGTGCCTTAGACAAACAGCTTTTTTTTATTTTTTATTATTATAACAAACTGCCAATATTCTGGGAACATATAGTTGGTTAAGACCTCACAAACAGTAGGCCTACACCCATTATATTGATTAGGTCAAGGGTCTTCAACGTTTTCAGGCTAAGGACCCCCTAGCTGAGATAGAGAGATGAAGCAAGGACTCCTCTATATTGTATAAAATTGTGTTTCAGATTACACTATTTTTGTTCTCTTGGTCTGTTATTTTTTCCCCCTTTACACCTCTTTGCCAAAAATAGCCGATCTACAAGCTCACAACGCCTCGCGCTGCGTTGTGAGCTTGTAGATCGGCTATTTTGGCTTAAGTTCTCCTCAGAAAAGGGATAATAGGTTTCAAGTGGTTAAGGTAAAAAAAAAAATAATAATCATAACACAAAGATTTGGCGGACCCCCTGTAGTAACTCTGAGGACCCCCTGTTGAAGACCCCTGGATTAGGTCTCAGTAAACAAAGCACAAAAAAACAGACAGATGAAAAACTGACAAATTCTTACAGAGCCATCTGCTGGTCAAATCAAGTAATAGCAAGTTCTTACTTGGTGACAAAATAAAGTGGCCTGTACGTACATACATAATATAATCTGCCGAGGTTTGTAACCAACTTCACTTTTTCTGACAGCCAGACACTTTTAAGGAATAATAATAAAATAAAATATGCTTTTCTCAGCAACAATGGCACTTGGTTGACATGCATTTGTTTGCTACAACAGGTAACCTGCACATGAAAACTGGAATTATTCAACATGAATAATAATAGACTGACAACGGCCTGTGTCACCATCCATCACCCTTCAGTATTTGGAACAATATCTGATATAATGACATCAAAGAAAATGACATGTAGACTGTCTAGGAGTAACATTTTTTGTCAAATTACTGACAGTGTGCGTGTCCTTTTCTTTGATGTCATTGTCCGCAGTGGTGGAAAAACTACTCAATACTGCAATGTAGAAATACTATGTTAGATTCAAAAGTCCAGAATTTAAAATTGACTTACTAAAAGTACCAAAGTATGGCATCAAAATGTAACTAAAGTAGAAAGTACGCATTATGAAGAATGTCCCATTACAGATGGGGATGTTGGAACTGGACATCTTTATTTGGCTCTAGCCCTTTTTGTTTTGAACCCCCCTCCACCAATACGTCCCGGTGCCTGCTTAAAATGGTCCGAGATGGCTGCATTGACCTGCTCCTCTGTAGCCTGTCGGAATGTCTTTTGCACGGCTTCTGCAATCGAAACAATGAAAACAATGTTTTTTATTAATACAAATTGTCATTTATTAATGGTATGTCAGTCACACGTGTACACAGTGAAGAAGCAATGAAATGACTTGCACTTAAAATTGTTCTTTTTACCATTGATCACTGAGTAGAAAGCCGTCTTGATGAAAGGCCTCTTTGTGTGCTGTCCACCACCACGAAGGTTGAACAGTGTCATAAGGCCATTGGTGAACAGTCTGAAACAAACAGAAAACATGCAGATTGTAAACCGCATACTCAGACAACCTGTAATGAGGCCAATTATGTTGATATGAAAAGCAATGAACCCCTTTCCCATTCCATTGTTGTCTTAATGATGATATTAATACATTTTGGGGGATGCGGTTACATTGACATTTTTTTCCACTTGTATTCGGAATGACTGCTCATTCATAATAAAAAAGCTCATGTAAACACCTCAATTGGAATCGAATATTCCATTACCGTCTGAATTTTCATTCTGGTTTGGAAGGGTATATACACCAATCGGAATTTACCATATAAACACTTTATAGCGCTCCTCTCCGTTTGGAATACATGCATTCTTTTGCACATGACCACACTTAGTAGTGCTGTCAGAATTGGCCTAAAAGTAAATATCAAATCCCGATTTTTTTATTATTTTTTATATCAAATATTGTATGTATTGTATGTATATTGTCTGTGAAGAAGCACTCGCTCCTGCGGGGAAAAAAATGAATAATTCATATTTTTTTGCGTCATTTAATAAGCTTATATACTGTAACGGTTAAGCCCAGACTTGTCCAGGAGAACGGACGCTCCGAGGATCTGAGCCTGTGACGGAGGAACAATCTTTACCTGTCCTTGATATGCAAAGGGAACTTAATAATCAAAATAATCTATTCAGCCAGAAAATAAAATTAAGCTAGCCTACATGAGAAATGTGACAAGTAGTAGGCTAGCCTAAGTTTTAGAGTGTCTGGTTCAAATACAACAAAAATAACTAGTCAGAACTTGTTGATCTGCTACTTTCGAATAGAAATGGTGATAAAGGAACGTGGGGAAGCTCTGCCCAGGGTAGTGGAGCCGGGCAGCGCCTGGTCCATAAGTTCATTTTGAATGAATAAATATAGTCCATGTAACTGCAGCCAATGTGTACTCATACCTGTCTAGGATCTTCTTTGTGCAGGTCTTTATGTCTTTCCCCCCGACATGAGACAGTTTTAAAATCTGTATGATATTAAAAAATATTAACATAGATGTACATATATATATATATGTTTCAATGTGTTTAAGCATATTATTTTTGTAACTGACCATCGAACGTCGCAGGCGAGTAATCTCCAGGTCCTTAGCAACTTTTTTGAATTGCTCAAGGTTCGCTATATGGACTGGAGGGTCTTCATCATCGTCAGGGTCTTTGAGGCCTTTCAATTCCTCGAGAATTGCCACTAATGTTTCCACAACGACCTGCTGAAATTCTTATTGAAAAAAAAGAAAAGGTAATTGAACAAATAAGTTTAATAATGCCAGATAATACCTTTTCTCTTCAATTACTTTAATCCCTTAAAACACTTCCATTCTTACTTGTCTCTGACATCGGATAAGTGAACTCCTTCTTCTTGCCTGTTGAAAGAGATTGCATACCTGTTTAGCTCCAGTTCCCAATTATTGTGTAGGCACAGTTGTTACAAATATAACTATTGGAATACCAGATTATCCAAAAACTCATCACTATGTAAGGTTGCCTGTGATTTCAGTTATGTGAGGCTGTCTTTGGCTTTTGTCGATAACATAACACAGGCATGCAAACAGCCCCTAGGTGAAAATGGTGACATGTTGTTTTTTTTTCGGGTCAGGTGTCACACAATTGGCCCATTTGGGTTCAAAAAGGTGACTGTAGCTGAAAAGTGACACTTTTGCATGTCTGCTAACATTATTACTTATTTAGCAATTTCAACATCCTCATCTCTCTCCCCCCAAAAAAACTGCCACAGTAAGACCACTGCCCAAGTTGATAAAAACGTACCTTTCGGAATTCTGGGACTCTTTCTACGGTTTCCTGTTGATGAAAAAAAGGCAATTACGTGTCATTCTTCCAACATCAACACTGAGGATGACTGCTACTGTATATAGTCATCCGAAATGTACCTAGAGGAGTCCGCAGACATAGACTACAAATTAACCTTGTGCTGTCCTGTGTTGACTTGGAGTACGACTAGTACTCCTTGTAGGGGTGTTAAAAAAGGAAATTACACCTATGACTTTTTATATCACTGCTGAAATATAATTGTACCTTGAGGAGTCCTGGCACTGCTTGGGGTCCGTGCAGTACGCCTGCGATCCACTGTATAGGGCGAAACAAAGTAAATTACAAGCCTTATTAACAACACAAATATGATCACAGCTGTTGTCAATCTGTCCGCAGACCTAGACTACAAATTAACCGTGTGTTGTCCTTTGTTGACTTGGAGTACGACTAGTACTCCTTGTAGGGGTGGTATAAAAGGAAATTACAACTATTTATATCACTTCTGTAATATAATTGTACCTTGAGGAGACCTGGCACTGCTTGGGGTCCGTGCAGTACGCCTGCGATCCACTGTATAGGGCGAAACAAAGTAAATTACAAGCCTTATTAACAACAACACAAATATGATCACAGCTGTTGTCAATCTGTCCGCAGACCTAGACTACAAATTAACCGTGTGTTGTCCTTTGTTGACTTGGAGTACGACTAGTACTCCTTGTAGGGGTGGTATAAAAGGAAATTACAACTATTTATATCACTTCTGTAATATAATTGTACCTTGAGGAGACCTGGCACTGCTTGGGGTCCGTGCAGTACGCCTGCGATCCACTGTATAGGGCGAAACAAAGTAAATTACAAGCCTTATTAACACCAACACAAATATGATCACAGCTGTTGTCAATCTGTCCGCAGACCTACACTACAAATTAACCGTGTGTTGTCCTTTGTTGACTTGGAGTACGACTAGTACTCCTTGTAGGGGTGGTATAAAAGGAAATTACAACTATTTATATCACTTCTGTAATATAATTGTACCTTGAGGAGACCTGGCACTGCTTGGGGTCCGTGCAGTACGCCTGCGATCCACTGTATAGGGCGAAACAAAGTAAATTACAAGCCTTATTAACAACAACACAAATATGATCACAGCTGTTGTCAATCTGTCCGCAGACCTAGACTACAAATTAACCGTGTGTTGTCCTTTGTTGACTTGGAGTACGAATAGTACTCCTTGTAGGGGTGGTATAAAAGGAAATTACAACTATTTATATCACTTCTGTAATATAATTGTACCTTGAGGAGACCTGGCACTGCTTGGGGTCCGTGCAGTACGCCTGCGATCCACTGTATAGGGCGAAACAAAGTAAATTACAAGCCTTATTAACACCAACACAAATATGATCACAGCTCTTGTCAATCTGTCCGCAGACCTACACTACAAATTAACCGTGTGTTGTCCTTTGTTGACTTGGAGTAGACTACTCCTTGTAGGGGTGGTATAAAAGGAAATTACACCTATGACTATGTATACAAGTAAGACGCGCAAACGCTGGAAGCGAACGCAGCTCGAAAATATTGTGTATTTACGGACTTTGTGTGTGTGTGTGTGTGTGTGTGTGTGTGTTTGTGTTTTGACTGTAGCTGCACTCTGGCGCACTCTGTTGGCCGCACCCAGGCAGTGCACTGCACACAGACAGACAGACAGACAGACAGACAGACAGACAGACACACACACAAGCCGAGCAGACTTTCATAGTAAGCTCCACTTGGGCGGAGGCGCCTCCTTCCGCGTTCGCAATCACTGCTGAAATATAATTGTACCTTGACGAGTCCTGGCACTGCGTGGGGTCCGTGCAGTACGCCTGGGATCCACTGTATAGGGCGAAACAAAGTAAATTACAAGCCTTATTAACACCAACACAAATATGATCACAGCTCTAGTCAATCTAAATGTACCTTGAGGAGTCCTGGCTATGGATTTTCTGATGCCACGACTCGCTGTTTGGGGGCAGAAGACAAAATTACACATCTAAATTAAATGTTTTCAATGACATCTCCACTTTACCATCGATACATACCTTGAGATGTCTGGGTCCTCGGGACATTTTTTGCAACCCGTGTAAGTGGAGTGAGGTTGTCATCTGTTTGATAATAGAAATATAAAACATTTGACAGCTTGAACATATTTTGATTTCTGTTAATATCAAAATGTAACTTGTGGAATCATGGTCTTTCTAGGAACTGGATGTATGAAGATATGCTGTTGTGGTGAAAGACCAGCAAATTACACATTTGACTTTCACAATCACCCTTGTCATCTCTGCTATCCTCTAATCAAAAAGTACCTTTTGTGGTTCTCACTGCATGTCTGACCGGAGTTCTTCCTGGATCAACTGTTTGGGTGTGAGGGGGATACAATCAAAATTCTTACTTACAGTAGCCATTATGATCAATGCTATAATCAACAACATTGTACCTTGTGGAGTCCTGGCTCGAGTCTGTACGGGACTCTGTCTACGATACTCTGTTGAGGGGGCGGGGGGGAAAGTTAATTGCGCATCATACTAAAACACTTAGCACTGTAATCAACTCTAGACTGAATTCATATGTACCTTCAGGAGTCCTACTTCTTGTACGGAGCGGCGCCTTGCCACGATTCACTGTTGGGAGGTGGTATTAAGAAATTAAAATTGACACATATACCATCACCATTGTGACCACTGCTATTTGTATACCTTGTGGATTCCTGCCTCAGTCTCGGGCAGTGAAATTACTTTTATTACTTACCGTCAGTGATCTATGCTTAAATTTTAAAGATTTCATATTGAATGTTTAAATAAAATTATCTTTTAATCAGCGCTTTGCAGCTCAACGTTTTGAAAATGCTATACTTATTTATTCTTGAGGACCTAGTAGTAGCAGCATAGTAGTCGTAACGATAATGCAGGCAGATGAACAAAAAGCGAAAAGCTTAAAATAAATTACATACATTTATTATATGAATCATTCAATGTAGGTACCTTGTGCACTTCTATGTCTGGTGGGAGTTTCGTCACAACCTTAGGCAGAAAACATAAGACAGACAAATCTATAAGGGTATGTTTGGACATAGTAATTACACAGGTTGCAATTTATTAACCCATTTTGGGCTGGAACCCCCATTTGTAACTACACCTTTCAGGACGGGAAAATAAATGAATGCATCATGTTGGTATACCTGGTGTTGAGGTGAGCAAAGGGGTCAGGTTTCTGGTCAACACTGTTTTGCCTGTGGGCGTAGATTCATCTGAGGAGGATAATTAGGCCACATGTACAGTATATTGTTTAAATTAACTAAAACGAGGATACCCACTACATAAAAAGGAAAATAATTCAAACTCACTTGAGATCTGTGTCTCTGAGTCGTCAGCTGATGGCTGATCTGCAAATAAAAAAGATGGAAAAGAAAAAGTGATCATTTTGACAATCACACATTATTGAAAGTCATACAAGTTTACATTTGAAAAAAGTCTTACATGATGGTGACTCAACACAGGTCTCAGAGGTTTGTGGGGAAATAGGTGTTTGAGGTGCTGAAAGTCAAAAGAATAAACTCATTCCATATGTACATGCCATGTGTTTAAATGAAGATAATCACAGCAATTATATTTTATGAAACACATTTCTTTTTTAATAAATAAGGCCTCTTATCTTGTTGGCATACCTTGTGGCGCAAAAAGATCCACCGAGTAAATATTTTCTGGGCCTAAAAGAATATATAGATTTAGTTACCGGTAGATACATATGCATTGATTCATATTTAAAAAATAATTAAATCTTCTCGTTATAGAGAGGATTACTTAAGTTCACTGCAGTTTAACCGGTCGGTCTTTCTTTTTGTCAACAATATCAGATGTACAAGCTCACAAGAAGTGTTTTGAGCTTGTAGATTTTTTCATTTTAGGAGGACGTTCCCCCAGAACTGCCGCAATTTAGATTCAAATGGTTTCAAAAACAAAGCAAAAATTCTAGATATGGACAAACTCACATGGAATAAGAGCACGTTTCCTCCCTCTTCCTTGCCATTTCTTTGGACCTGTAAAAGCAATGATCACGTGACACAAGTCTAAAAATGAATGCAAACTCTGATCGATTCATTAACTGTACTTATGCAAGAGGCCAAACTTAAGGAAAGGTGAATAATATTCTCGGACAAGTGATGGGGGGTGGGACATAGCTATTAAATACACATTGTTCTGTTTGTTCAACTCGCAATACATTGACAATTACCTGCGGTGGTGGATGTGGCGGCACCATTATTTGGCTTTGCCATATTCTGTGGCACTGGACCTTAAAATTTAAAAAAAAGCAAATGTCTCACATTAGTCAAAAACATCCAGAAGGGTTCAGCAAGTTCAACTCGTAATACATTGAAAAATACCTGTGGTGGTGGATGTGGTGGCACCTGCACCGTTATTGGCCTTTGCCATTTTACGTGGCACTGGCTCTAAAAAAGGAAAGGAAAAGGAATTTGCTCACATTAGCCAAAAAGTTTCAAAACCTTTGCCAAGGTTTCAACTCTAATTAAACATAGACATAACATTATTCCCTAAAATAATAGGCTAGGGCCGTATTGGCAACATGTGAGATTGTTTTTTTTTACACATTAAATTTATCTAAATTATGTATCTATTGTTTCAAATCACCGATTGTGGCCGCTGTAGTCAAATTCTTCGCCTTTTTAAACATCTTTGGGGGAGACGGATATACGGGATCTAGAAAAAAGGGATGTACATATAGATAGTCAGAACAACAGTTAAATGTCAGTTGTAATGGGTGTTTAATGTGTAATGTTAAACATTGATTACCTTGTACATAATCTTTAAACTGTTTTTTTTTGGGGACCCGCTGAGACTGTCGCAGGGACGTCATTGTTCTGCAAATTGAAAAAGTAATTAGCTCTGTTCATCATTCATGAATAACCAAATACAGGGTTTCCTGACATAAGAAAGACTTATTTTCTTCTTTAAAAAAATAAAACCTTATTTTACCCCTTATCAAGTCCATCGGTGGGGCTGTACCTTTTTTGTTCAACTGCACAGCGATGCATGTTACGTACTGCTGTAACATCGCTGTAATAACGATTTTTAGGAATTGCTCGTTAGTATGCATCATCAAATACACCTTGTTGGACTCTTTTTCATCGGCGTGAAATGATACTAAGAAGCCATTTCCTTTGTGCTTCCTACCATTTGTTAGTTTTCAATGTTCTATGATAATTACTTCACCCTTAATACGTAATTAGTACTTGGACAGGGTTACATTTTCGGACGATGGCGAATCGGCGATGTCATACCTCTGTTTTGATCTTATGGCTTTAATGGACAGTGATAGGACGGGGGCTGTCAATGTTGAGCTGTTGCATCGCAAGGGCGGGTTTGTGTCTGCTAGGCTCTTAGATGTAGCCACAGGTCCTCCATTATGTGCCATTGTTGGTCAGCTGTGCTTCTGGGGTAGTTGACATAGTTAAGCTACTAGGCCCTTAGCCATCAGTGTAGACTTGTTTATTTCTGTACGTTTTTTTTCTGGGTCCATTACAACTCAGGGATGGGTGAGTGTGCCATTTCACAGCTTTTAGTCTCTGATCCGCTGCCACGGAACTGCTGGCATTTTCCTCTGTGTTGCTTAATGGGTGATAGTGACGTTCATCAGGCACTGAACCCCACCCACTGATGTCCGCACCTTGCAAGCACGCTTTACAAATTTTTTAAAGCTACACCAGTGTTTATCAAGCTTTTTGGTGCCAAGGTACACCTGGCTTAGCCAAAATATCCAAGGGCACACCTAGATATATATATATATATATATATATATATATATATATATATATATATATATATATATATATATATATATATATATATATATATATACTCTCATGTACACAAGATGTAATAAAGAAACCTTGACCATTACAAAATGTCTTTGGCCTACAAATATATAAACTTGGGTCAGTGCAATGAATGGAGAAGATGAAAAAAAAGTCAAGAGACAGTGCCTCAGTTTCACCGATTTATTTTTGGAAACATACTTGGAAACAACTTGTTTTGCTTTGATGTCATAATAAAGAAACCTTGAACTAAAAAACAGCACACACATGTTCAATTTGGCCTACAAATATATAAACTTGTCATTGCAATGAACAGGGGAGTTGGATTCACCTTCCCAGAAAAATACTTTAAAAAAACTCAAAAAGATTATTTAAAAAATATATAGGAAAAATTGGCCACAATAGCCTTAGTGTGAAAATGTTTTAGAAAGAAAAAAACACTTTTTAAGCCAGTACAAATGTCTTTGTTTGAAACTTGAGTCCTTTTTAGAAAAAATACTTTAAAACTCTCGCACACTGAAATTAACATTGAAAGCATGTAGTTATTCATTTCTTACGTTATACAGGGCAAAGTTGCATTCTATTCCTTAATTATACCCATACAGACTGGTCAAATGAGCATTTTTTCCGCTAAGAAGGTACATAGTGCAGATTTAACAGTTTCAAATTGACTTCATATGGCCATTTAATCCATATTGTGCAGTAGTGGAAAGATGGCAAATCCCTCAGAATGTGGAAGGCAAACAGCCTTCCTTAACAAGTCTTTTTTATCAAGCAGCCGTCTATGAGCTTGATCCATTTGTCTGTCCACATATGTAATGTTGATGATCTTGGACTTGCATGGTTTGTCAAACAGATCATTGGCATCATCCAGTGTAATGACATCAGCCACCAGCTTGCCATCACCTCTCTTCTCCCTCACAAACGCAATCTCGTCTTCAAGGAAGAAGCAACTATCTCTAGTTTTGGCTGAGACATAGTACCTCTTGAGCGACGATTTTTTGGTTGGCTTAGCATGCTCCTCTTCCGCAATTCTTTTAGTGACCTGTGCAATGGGATTTTGGCCAGTTCGAACCATTCTCTTAATGGACTGCAAATGGTTCTCAAAGGGGAATGCTGAAATGTCATTCAAGGAGCATTTGAAAGCAACTACATCTTCATGCAGGTGCAGCAGGCTGTGGATGTTGTACACACAGAAGGTGTTGCCATAATACTCAGCAGAGTTCTCTACAAAGTACCTCAGTAGTTCCCTTGAGTACTCGAGATATGCTTCTCTCTGCTCCTGATCAGCCTGAAGCATGATAGACATGCCTACTGTCAGACACAAGAAGTGGTGATACTGGTCATCTGACAGTATGCCTTTCAACACAACTGGACCTGTGTACAGTAGGAACTGCCGGAATTCTGTGGCTTTCCACCTATCAAGATCCACAAGAGACCTTGGTTGCCTGGCAAATTCAGAAGGCATTTCTCCTCTGAGAGCCATTAATTTGCTGGATAGTTCGTCTCTTGATCTTTTGGGCAGTCTGCACTCAGCAGGACCTTGAATCAAAAAGGTCACAAGTCTCTTTACCACTCCAAGGCAAACCACATGCATGTAGTCCAGGACAAACTGGCTGACACAGCCGACTCCAGTCGTAATGAGGGGCGTTGCTTTTTTTTGGTGGATTGTGTATTCAACCTTCTTAAATTTTTCATCTGTTCTTGTTTCACATGGTGCATGGTTTGTGTAGACCATCCTCCTGTCCACACGGACGGGCGAAGCTTTGCAGCGTTCGCATGCCTCATACGCATTGTGGCCTTTGATGCACTTAACAAAAGCTCTTGCAGGAGAGTCACAGATGAAAGCATTGATTCTGACTTCTAACAGGATCCCTTCATGATCAATGCCCTTTTCTTGAAGGTCTACCAACTCCTGTACAAAATCCTGTAGATACTCCTCTACTGGTTCTGGTTTTTTATTTCCACAAAATAGAGCCACAATGAAAGGGTCCGAATTGTGAAATTTTGCCAAAATTGGCCAAAACTGTTTCAGAGAGGATTTGTACAGGGGAACACCATCAATATTTATGTCCAACATGACAGATCCTGTGAAACTAGGGCATTGCTCAAGGTACTTGCGGATGCCAGACTCAAGACCATAATAAATGTAGTCACCATCACACTTCTTTTTGCTGTCTACAAAACGTGGAGTCTGCAGAAGTGTGCGGACATCTTTGGGCAAATGGTGGCCGTGTTTGCGGAGGATTGCTAGCATCTTATTTACACTGCTTTGGGTCTGCTTTGTGTCCGTGGCCCAAGATGCCACATCCTGTCTCAAACTCGACTGTTCCTCTTCCGTTTGTGATTCCAGATCAACAAGCTCAGTTTCTTCATCACTTGTGTCTGGGTACTGTCTATAACCAAAATCCTCATCAGGCTCTTCATCCATACTTTGAGCAAAAGATGTCCCTGCTAATGTCTCATCTTGAAGCTGGCTAGAGTGACTTGGACCACCCTCCTGCGTGTCCCCCAAATCCTGCGAGTCAACATTATCCTGTGACTCGGTCATGTCCTCATCACTCTCAAAATCGTCTAAAAAGTCAGCCGTCCTAGCGCGTTTTCTCCTCCAATCTTTTAAATAGTTAGACGCCATATTAAATTTTGCTGGAAGGAAAAACCCAGGAAGACAATATTAAAATAATTTGTCTAAGGAAAACATTTGTGGGTTTTATTAAATAGCAGATCTACACTTCCACAACACAACGCTTTGAAAGCTGTCGCTTTCAGCGCTGGTTTAAAACCACTTAGCTTGATTGCTAATTGTCTGCCGGGGAGTGCTGCCCCTCCCAGCCACTTAGCACAGGGCTACCAAGTGGCCTGTTCTACCTCAAACTGCCTCAAGTGCTCTGTGAGACACACACAGAGTATCAATGGCCTACTGCTTATAGCACAAATACAAACTACAGACTAACACAAGCTAACAATACAGCACTAGTAACAAAGCACTGAAGTACACTGCTAGTAACTTGCTAGATAAGAAATATGCTATACTCACTACCCAGCAGCCAGGAGCTAAGTTCACTCCAGATGTTGCAAAGCACACTGGAGTTAAAACTAGCAGCCTGCCTTTTAACCCTTGGAGCTGTGCTGCCCCTCCCAGCCACTTAGCACAGGGCTATCAAGTGGCCTGTTCTACCTCAAACTGGCTCAAGTGCTCTGTGAGACACACACAGAGTATCAATGGCCTACTGCTTATAGCACAAAAACAAATAGAAACTACAGACTAACACAAGCTAAGAATACAGCACTAGTAACACAGCACTTAAAGTACACTGCTAGTAACTTGCTAGATAAGAAAAATGCTTTACTCACTACCCAGCAGCCAGGAGCTAAGTTCACTCCAGATGTTGCAAAGCACACTGGAGTTAAAACTAGCAGCCTGCCTTTTAACCCTTGGAGCTGTGCTGCCCCTCCCAGCCACTTAGCACAGGGCTATCAAGTGGCCTGTTCTACCTCAAACTGGCTCAAGTGCTCTGTGAGACACACACAGAGTATCAATGGCCTACTGCTTATAGCACAAAAACAAATAGAAACTACAGACTAACACAAGCTAAGAATACAGCACTAGTAACACAGCACTTAAAGTACACTGCTAGTAACTTGCTAGATAAGAAAAATGCTTTACTCACTACCCAGCAGCCAGGAGCTAAGTTCACTCCAGATGTTGAAAAGCACACTGGAGTTAAAACTAGCAGCCTCCCTTTTAACCCTTGGAGCTGTGCTGCCCCTCCCAGCCACTTAGCACAGGGCTATCAAGTGGCCTGTTCTACCTCAAACTGGCTCAAGTGCTCTGTGAGACACACACAGAGTATCAATGGCCTACTGCTTATAGCACAAAAACAAATAGAAACTACAGACTAACACAAGCTAAGAATACAGCACTAGTAACACAGCACTTAAAGTACACTGCTAGTAACTTGCTAGATAAGAAATATGCTATACTCACTACCCAGCAGCCAGGAGCTAAGTTCACTCCAGATGTTGAAAAGCACACTGCCTAGAGTAAATAGCAACTTTTCAATCTGAATTGTCAAACGCCTAGTAGTACTAGTGAGTGTTCAAGCGTGATTTAAACACCATGACCACTGTCTTACTTTCATAACAGTTAAGGAATTTTAGGGCCCTATTCATATTAGGTTGACCTGTATAGCTCCACTGCACCATGTGGCTTATCAGTTAAAGCATCAGGTACTCAAGAGTCACATACTCATAACCTTGGCTAGGGCTGAGCAGAGCTGAGGCATCTAGGGTGACATCAAGTTAAATTTTGGAGCTGTGTAACAAGTCTTTTCAATCTTATGCTTGCCAGCAGTATGTTGGTCAGCAGTAAAAGTTATTTTATGTAATTCTTGCAAGACATTTATGCTTTAATAATATTTTTTTCTTTAATGCTGGACTATTATAGACACAGTGGTGAACAAAGTACTCAGTAACAGAGTCAATATTTATCTAGTCCTGGTCAAATCTACAAGTTATTGATTCCCTTTATCCAAAATCCTTTATTTTGCCTAAAAATAGCACATGACCTAACTTTAAGCATTCCAATGGTCATGGTTGTTTAAATAGTTAAGGCAATTCAAACAAAATAGTAGTGAAAGTGATATTTTTGTGTTATTGTTAAAAAGGTAATAGTAATAGCAACAGAGCCTTTGTTCGGGCACAGGGGTCTCTCCAGCTCTTTAGTTATCATAATGTAGTGCATTTTCAGGTAGGTGAAATTGTTTTGGCCAATCAGGAGAGAGCACTGATTTTTAATAAAGAGCTGGAGAGCCAGGGGAGACTCCTTCAAATGAACAAACACTCTGTAGCAATGATTACTATCAGAATATAGAGGTATTTAACACTGTTACTGAACAAACACTCCATTGTAATGAGTACTATCACAATATAGAGATATTTAACATTGATTTTAACCAAAGTAAATCACCCTACCTTTAACAATCAAAATAAATACCTAGAAGCTAAAATAGCTGATCTACAAGCCATGATGTGTGACATACATTTTAACTGTAATTGAAATAGGGCTTAAAGGGATGCCCCCAAAATTACTATTTTCTAATGATTACACATCCCATGGAGACCCCATGGAGATTGCTTTTAGTTGCATTCCTCAGTCAATACTCTGGTAGGAGAGTCAAAGTGTCAACTTTGCCTAAGTGGTCATCAAAATATTTTCTTAGGAATGCGACAAACAAATGTACATGAATTCAAAGCTTGATGGGGAGTATAATTGATATAAAATAATTATTTTAGGGGTGAACCAACCCAAAAAAAAAAGGGTTTAATTCACACAAAACATTTTAAAATTTAAAAAAATCTCTTACTATTAATGTTTGGGCCTTATGGACAGCAACCATAATCAGAAGGAATTGGGCCGCTTCCGTAATAGGTGTTCCTAGTGATACTGATTAAGGTTGTGTTCAATTCTGAGGCTCTATGCACAGCAGCCATATTGGAAATAAATTGGGCTTCTTCCTTACTTCCTTCACAGGTGTAACCCAAGATTCTAATGAAGGCTCTGTTCCATTAGGTGTAGCACATTGTTTCTCCAATAACTCTGAGTGTACAAATGGAACCCAAATGGGTCCATTTGGTTCAATGTGTACACTCTCAGAGTTACACACCCGTAAGAGGCCATTTGGAACACCCTCAAGGAACCATAAGGGTCCCTGGTCCACACTTGAGACCCACGGGTGTAGCAGAGTGTTTACATTGAGACAACATGCTGACTCTGTTTGACTAGAATGGAACAGAGCCTTCATTAGTATCATTTGTAACACCTGTGAAGGAAGTAAGGAGAGTAGTGATGGGAAAAACAGTTCATTTTGGTGAACGAACGAGTCTCGTTCAGTTCAACATTTATAAGGAAGGACAAATAGCTTTTGTAAAACAGTAAAAACAGATGACAAAGTAAACCAAAAACACAACCAAACCTAATGTATAAGTTACAAACTAAAGTGCATTTACTACAGTACTGAACTGAAGGTATTTTGTTATGAGACCTCCACTTAACTTTATAGAGCATAAGACTATTTCTGTACATTATGAAGTAACTATTTGGTGAAAATAGCAGATCTGTTCAACCTGGTCAAATGTCTGCAGACAGCTTTTTAGGTCATTTAAATTCAACATTTATAAGGAAGGACAAATAGCTTTTGTAAAACAGTAAAAACAGATGACAAAGTAAACCAAAAACACAACCAAACCTAATGTATAAGTTACAAACTAAAGTGCATTTACTACAGTACTGAACTGAAGGTAGGCTATTTTGTTTTGAGACCTGCACTTAACTTTATAGAGCATAAGACTATTTTTGTAGTTGATACATTGCTAAGCGAAACACTCTAGTTTTTTATGAAGTCACTATTTCAGCTGGTGAAAATAGTAGATCTGTGAGATTGTATTTTCACTATTATTATCACACACACACACACACACACACACACACACACACACACACACACACAGCATTTGGGTTAAACAGTAACCCAAATGCAACGAAAACACAATCAAAACGTTTTTTTCATAAAGTGTTTTTACTTTACTGGAGTATTTTCAATGTATCTGTATTTTTACTTCTACTCAACTACATCTCAGAGGCAAATATTGTACTTTTACTCCACTACAATCATTAGAAAACTTTAGTTACTTGTTACATTACATTACTTGTTACATTACATTATATTATAAAACCTACATTTACCACTTTAGCCCTATTTTGTACAAGCTCATAGGGCGTTGTGAGCTTGTAGATCTGCTATTTTCAAAACATTGTATTCATTCTATTTTGGCTATACTATGTATGTGGCTGACTGGCTGTGCATGCAGAATGCAGATTGCATCTTGCATTCATTCTGAAACGTGTTAATTGTCCATCACCGTTCACTCATTAGTTGTCTGTATTTCTTTCATAGTTAAATCTCGTGCAATCGACGACCATTACCGGTTCATTGAAATACATTCAATAGACTCCACGCATATTTATTTTATTTCTTTCATACAGAAATGAGTACTAACTGGTCACCACCGGTCTTTTGTACAGGAACAATGAACACAACACAGCCTCATTTCAATTCACAAAATTTGCAATGCATGTCCGCCTGTCTGTCGCGCGAAGCACGCGTCGCTGAAGCTCCCGTCCTCCTGTGTGTTGTGTGTGTGTTTGCGATCCTGCGGATCGGGGCCGGGGGGCGGGGCATGAACGAAACCGTGAACGCACCAGTTTCGAGTCATGAACGTGTTCGTTCACGTTCACGGCAAAGAACTAGTTCTTATGAGCCGATCGATCATGACCGACACATCACTAAAGGAGAGGCACAATTTCTTTACAATTTGGCTGCTGTGTATAGAGCCCAAACCAGAGGTGTAAAGTAATAAGTCCATTTACTGAAGTACTGTACTTAAGTACAACTTTGAGGTACTTTTACTGGAGTATTTCCAAATTTCAATACTTTTACTTCTCTACTCCACTACATCACAGAGGCTAATATTGTAATTTTACTCCACCACTATTAATTTAAAAATGTTAATAGTTAATGTGTAATTTAACCACTTTAACCATGGCTATTTGAAAATAGCAGATGTATAAGCTCACGTGTAAGCTTGTAGATCCAAGTATTTTTTATAGATTTTGAAAAATGTGAAATGTGTGAACTTGAGTAAAAATATACTTGTAAATAATGTACACTGGACTTTTACTTGTTAACATTATTTGTACATAAGAGTCAAAAATAGAATCATTAATTTTGATATGTAGTGTAGTTAGAGTATTCTGGAACTAATTAAAAAAATGTACTTAGTTACTGGACACCATTGGTTAAAGCAGGGATCTTCAACGTTTTCTGGCCAAGGACCCCCTAGCTGAGAGAGATGAAGCAGGGACCGCCTACTCTATATTGTATAAAATTGTGTTTCATATTAAACTTTTTTTGTTAACTTGGTCTGCTCTTTTACCCTCTACGCCTCTTTGCCAAAAAATAGCCGATCTACAAGCTCACAACGCCTCGCAGCGCGAGGTTTAGCACCCAATTCAACCACCATTCATTAACATGAACGTTTGAATGGAAAAAGAATAACAATCTCCTATCAAGCAGCGCTAAAATCCACGTTTGACCTAAACGTTTGTGTCAGAAGGACATTTCTTCCAAACCATTAAAAAGCTAAAACACTGAACGCCAAGTTAATTAGCATTGGCTAGCAGTCCACAGCAAGCCTATGCTACACAAGCTAGCTGCGACTGCTAGGCTAATGCTAACTGAAACATCATCACGACGACATCATCATCACAACAACATTAACAACAAACAAACTTTGCAAGAATAAATATATTTTCCTTTAGCACTCACCTATGCAGCTTCTCTTCTCTTTTATTCGTCTCTTCTTTCAAATTACTCGCCAATTTTTCATCAAAACTCCGCCATCTTGTACGTAACTACCTTCACTCACAAAACAAGCTCTCTCCTACACGCGTGTGCTCTGACCGGAAACAAGTTGCTGCCTCCCACTGTTGGCTTTACGCATTGCACCCATTTTAAACTCAGGCCCAACACACAGAGCTGGTTCCTCACGCATATCACAACGATATGCTGTTTATATTCATTTAGGCTTTTTTATGTATATACATATATATATAAATATGTATATAAATGTATATAAGTATGTATATAAATATATATACATTTGTATATATTATATTTATTTTCATTATCCTATCACCATTAATGCAAACTGCCATGATGTATAAATAAATAAATACTGATATCTCATCATTTCTAAGCATTAAAAAAAAAAGGTTTTAAAAAATGACAAAAAAGAAGAAGTATTTTAATGGTTTAAAAAAGGTCTAAATCAAAACGTTGATATATAGTTTTGATTTAAACGTCTAGATCAAGGCTAAATCTAAACTATAATGTATATTGATCAATAGTGATATTAGTGAGATTTAGTCATTTCTAAGCATAATGTTAGCACCCTAGAATAAAGGTTTTCTAACAAAATGAATAAAAAAGAAAATTATTTTAATCATCTAATTATGGTCTGCATTTCAACGTTGATATGTAGTTTTCATTTGAACGTCTAGATCAAGGCTAAATCGAACTATACTGTATATTGATCAATGGCTATTCAAAATATTTTTTTCCAATATTTGGAGATCGGTTATGCAACTTAGAGTTGTTTTTTCTAATCGATATTCATGTAATAGTTGTTTAAATTCAATCGGCTATATATGGTCTAGATATAGACCGAATCTAGACCAGCTAATTTAGGTCTACAAAAAAACCGGACGTCTAAAAAACGACTATGGCTCACTGGGTATTTGAAGATCCGGATCCGCGGATCCAGTACGGGTTTTCTTCTAAATACAAATAGCAAAATCAACAGGAAGTTAAAAAAAACAAAGAGTACTGGGTTTGGTGATGTTCTATATTGTCTGAATCAACTTTGTTTGCGTCCGTTTACGTGCTAAAAGAATGACTTTGAGAGCTGTTTCAGCGTACAATGTAAGTCAATGGGGAGCATATTTTGAATTATCAATTTCTAATGAATGGAGCAATTATTTTTGATTTCTTGTCCACCTTTGGAGTTACATAATGGCAAGGTAACTACACAACCCAAACCTCTAACAAAGTGGTCTTGCCCTTTAAGCTATAGCTTTATAAATACATTATTGTATATAACCCAAGGACAACTAATATGCATAATTATGCATAATTATGCTCTTGACTATTATTTGTGATACCTTTCATTAACACATTGAGTGCCAGGGGTTTTTCAAAACAGGGTACCTCCAGTGCCTGGAATTTCAAGCTTTCTGGCTCATCTTTCCAGGACCACAGAATGTTCTGTGCTATTCCTATGTAAACACCAAATATCTCAAAATACAGATTGGAATCTCTGCTTTAACCAGGGGAAAAAGTGAGTTGATAGCATGTTCTGTTTTTGAGATATTGGCTGTTGAATTGTTGGTTGAATACAGCTTGATTTCACCAAAAACAGCACCTTTTCTTTAGAAACAGAGTTATGGCCATTTTAGTAAATCTTCTTTTTCACATTTTTTTTTCCAAAAATGTGAAAATTAATTTGACATTTATTTTTGCCTTCAGTGACAGTAGTCATCTCAATAGTAGTTGCTTTAGAAAAAAAAAAAAAAAACGCTTTTGAAAATACTTTAGTGGTTTGTTCAAGATTGTACTTTACTAGAAGTTCGGGCCGCTAGCGTGACGCGTCGTTCACTTTGCAGTGCGCCATGTCTGGCGTTGTATCTCCAGCCGTTGTGGCTTTGGTGAAGTTGTCGTCATTGTGGTGGAGAGAGTTCTTGTGGTGGAGAGAGTTCCTTGTATAGATTATTACTATTTATCACTATGGAAGCCGTCGAACTGGTGCGATCTGACGGCATCCTAGAATTTATAGGTAGGATGTGATGTCATGTGATGTCATGCTGTCGTGAGATTACGTCACACTGGCGTTGTCATCGTGATGTCAGATTACGTCACACCGTCACACTGGCGTCGCATACGGACAACCGACATGGCGCAGGATTCAAATTGTATATATACTAGAAGTTCGGGCCGCTATGCGGCCCGAACGTCTAGCGTGACGCGTCGTTCACTTTGCAGTGCCACCTTACAGGCACCTCACAGTGTGAGAGAGAGTGTTGTGCTCTCCTAAATCCACGGCAGGCTTTGAAAGTACCCACTTCAGAAAGAGGTGACGTGAATCACCTCTCCAATGACCAAAACCCACTATGGAAGCCGTCGAACTGGTGCGATCTGACGGCATCCTAGAATTTATAGGTAGGATGTGATGTCATGCGTGATGTCATGCTGTCGTGAGATTACGTCACACTGGCGTGATGTCAGATTACGTCACACTGGCTACATTACGTCACACTGGCGTGATGTCAGATTACGTCACACTGGCTACATACATACATACAGACAACCGACATGGCGCAGGATTCAAATTGTATATATAAGAGAAGAGAAGAGATAGATAGATAGATAGATTGTTACATCTTGTGTACAGGTTGGATTCCAACCAGACAGCAGCAGCAGCATATGTAGTAACAATGATACATACATTGATTCATTAATGTAAAAATAATCTGGGCTAATAATAATAATAATAATAATAATTATAATTAGGGTAATAATAATGATAATAATACTACTACTAATAATAATAATAATAACTAGAAAAAGTGCTCCTCGGAGCACAACTCTCCGCCAGAAGACTTGTGTTGGTTCGAAGGTCGCGAAGGTCGCTATCCCTCTTGTATATGTAAGTGTCCTATCCATCCTGTCTGGGTAAGTGTCCTCTTCCGTTCATTCTGTGTAAGTGTCCTATCCCTCCTGTCCTATCCGTCCTGTCTATGTAAGTGTCATATCCCTCCTGTCTATATAAGTGTCCTATCTGTCCTATCTGTCCAATAAGACAGATAGGAACAATTGGACCGCGACTACTTGACTACTTCCGGTTCGAAGGTCTGGGAGTGAGCTAGTGGCCGGATTTTCGGTATTGGAATCTGGCTTATCACAGTGACACATGTATTTATAGGTCGCTATCCCTCTTGTATATGTAAGTGTCCTATCCAACCTGTCTGGGTAAGTGTCCTCTTCCGTTCTGTCTGTGTGAGTGTCCTATCCCTCCTGTCTGTATAAGTGTCCTATGTCATATCCCTCCTGTCTATATAAATGTCCTATCTGTCCTATCTGCCAATTATGTATCAGCCATTTCATGGTTCCCGTCTTACCTCACTCTGACAGTGGCGGAGACACTGTCAGAGTGATGCCATGTATATATAGGCCCGGTGGCGTCACTAGCCAATCAAATCACAGTATTTCACGTGTCACGTGAGGCTTGACCAATCGGTGTGTCATGTTTAGAAAGTGAAAACGCAGTGATAACAATACTCTCCTGGCGGAGAGTAATAATAATAATAATAATAATAATAATAATAACTAGGCTACAAAGTATTGGCATCAAACTGTGCTTAGTTTGTTTTCAAATAATTGTAGTTGAGTAAAATAACTTACTTTACACCACTGTTGTTCTTTAAATCTAATTAGTATTATTAACGATAGATTGTAACATCTACAAAGTACATCTTGTGCGCGCCGACAGACAGACAGACAGACAGACAGACAGACAGACAGACAGACAGACAGACAGACAGACAGACAGACACAGAGACAGACAGACATATAAGGCTGAAGTGGTTAATGTATGTTTTGTAATAATAATCAAAATGTGCAAAGTAACTTGTAACTAAAGTTTTCAAACACTGACTGCGTATCGCATGCGTCTGTATATATATACTCAGGGGCGGACTTAAGGATCTGGGGGCCCCAGGCGAACGGTAGTATGAGGCCCCCCTCCCCAGATTTTTTTTAACAGAATAGATGTAATTTCCAGTATTCTGGTGCATTTTGGGAGTTTGATACTTCTATCAGGCTTTACTAGCATGGGATCCATTAAAAAGCTAAAGGTAGGCCTACAGAAATTGATTTGATTTTTCTTTTCATGAGGCCCCCTAACTCTTGAGGCCCCAGTCGGTCGCTTAACCTTGCCTACAGTTAAAGGAGCTACACCATGAATTTAAAAAATAATAATAATATTTGATATCATATTGTTTATGTCCCTCAAACGTTTTTCAAAAGGTTTGAGCCTAAATCAAGCCTCAGATATACTCATTCCAACTAACTTCTCTCTGGCTTATAAAGCACTTTCACCTGCAATACCCAACACATTCTCACTCCCAACTAGTCACTTAATGAAGAACCGTCAGTAGCCCCTAAACGTCCGATTATGAAGGTCCTGGTTCCCCTAAAAGTCCGATTTTGCAGTCCTGGTTATTTCTCCCTAACGCCCTAAAAAGTCCAAACGGGACTATGTCGTTTGCGCATGCGCAAATGAACGTTCAACATAGTGTGGTGGGTGTGGTGGATTGCTCCATTTACAACGCTAACGTCCAGGTCATAAACGATCAGATTTCAAATATGAAGTGCTTAACTAAAGGCCACGGATGTTATAATTGTGTACGTTCCAGCTTGAGTACCCATATCTTCCGTATTGTTCAATAAAAAGCCTTTTAATCCGATCGACAGCCATTTGCTCCGTCTTTTCATCAGCTTTCAACTATGCGATCCTATCGGTTGGGAGGTGTATTGCACATTATAACTCTATGCGAAAATGGCCGACGATCGGATTAAAATGCTTTTTATCCAACAATACGGAAGATATGGGTACTCATGCTGGAACGTCGGCATTTATAACATCCTGAGCATTTAGGTAAGCACTTCATATTTGAAATCTGAACGTTTGTGTAGACGTTACAGTTGTAAATTGAGCAATTCATCACACCAGGTTGAAGCATGTCCATGACCGTCATCTTTCAGGCCTACCGCTGATAACCATTAGCACATGAAGTCAATTCATTGTTTAATTTCAAATATGTTTAATTTCACGTATACCACTTCATTCTGTTGATGTTTCTATTTTACTGCTACAGCAATTCATCACAAGGCTTTTTCTTAACTTACTATTTAGCATTATATATATATATATATATATATATATATATATATATATATATATATAGTCCTGGTTATTTCTCCCTAACGCCCTAAAAAGTCCAAACGGGACTATGTTGTTTGCGCATGTGCAAAAGAACGTTCAACATGGTGTGGTGGTGTGTTGGGGATTGCTCCATTTACAACGCTAACGTCCAGGTCATAAACGATCAGATTTCAAATATGAAGTGCTTAACTAAAGGCCACGGATGTTACAATTGTGTACGTTCCAGCTTGAGTACCCATATCTTCCGTATTGTTCAATAAAAAGCCTTTTAATCCGATCGACGGACATTTTCTCCGTTTTTTCATCAGCTTTCAACTACGCGCTCCTATCGGTTGGGAGGTGTATTGCACATTATAACTCTATGCAAAAATGGCCGAAGATCGGATTAAAATGCTTTTTATCCAACAATACTGAAGATATGGGTACTCATGCTGCAATGTCGGCATTCAGAACATCCTGGGCATTTAGGTAAGCACTTCATATTTGAAATTTGAACGTTTGTGTAGACGTTACAGTTGTAAATGGAGCAATTCATCACACCAGGTCGAAGAAGAAGACAATACTGGGCTACTATACTGGTTGCTATGAACGCTCCCCCTCTTCATTACACAACAACCGTGTTTGCTTAATCAACCACCGCATTATTGTTTATGTTGCTGTAGCTATTGCTGCAATAGAAATTAATCACAGGGCTTTTTTTTAATCTTACTATTAAGTTTAATATTATGTTGATGACCACTTGCATGGTCATCATCTTCTATGAGTATAGACAAGACACAATTGATATATAACTTAATTCAGCTCCGGTGTCAATGTTAATATGTTCAATATTTTTTCCACAGTAAGAACGTATAATAAGCAGCACGATTTAAAAGAACGAATGAATGAATAATAATTGTGTGTGTGTGTGTGTGTGTGTGTGTGTGTGTGTGTGTGTGTGTGTGTGTGTGTGTGTGTGTGTGTGTGTGTGTGTGTGTGTGTGTGTGTGCGCTTGCGCGCAAGCGTGTTTGCATATCCGGTCTGGTAGGAAACGGAAACTATCTGTGCTGGCTGTGCACACTCGCACACAACAACACATACAGCGGACGTGAAACCTGTTTGTTTTTATTACTTCATCAATTTATCACCCAGGACATTTCATGCATCTGCAGGCACGCAGCTAAAGTTAAAGGTAAGACAGAGAGATTCTTGTATCTAATGCACTTTTGTCAAATTCAGCTAATCAATCATCCATGTTATCCTCCTATGTTACGAGCAACATGCCTGGCTAGCCTTGGCTAACGTTAGCCCGTTGCGTTTCATTGATTGAATATTGTATTAACAGTTTGCAAAAAATAAAGTGGTACGCTTATACAATGATGCTACAAGTATAACACAAAAAAGCCCTAAGGGCTTGTTTCCATTGTGGTCCTATGTATCCAATTCACCAAAACTTTTAGACATTCATACTATAGCAAGCTAACTCTTTGTTTACTCTTTGTTGTTAGTATGAGTGCCGAGGACGATGACATTCTCCAAGGCTTGGATGATATCGTTGGACAGCAAACACCTCCCGCACGACCACTGAACGTGAGGGGAGCAAAGAGAGATGCAGAGGGTGATGAGATACTGCAAGGCTTGGATGACATTGTTGGACAACAAGCAGCTCCAGCAAAAACAGTAAAATCACGTCCTGCTCCTGCACAACCGCCTAAATTGAGGTGGACAAAGAGAGATTCAGATGGCAATGTAATAAGCAAGAGGCCAGTAGTTGGTCGGAGACCATCTAGTCTGACTAGTCACGGTTAGTGTTAATTCTTCCAAATATAAAACATATGATTTGATATCGTTTCAGTCCTTCCTTAACCAATCTCGTCTATGATGCCAGTGCCACTGCTACCTGCACCATCAAAACACAATAGACATTACATATGTGTATATATCTGGACTGGGACGCTTTTGTGTTTCAATGTTAGTGAAGCATCATTGCCAGACCATACATGCATCACTATGAATGTACTAAATGTGCTATGGGGTTAAAACAAATTCTGTTAAAACGATTTTTAATCTATTTTATTCAAATTGATAATTTTAATAATCATTTGATTATTTTGATTAAATGTAGTTAAATTACTTTTTGTTATTTGTTAACATTCTATATTTTGATAGTAATCATTGCTATAGGTTGTTTGTTCAGTAACGGGTTCTCCCTGTCTCAGCTGTTTAGTAAACAAAACATTTTCAGGATACCAATTTCATCCAATCAGTTGAGAAAACACTTACAGGATACCGGATAAAGTGATATTGTAAGTGATGACATGAAGAAATGAGCAGACAAAATTGAAACTGAAACACTGATAAATGGGTACTCTCCTGATTGGATTTAAATTTCAACATACCTAAAAATATGTTTTGTTTATTAGAGGCGGGGAGTCCACTGTTATTGAAAACACTATAGCAATCATTACTATCATAATATAGAGCTTTAACTATCTTTTACTGTTACACCCTTATTTCAGACTGACTAAAACAATGCAATTTATAATGACATTAGACAAACAAGGGGTGAAAATAATTGGCTATTGCACAGAAATAGAAACACAATTATAATACTTGGGTTATCTTACATTTCTAGGGGTATTATTTTCATGGTACATTTACACATTACACTATCTGAAATTCTTCCTCTACTGCGCCTAACTATTTGGAGCAGTATTAATACCATTAATACGACACCCGGGGAGCAGTTAGGGGTTAAGTGACTTGTTCCAGACATTTTGACACACTACACTGGACGACCCGAGGGTCATACCTGAGGGTGGCCCCTCCAGCCATTTGGCTATGGCCGCCCCATTCGGTTGACCTCAAGTGCTCTTTTTATAGTGCTAGCCAGTAGCCTCTTCATTGTGTCCGGGTTGCTCAGTCGGTAGAGTACTAGCCTTTGGACCACATGGACCTCGATTCAACACCGGTGGTTCGATACCGGGCACCACTAACTGAGTGTATGAGTAGCACTGCTTGGGTAAGATGTGCGGTAAGGTCTGGGAGCTGATGGTAGGTCTCATCAATACATCTACCAGGGGCCTAGCGTGTTGAAAAGGGGATAGACACCCTCGTTCCTGGTCGATACTGACAAAAAGCCACTCCGACCTACTCACTCAAATCCTGAAATTAAGAAAAGTTTTCTAATCCTAGCATGATTTGACTGGCACACATTTAACATGAAACATCTTTTGATATAGGCGGCGTTTGGTCCAGAAACCTCTTTTCAAAAGTTAAAGCGTAGTAGCATTACATTTGATGTATCTAGATCCAAAAACAGAGAAATGACAAAAACTCTAACTCAATGATGTGGTCTATATCAAAGCATACAAAACCTTTATAAGTCTGATCCAAAACCTATATTAATATAGATTGTGTACAAATGTAATGGTTCTACATTATAAATACTGCTTAAATAGGTTAATGTTTTCTGCATTACAGCTGAACCGTGCCATTCCGGGTCTGCTTCCCCACCTCCCCCTAATGCAGAGGCGGGCTTTGCTTCTGATGGTAGGTCATTCAATGTTTAATGTTTTGTACATTGCATCTGAAAAAAAAAGTCAGAGCTTTCTGTTTTAGTTTTTTTAAGCTACTGATCAGCAATCTCCAAACATTATTCACAATGTTTAATCGTAACGCGGTTACAATTTAATGTCCATGTTTTTGGCCAAAACAAATATTAGTGGGCCTCATACTGTTTTTCTTTTACAACTGCAATAGAATATCTTCTGCGAGATCTGCAGCAGTACCTGATCGGTGATGATGAGCCAGAAGAAGAAGAACAAAGAGCTCCTCAGTCTAACGTGGATTGGAGCACACGTAATACACTTTTTTCAGAAAGATGGAGGGAAAAGAGGCCGTGCCATGTTAACAGCATGCTGGCACAGGGTAACGTGGCAACACGCGTCTGCAGCCAGTGTGGGAACAGCATGGCAGCTGTCAAATGCAGAGACTGCCTCCCATCTCCATTCCTCTGTGGAGAATGTGATATTAGCAGACACAACAAAACCTGTGTGCTCCACAACAGGGATGCGATGTCTGC
Source organism: Gymnoscopelus microlampas (assembly GCF_963454915.1). NCBI lineage: Eukaryota > Metazoa > Chordata > Actinopteri > Myctophiformes > Myctophidae > Gymnoscopelus > Gymnoscopelus microlampas. The sequence continues at coordinate 2,602,483 of NC_139952.1, forward strand.
TGGTTTCTTGCAGCCATTGCCTCCAACCAGTTGTGTTGTGGACAAGGCTATTAGACAATGTGGTAAGTTACAATTAACAATATAGGCATTTAGCAGACAATATTATCCAGAGCAACTTACACAATCAAAATAACTGAACCCTAGTCAGCAAACATGCTGATAATGATTGAAACCTATGGGAGTTTATATAGTATTATGTATATTTTGCTAATGATTAATTATTCTAACTCTCTTTCAGTGCGATTTGTGCCTATTGAGATGCCTCTCCAAATCTGTGGCTGTCCACCAGAAGGGTTGAAGGTCAGCCAAGGGAAGGCTGTTGCTTTGGTCACAATACATGGTAAATGTTAAAGAATTCCTCTGCCCTGTTTGAAAAAAGATTTGGCTGGCTAATTTCCCTTTTCAACAACTCCTTCAAGAACTTAATGTTTGAAAGAAATGTGCACATTACGGTTGTCATTGGCCCGATTCACTAAGCTGTCCGTAAATAGCGTGTAAATGAAGTTACTAAAGAAGGGTGTATTTTCTCTAATCAAAAACTGACGTGCAATTCAGAAAGGGGTGTGTATGTCCCTGAAATGTGCGGAGTTGTCAGCTGATTGTAAATTCGTGGCTGTTGGAGAGAAAGACGAGCGCATCTCAGCGCACGACATGATCCGTGTAATATTTATATATGTATGTGTTGACTGTTGGGCACATTTCTATTTGAGGTTTGGCACTATTTTAATTGATTCAGTATGAAAAATAAAGCATTATAAAAGACATACGCAAGCTTTGGCCTATGTACACCAGCCTCACAGCAGACGTGAGAAAGAGCGCACCTCCCGTGAAATTGACCGACCAAAAAACATTAACGAATCTGACACCTAAATATGGGCCTAAATCGCTTAGTGAATGGGGGCCAATGTCTTTTTGGGGTGGGGGGGCTACTAACACTTATTAATTCTTACTCTTGACTTGCTTATTATAGTTCCTAGACTTACTACCAAGTCAGCCGTCGTTACTGTATGACAGTCTAACTTTGGCATGTTATTTTGTAGGGGTGTCACGATTCACTTACCTCACGATTCGATTCAAAATCGATTCCTAGGGTGCCGATTCGATTAAAATTGCGATTCTGCGATTAATTGATATTCGATTCGATTCTGCGATTTATTGCGATTTTCTAGGGTGCCGATTCGATTAAAATTGCGATTCTGCGATTTATTGCGATTTTCTAGGGTGCGGATTCGATTAAAATTGCGATTCTGCGATTAATTGATATTCGATTCTGCGATTTATTGCGATTTTATAAAAAAAAAAAAAAAAAAAAAAACGATTTTAATATTTTGAATCGATTTTTAAAATCGTGGCATTAAGAATCGCGATTTATTCATGAATCGATTTTTTTTGACAGCCCTATTATTTTGTAGGACGGTACGATCTCCACATGCCACAGCTGACTTGTGAAGGATGTCAGGCTACTTGGGAGGCAGGAGTGGAGTTCCTTATACAAAGTGGCTACTGGCCAGCCACCCTCAACTTTGCTACAATTTACGAGGCAGACTTGTTTCATAGTTTTGAAGACATGAAGATGGCATCACCAGGGCTGTCACTTCAGGCGTTTCTGCGAATGCTTGATAAGAGGACTGTTCGCTTTGGCCGTGTAAGTACTACTGTCTTCATTCTGCAGCATTGTAAATTTGTTAGTGTTTTGATATGAACAGTTTTGATATGAACATTTCTGTTAAACTGTTTTGTGGTGTTTTTTATAGACTGGGAAAATCTCATCGGACAGCTTTCAAAAAAGCTTTTTTGAATGGGCTGCTGTTCGACATGAAGTAGATTCTATCTGCAAGGAGAAGCCATTAAGCTGTCCTGCTTGCACACCATCCATGCTTGCAGTCTCTGTTGATGGGAACCGCAAGCATTACCGTTTCAAGAGTACAGCATGGTATTGTAAATGTCCACACAAAGTAGTCAATTATGTATTGTACACAAAGTAACCTTTCATCACTCAAATGTTCCCCACAATATCATGGTGAACGTTTGAGTGATCCCACATGATTAGTCTGGCAATGTCAGGCTACTTAAACACTTTTCAAAATCTTACATGTAACTTCTATTTTATAGATCTAAGGAGCAAGCCATCTTTGACGGTCTCTTCATCGCTGATGATGAGGATGTAGGCAGATTTGTGGATCACATACGCAGCAAAACCAAACATGTAATTGCAGACTTGCACTTCTATCTAAATATGTAACGTAGATAAGATAACAGTATACTATATGTCATAGATTGAGTACTGCCATGTAAAAAAACTACTCAAAGTATCTCACAGAATTGTCAATCATTATTTTCTACCATAGGTCCCTGGCAGGGGCGTGTGTGGTGGGGAGTGGACAGCAGCCAGAGAAACTTCCCAAAGGTCCAAGAGTAACGTGGAAGAGGAGGGACTGGAACTGGCTGTCTGCAGACATGGTGTCTTGTTGGCTGCCCTTAATATGTTTAGGGGTGAAATATTTGCATACCCCATGTTTTTACAGAAACAACTGGCGTCCAAGCATGACATCACATTTTTTTGTATGGACGTTGCCTGTAAATACTGGCCGTACCTACAAAGAGTCTGTACTGACTGTCCAGAGCTTCAGCCCCTTCAGACCATGAGGCCCTTCCTGTCTGTTGTACATACATGCTAAAGCCCATGACTACAAATGTGAGGTTAGTGTATTGCAATACATTGTTATAAGAAGATAATGTGCAATCCTATAAATTATCACTAACAATCATGTACCACAGTGACTGAGCCAATACCTTCAGCCAGGCTCAAAAACGTTTTGTGAAATGCTGCTTACGAGCAGAGGCAGATATCTGCCTCTGCTCGTAAGCAGCATTTCACAAAACTCTGTGGAAGAATATTGTAGCCTTTTGAATTAGTATTTGTCTTTCATTGAATTAAAGGGCCTTTTGAACCTGGCTGAAGGTATTGGCTGTAATGAATGCCCTTGATATTCATGTTTGTGTATCTCAATCCAGGTGAAATGGAGCGGTGCAAATCAAGAGGGTGCTGGTTCCACACTAGGGGAGGAAGTGGAACAGTGTAATGCTTTTCTCTCCAGGATAGCAGTCACAACTAAACACATGTCAAAAGAAGGTGCTTTTTTATTTTCTTTTTAAATATAAATCAAAGTTATTGAGCACCCTTTACGTCTGTGTGTTTGTTAAAAAATATTGAACCGATGAAAAGTATTAAAAAGCGCTTCAGACGAAACCGCCTAACTCCATTTGATCTTCAAACTGTCGTCCAAACCAGCTAACTCCACCCCCTCTCCCCTGGGTGGCACACAGTACAGCTGCAGACTCGGAGCGGAAGAAAACAAACTTTAACGAGGCAGAAGTTATTGTAATATTTAAAGTCCTGCTTGTTATTGTAGGCCTATATAATAAGCAGAAGCATCAGGCCATTAATACACTTGTTGTGATGCATTGTGAGCTTGGAGATCCATTGTCAGCTGTTCTTATCAATTATGGCCAAAACCTACTAACTTCACTTCAGCTGGATTGCGGTAAAGTGGTGGTAATATTTTGGAGTTAGCTGGTTTCTGCCCGACAGGAAAGATACAATAGTGTGAATGACATTATTATAATTACATGGGAATTGTTGCTGAACTCATCTCTGTGTACTTGCAGGACGCAATGACATGTTGACCCTTTTGTCCATAAGATGGAACCAGCAGAAATGTGACAACCTGGCTAATTCACTTGCCCAAAGATACCAGAAGGTAGATAGAAATGTGCCATGTGATAAATTACACCTAAACAGCTCTGTGCACTTGCTTATAGCCTTTCCACATGTAACTTTTGCATGATTCAAACAGAAAATATTGATTTGAGTTGCTGTTATAAACTTGAATGACTTGTAGGTTTTTGTAATGTTGTCAAAAATCTTGTCATTTTAGACTTCTAAAGCTTTAAAAGTCAAGTTGGCAGACCTGGAAAGCCTGAAAGCCGAACTTCATTTGGAAGAAGACAAATTGGAAGAATTTGTGCAAGATGTCAAAGAATGGGCAGATGGTAAGCAATTATAAACATTATCTGATATGAATATGTTTTGCCTATTATTGTGAAAGTGACACTGTGTTGGATCACTTTTATCAGGAGAAACTGACCATCAAGGCACACCGCAGACTTTGTGCAAGAAGATTGAAGCCCTCACCAGTAGTATAAAAACAAGAGATCAACGCCTCTACCGAAAAAATGGTATGTTAATATTTTAGGCCTATTAGGACCTCAGTCTGAAAATGTCCTTTACTATTACAATGTCCATACAATAGTAAAAAGTATTGTTTCTGTGTTGTACCTCCCAAGTGGATTTTCTCTCTCTCTCACACACACACACACACACACACACACACACACACACACACACACACACACACACACACACACACACACACACACACACCCACTAACCTTTCTGTCACATAAAACAGTCTTACTGGATACCAAACCAAATCTAACTTGCTGCGTAGCAGAAAGGACAATAACATATTTATATATTCCATGAACAGAAATGACACATGACTGCTTTTTCTGTAAAACCTTACAGACGCTAACATTTGAAGAAATGCTATAGGGTTAAAAATTAGTAGCGTACCCGTAGCAGTAATTTCACCAGGGTCGTAGACCCTGTGAAATATATCTTGTATTCAAAATGTTTTTGTTTTTTTCAGACAGCAACAAAGGTCGTCACAGAATCCGCCGAAAATTAAGGCAAGAGAAGAGCGCTTTGACGGCCATGGTAGAAGAATATAACGGCCTCGTTCCACCTGAGCAAGCAGTGTGCTTCGATCCTCTCCTGGACACCGAACATCCCTGGCCGTGGCAAATTACACACAGTGGTACGCTTTTAATGTCCTATATGTATGTGTTCATGTTGTTACAGTGTACATGATGTCATACTGATAAATCATGCATATGAAGGACAGACATTATCTATGCAGCTACATTCTTTGTGCAGTGGTCTCAAACTTATGATCTACTCATCACTATGTATTACAGGTTCTGTGGATTACAGAACTAAAAAGGAAGTCTTTGACAAGGTCATGGCTGTTCGAAGGCTTCAAGAAGAGAAGGTCATCCTTGTGAGAGAAATGAAGCAGCACTGGGATTCTCTCAAGGCCCGTGCCAGTGTCTTGTCAGAGTTGTCTCTCGATCAGAGTGAAGACATGTTGCAAAGTAAATGTGCACTTCTACTTGAAGTTTTTATATCTTATGATTATGTTGTAAAAGATGTGTTGCTTCCTGTATAGTGACACATACTGTTCCTTTTTAAGGTGATCTACCAGAGGATGCCAGGAAGGGTCTCACCTGCCTCCTACGCAGAAAGCAGATGGAAGTGAGAGAGCTGCAGAGGCGTGTAAGGACATTGTATCGGCATGGCATATCAACAGCCGAGGACAGTCATGTTGTGGATACAGATAATTCAGATAAAGTTGTGTTCTTGAGTTCTGATTCTGAAAGTTCAGATTCAGATGTTGATGCTCTGTAATGTACTCCTGTGCAACGGACTCATGCTCATTCTTCCTTCATTGCCTGAGGAGTCCAAGCCACTTCTTTTCACCTGACAGGGGGGACTTTCCCCCATTGGACATAGCTTGTGGAAGGAACACGTTATTCCAACCAGTTCCTTTCCACTCCATCAGGCGTACAGTAGGTAGTATAGAGACCAGGACGACTGCATGTTTTTGTGAGGGTACCTACCCTAGGGGACACAGGGAGAACATGCAAACCGATTTCACCCCACACCTGATTTCTGAAGAGGTTCTGCTTTCTACCCGGCTACCATGAGACTGTTGAACAAGGCCTGAACACTGTCTGTCGCCAAGCTGGCCTACCACACTGGGACACCGGTGGGTGGAAATGGCGATAATTGGACTAGTATGTATATTATGTACCGGTACAATGTAAATATATTTGACTCTTCTCTTGACCTGCTCTGTTATGTGTTCTTGTCTTTGCTCTCCCTCTGTATGCCCCCAACCCCCATTTATTTTTCTCAGAACTGTATGATGGATCTTGCACATAAAAGATGTTCACACCCTTATTTACACATGTAAACCTGTAATGTGACAAAGACTATATTGTAGTCCAGGGTACTGATAGGCACACAGACGCCAACCACATGTACTCAGACAACCCATCACCACAAACACACTAACACATGCACCCTAACAGCTTCTACAGACTTTACAAACACTGTCAGAGAGAGTTACTTTCAGAGAGTTATTTTGATTGAATTGTATCTTATCTTGGTATGTATCCCTATTGAATTGATCGCTGAATAAATTTTACTTGCAAACTGTGTTTTTATCCTAACTTGAACAATTACATTCCAAGGGGTCACTACAGGTTCTTAAAGTGAATATAAGGTCATATTTATTGCTCTCCTGGTTTAAATTCCTGTGTCAGAAGCAACAGCAGTAATAATAGGTCTTCAACTATAACAAGTATCTAGTATAAGCTATATGTACAATTTATTGGCAGGGACTATATGAATGAATATAGTACAGTGTATCAACAGGGATTGTATGAATGAATACATGTTGAGTATATCAAGAATTATATGATTCACGATCATCAGCTTATTACACCTGAATCATCTTAGCCTACAATAGTACTGTCATCTCAGCTGTCAACCAGGTATGTAAAATGTACAAAGTCCCAAAGAAATGTAAATTGAATTATATAATCACATTTGGTCTATGACTATGTAATAGCTTAGCTACACATACATTAGTTGTAGTTATATATATGTACTTAAGTGCAATACTAAATAATTAAACAGTGAACACTCTAGAGTCCAGTTTAGTGCAATGTATGACAGGGATTCGATATTAAGTTCAAGTTAGATAACTCCTTCATCCCATTTATATGGTAATTGTACAAACTTTCATCCGAAATCGATCCCTTCATGAGCCTGTCTTGGCCCAAAGGTCAGGAGGACACTCTAGACAATTGGGCCGACTGAGACCCACTGTTCCAGAGCCCAACCCTAAATTAGAAGTCTCAAACCACAAAGGCCACAATGTACATTTTAAAAACGGGGCAAAGTAGTCCCATATGTGCTTAATTGGGTTAGGTCAGGGGAAGTCAAGAGGGCCAGTCAGTGTTTGTCATCCAGCAACTGTACACACTCTGCCTAGATAAGGCCAGGGGAATTACCTGCACCAAGAGGAACCCATGGGCACAGTGAACAGTCTCATAATCACTCTGAGGATGTCATCCCAGTATACAGCAGTCAAGCTGACTTCTGGTACAGGATATCTGCACTGGGTCTCTGAATGAGTGTGTTAATGTACAGTCAGTCAGGCAGTAAGGCTAATGATTTTCTATCTATCACCAGTGAACCAACTAAACGAAAATCTGAATGAATATACATCTATATCCAATGAATATATGAATGGATATGTGCAAACTATAGCAATGAGGTATGCTACTGTACAGTATCGCCAGAGCCTAACCCTAAATTAAAAAGGGTGAACCTTAGGCCTCACAAACTGTACAGAGGTACATTTTATGAACCTATAGTACCTTAGGCTTCATTTGGATTTAGGTCAGGGGAACAACAGGGCCAGTCAAAGGCATCAATGCCTTTGTCATCCATGAATTGTCTACAGGCTACATAAGGCCATGGAATTACACCAGTTTAAGTTTACATAATCACTCTGAGGATTTCATCCCAGTACCTAACAGCAGCCAGGGTACTGCTGGCTTTGACATGCAGCTCTGTGCAACCCTCCCCAGGCCATCAATGCATCAAAGGCAAACTGGTCACACCAGACTCTTTAATGCCTGTCACATTTGGTCAGTGTGAACCTGCTCACATCTGTGAAGAGAATGAGGTACCAATGGTGGACCTGCCAAATATGGTGTTCTCTGGTGAACGCCAATCGAGCTGCACGGTGCTGGGCTAGAGCACAGGCCCTCATGCCACCTTCATGGCGTCTTTTTCTGATAGTTTGGTCAGAAACATGCACACCATAGCATGCTGGAGGTCAATTTGTTAGGCTATGGCAGTGTCCTTCCCTTCTAGCACAAAGGAGCAGATACAGGTCCTGCAGTTGGGTTGATAATCTTCTATGGCCATGTCATGCTGTACAGTAGCTCTGGGACATGTGTTAAGGAGAACTTCCTATCTCTACACTGTAGAGATAGGAAGGCGTTATCCTTAACATGTTATGTCCCAGAGCTACCGTAGAGACTACCTGTACAACCTGATCGGGCCACATGTACCACTTCATGCTATAAGAACACTATCAAAACAAAACAAGAGAAGGAAGGACAGAGAGAACAATTCTCTGTGGGCACTACATTAACCTATTCCATTTTGTCTTGCTTTTGCCTTCCGATTGGACATGGTGTCACATCTGTTTGCACACAAGCAGGTGAAATTGATTGTCAAATAGCCTATTTGTTATTCCTACAGTAGGCTAATTGGAAGCTAAATTCGCAACTGGTTGTTTATGGAACATATCCCAATAGAGGTTTGATATAGGCTATATGTGTCAGGCTTTAAACTCCATCTCAGGTCAAGTGGTTCTATACTGCATGCTTGTATGTCATTTTAGCACTGTAGGTGAGAAGGCCCTTGGCTATTACATTTTCCTTGACAAAGTTTGTATATAATAACACTATGCATTAGGATAATAATACAACCTGCTCTCACACACACACACACACACGCGCGCGTGCGTGCGTGTGTGTGTGTATATATATATATATATATATATTTTTTTTTTATATATATATATATATTTTTTATATATATATATATATATATATATATATATATATATATATATTTATATATATATATATATATATATATATATATATATATATATATATATATGTATATATATATATATATATATATATATATATATATATATATATAAAAAATATATATATATATATATATATATATATATATATATATATATATATATATATATACATATATATATATATATATATATATATATATATATATATATATATATATATACATATATATATATATATATATATATATATATAAAAAGTAGATATAGATAGATAGATAGATAGATAGATTAAATGGTAACTAATATAAAATTCATTTGTGACGTTCAGTCATTGTAGGTTTAGGGCCTAGTCAGCCAATTGGGAGTGAGTATGGGACAGGTCAGAGCAGGGTCATGTTGCTGTGCTTTGGCACGGGTGTAATCAGCCAGCATAGAAATCAGTCTGTGAAGAAGAAGAAACCAAATCTACTTCAACTTATGTCCTCACACAATACATTCTAGGAGGTAAGATTTTGCAGATTTTGCGCATTTACTTGAAATATAGGTTATTGTACACTACATCCAGGAATTGTTTGTTTCATTTAGAGACAGACTGCATATTAAGTAATTGTTTGGTCTCATTGAAATTACAGCTCAGTCAGTAGGTTACTGTTACTGTTCGTTAAAAGGCTACAGCAGATATTCTAAAGTGTGCATGCTATCTACCTAGTTGAACAAAATATTACAAAGCAGGTGCACGTTCACAATGTGTTCATCCATGCTATCTTAAATCTAGCCCTGAAATATGACGCTCGTATACACGTTTTTTAGCGTTGTGAATGGAGTAGCCCTGGTCCAGAGCGTTAGTGAGTTCGAACGCCATGACAGGCCCTGGGCTCTGCGCATATCCAAGGAATTCCACTGTTGTGCGAAGGCGCCAACAGTAGTGAAAATAAACAAAACCATTTCACTACACACTTAAACCAAGGTTATTTTGTGTTGTTGGAAGTCTGTTCTCGGAGGTGGGAAGCCTCTCAGCACCCACCTACTCTGTAAAATACACTTTTTGGCCAGAAAATAAAATATTTCACCCCCCCAAATAAACGTACTTGATCTGGGGACCCCCCCATTCTGTTTGACTCCGTTCCACAAGTACATATTGTGAAAATAGCCGATCTACAAGCTCAAAACGCCTCACGTTGAGAGGCTTTGTAAGCTTGTAGATCGGCTATTTTCTACATGACTGCCTCTTTCTTACATTCTTTGACAATGTGGCCCATGTTTTCATAGTATAGTTTGTTGACTACTTTTGTTGCAGAAATGCTCATTTCCTTTACTTTCCTTTTTTTATTGTCTCCGCCAGGCCGAAAGGCATGGCGCAAGACTATGTTTCACCCCCTGTCCGTCCGTCTGTGATAGCTAATCTCTCACATCGTTGACTTGATCGCAGCAAAATAACAGCCCGATGAGTCAGTGAGAGCTGGATAAACGAGGTAAAATGTGTCAAAAGGAGTCTGTACGGCTGTCGATAAATGAACACATGACGTCGGTGGGAGAGGAGATATTGTGTCTTTTGGACAAACAGCAGTGTCGTGCTGATGTTTGTTGTGTGAAGCAGCTTAATGTCAGAGTGTTTGTGTTGGAGCGCCTCAGTGCGGCTGCAGAGTTCATGTGCAACCTCTTCCAGAGAGAGACAGAGACACTAGAAACTCTGCTGGGGAAAAAAAACACTGCTGGGCATTGACTTTCATATGGACATTGATCTACACACTGCAGGTATATCTGCTACACACACAACATCAAACTACACACTGCAGGTATGATGCAGCGTTTGCATTACAGCCAGCATGCCAGCGTAGTTCCCATATGGTTTCAAGGTGGGCTAAACCATATGGACCCCATGTCAGCAATGTCAGCGGCATCCACTTCAGTCCCAACTGCGATGCCCATGCAGGCTATAAGTAGCTTCTACCTGGCCCTTAGGTGGGCCCCAACTACCCATGTTTATGTGCGACCAAGGCGGGTCCTACCTGGGTTTGCCCATGCAGGCTTTAACTGGGTTCTACCTGGGCCCTAGGTGTACCCTAACCAACCACAGTGCAGTGCCCATCGCTCCAATTGTTGTGACGTCAGGGCTCTCAATACTGCACATTGGTGGAGGAGGAGGGGCCGCAGGGCGACCGCACACATCGCTGAACCAATGGTAGCCCACGGATGTTTCCTCTGGGGATTTACAATCTGCCCCTCTATGCCACATATCATCCGCACTACAGGGTCTTCACTGACCGAGCCACGGCCCCACTGACCCTCATGACGCTACGCCACTTATATGAGTTGCCAAGTGGCCGCGGGCGCTACGTGGGCGTGGCCGCGGGCTAGACGCGAGCCCCCGCGTAGCGGGGGCGAGCTTCTAGTTTCTTCAATAACATCACACCAATGTTCCTCTCTAGGAGGGTCTGTTTTCAGCCATTTCCTTGTGATGGCTTTTTTAGCTGCCAGTGTCAAGATTTTGAACAGGTAAACGTCCTCGTGTCCTATTATGTCATCTGGTGTCAAACCGAGATACAAAATCCGGGGATCACAGACAATCTTGTAGCCCATTACTGCCTCCAAAACCCGGAGAACACTGTCCCAGAATGACTGTATTTTCTTACATGACCAGAAAATGTGTGAATGATTGGCGTTCGGATGCCCACACTCTCTCCAACAAAACTGCTGTTTACTCAGTTGTTTGCTTTTGATTTTAGGTGTAATGAAAAAGCGTATTAAATTCTTCCACCCAAATTCTCTCCATTGCTTAGAGTTTGTTGAAGATTGTTGTGTGGAACACATGGAACGCCACTCACTCTCAGACACCTCAATATTAAATTCAGATTCCCATTTCGATTTCACATACATTGTATTTCTTCCATGTTGCTTCTGCAAGCCTCTATACAGTTTGGAAACAATCCTTGAAGGTGTTTGTTTATATGCACCTGTCAAAACACCAATCACTTCATTTCCTTCCACTGATATCTCCTTTTTAATTTCTGTGTCATAAAAATGTCTTAGCTGAAAAAATCTGAACATGTCACCATTTTCCAAGTCAAACTCCCTCTTGAGTTGATCAAACGATTTGAATTCTTGACCCTCTAAAAGTGTACACATAGCTGTTATTCCCCTTTCTCTCCATCTTTCATATGTCTTATCTAGTTCCCCAGGTCTGAATTTCGTATTATGGGAGGGCCAGATCAAGAGTTTACTGTCACCTGTCAATTTATACTTTTTAACCACATCATGCCATATTCCCAATGTTTTGCTTACAATAGAATTGTCTCCCTTAAATTCTTTTCCACTTAACATGGCCTGAGGGGGAGCTCGACCCACGCCCACCTCAATCTCCTTCCACCTGGATACATAGTTTGGGGAACACCAGTAGACGATATACCTCAATTGTGCAGCATAGTAGTATTCTTTAAAATTTGGCAGAGCTAGTCCTCCATTTTCCTTGTCTAATTGCAGAGTCTTGAATCTTACCCTGGGTCGAGCTCCCGCCCAAATGAACCTAGAGATCAACTTATCCCACGCAGAGAACTGTGATTCTGGTATTTTAACTGGGAGTGACAGAAAGAGATATAGCAACCTTGGTAAAATATTCATTTTGACCACTTCAATTCTTGAACTAAAGTCCAATATTATTGTAGACCACTTAGCTACATCCTTCTTTATCTGGTCATTTATTACATTATAGTTTGTTTCATACAATTTGTCGGCTTCTTGAGTGATTAGTACTCCCAGATACTTTATTGATGTAGCTTTCCACTTTAATCTATACATACTCCTGATTTCTTTATTCGGTATGTAATTGAGAGGAAGAACCTGTGTTTTCAGTATATTCAATTTATAGCCTGACATCTCTCCATATTCTTCCATAGTCTTCATTAATTTAGGGAGTGTTACATCCGGATTCTGGAGGTAGGTGATCAAATCATCTGCAAAAAGGCCCAGCTTGTGCTCTTCTCCTGCTATAGAGACCCCTATCACCTCCTCATTTTGTCTAATGGCTTGAGCGAGTGGCTCTATGAAAATCGCGAAGAGACCCGAGCTTGCGCAACAACCTTGTCTCGTACCCTTGAATAGCCTGAAACTGTCCGTCAAATGACCGTTTATCTTTATTCTAGCAGTTGGGTCTGTATACAGTGCTTTTATACAGTTAATAAATTGTTCATTAAACCCCATTCTCTCTAGTACTTTGTACAGAAAGGCCCAAGAGACATTGTCGTAAGCTTGTTGTGCATCAAAACTGAATAAGGCAGCATTTATATGGTGTTTATTCGTGTGTTCTAGGATATGAAGGGTGCGCCTAATGCTATCCTGTGTTTGGCGTCCTTTAATAAATCCTGTCTGATCTTCGTGTATCAGTTCAGGTAAAAAATGTTCCAGTCTATGTGTGATTATGGATGTAAATAGTTTGTAGTCCACATTCAGGACTGAAATGGGACGATATGACTCACATTTTTCCCTATCTCTACCTTCCTTCGGGATGACTGATATCACCGCCTCCTTCCAAGATGGTGGGATTACGGATTTTTTGAGGGTCCAATTAAATGATTCCAATAGAACAGAGGTCAACTCTCCCTTAAATTTTTTATAGAATTCGTTCGAAAAACCATCACTGCCGGGGCTCTTATTAGCTTTCAAACGACTTATGGCTGAGTCTAGTTCGTCCTCTGTGATGCTGGCTGTTAGAAAAGCATTTTGCACCCTGCCTATTGAGGGAAGATCCAATGATAATAAAAACTGTTGTATTTTCTCTTCATTTACTTTCTCAGGCTGAGAATATAATGTCTCATAGTAGTCCTTGAAGGTTCTATGGATTTCTTCTGGTTCATGTTTCAACGTGTTTGTTAAGGGATCCATAATTTTATTTATTGAATTTGTAATTTGTTGCGTTCTCAGACGCCTTGCCAATATTCTTGTAGCCCTTGGACCAGATTCATAAAAAGTTTGCTTCGTGAATCTCGATTTCTTCTCTATTTCTTCATTCAAGATGTTTTCTATCTGTTTTCGCACTTCTTTTGATTTGCTTCATTATTAACTCTTTATTTTCGGCTTGTGGTTGTTGTTTCTCTAGTTTTTCCAGTTTCTTCTCTAGTTGATCATATGTTACCCTCCTCATTTTCTGTAAGTGTGCTGTTCTAGAGATTAGCTTTCCCCGCATTATGCATTTCACCGTGTCCCACAAAATGGTTGGAGCAACCTGTCCATTATTATTATCAGCTATACACTCCCTGATTTCTGTCTCAATTTCTTCAACAGTTGTTTTGTTATTCAATATTCCAGTATTCAGCCTCCACAGCGTGTTTTTTGGCCTATTATTTAAATGTATGTTTAAATAGATCACATTGTGATCCGAGATGTCTGCTGTACCTATTGAGCATTTATTAACTCTATGCCTATCTATTGTATTCATTAAAAAAAGATCCAATCGGGAGTGAACTTGATGTGTAGCCGAATAGTGAGTGAACTCCTTGTCTAGTGCATGGAAAGTCCTCCATACATCAAACAGTCCCGATTCCTTAATCAGAATATTGAGGTCTTTTGACTTTCTAGATTTGTTGCTTTTCGCACTTGTTGTGTCCCGACTGTAATTCAGAATGGTGTTAAAATCACCCCCAAAGACAAGTATTCCCTCACTTTCAGTAATAATTATATCAAAAAGTTTTTTGAAAAAATTTCTATCGCTCTCTGGAGGGGCATACACATTGACAAAGGTGACCACAACGCTGTCTATCCTGCCCTTGACTATTATATATCTACCATCATTATCCCTCCTTTCTTTAATCAATTCAAAATGTAAAGAATTGGATAACATTGTAGCAACCCCTCTCTGTCTACTGTTTTTGCATGAACTGAAGAAAGAATTTGAGTAACCAAACTTCTTCAACTTTTCGTGTTCTTGTTTTGACATATGTGTTTCCTGGAGAAAAACAACTTGTGTCTTATCCTTTCTCATTTTCGCCAGTACCCTACTTCTCTTTATTGGACTACTCAAGCCATTCACATTCAGAGAGGCTATTTTTAGATTACGTGACCCCATCATCTAAATTCCAGCAAAGATATGGTAACATAGTGTAAAACCCCCAAACGGAAAGACACATAAACACATATACAAAAACACACTGAAAGGAAAAACTGGCTTCCATGTTGGAAGGAGGAACTCCTGCCTCCTCAACCATTGGTGGGTCGAGGGAAAATCCTATCTCTAAGAAAGGGCCCTAATAGGAAGGTTTCTGGGTCGCCTAAAACGAAACGAACCTCACCCTCCAAAAGGAAAATAACCAACGTATAACTACTACAGATGAAACCGCTCTTTCAGACAAAAATTAAATGTTTGTGAGCCAAAAGAAAAACCCAAATACTAGTATATTAACATCCTTTTGTTACAACCTCGAAATTATAGCAATCGTACCATTATGCATTTCTTTCTTACTTTTTTTTTTTTTTTTTTTTTTTTTTTTTTTTTTTTTTAGATATTAGATCTATTTTTTTCCATTACCGCCCCTCGGGGGATTCCTTCTGGGGGAGTCGCGCCAATGACCTCTCTGGTAGGACTGTAGTTTGCCCCTCGCTCTCAGGATCAGCTCATTCTCCGTCCCACGGCGTTCTGGGACCTTCTTCCAGGATCCAAGCAGCTCTCGCAGGTGTCCTCCTACATCCCTCTGCTCATCAGATGATGTCGCATCCCTCTGCTCGTCAGTAGATGTCGCTGTTGTCGCTGTTGTCGCATCCCTCTGCTCGTCAGAAGATGTCGTCTCCTCCATGTTGTACCCCCGTCTCCTCAGCTCCTGCCCCGCCTCCTCAGCACTGCTGTATGTGCAGGCTCCCGTCTCCCAATGGATCTTCATACTTGTGTATGGTGTTCTGAATCGGATCCCTTTTGTTTTTAGGGACTTCTTTATCCAGGCATATTCCTTGCGCTTCTTGATCACATCAATGGGATAATCGTGGTCGAAGGAGAGGAAACTGCCATTCAGCTGAATCTTGTCCGTCTTGGTTTTCGCCCATGCCTCACTCAGCACTAGTTCCTTGGTTGTGAACTCTTGGAAGTTGACGATAATGGACCTCGGGGGCTTGTCAGGGGGGGATCGCTGTGGCTTTGATCTGTGTGATCGTTGTATTTTTAAGGCCAATGCATCTGGTAGGGGGAGATTGTTCCTGAGAAGTGTCTCCACAAACTCTGACATGGGGTCCTCCCCCTCCTCCCCCTCTACCACCCCAAAGATACGGATGTTGCAGCGCCGTGCGTGAAATTCTAAAGAATTTAATTTTAGCTGCGTAGCCTCCTCTCTGCCCAGACAAATGCACAAGGCCTCGGTCACTTCATCCGCCCAATTCTCAACTTTTTCCACGCGCGATTCCACTTCTTCCACTCGTTCGTTGAGACCTTGCATTTCTGCCCCAATTTTGTCAAGTTTTCCATTGATTTCTTGTCCCAGCTGGTTGAGGTCTTGTCTCAGACCACTATTAAACCCAGTGAGTTCCGTTTTTAGCTCGGTAATCGCCTTGATGATCTCTTCAGACTCCATATTCCTCTGGGGGGGGCGGGGCACTCGCTGTTTGTTTGGTGCGTTGCTGTTAAACTCTTGTGTCGTCGTGTTTTATTGCTCGTTTGGGTTCCCCTTCGGTATTATTTTGGCTCTTGGTTCTTCTCCTTCTTCCATCTCCCTATTCCATCGAGTATTGTTGAGTTATCGAGTTGTTTAAGGAGGAAATGTTAAAAGTCTTAGAGAGCGGCTCGCCCGCACGTCCGTCTACTCCATTGCGCCAGACCGGAACCTCAACTTCCAATACTTTTACTTCTACTCCACTACATCTTAGAGGCAAATATTGTACTTTTACTCCACTACAATTATTTGAAAACTTTAGTTACTAGTTACCTGTTTTATACCAAGTCTATTTGAAAATAGACGATTTACAAGCTAGAGTTCTCAACGGGCCTGAAAATTAAAGCCCGGCTCTAACTGGGCCCGACTGGGCCAGCCCGAGGCCCGGCTCGGCCCGAACAGTTCTCCTCATTTTAAGCCCGAAAACCCGACAAAACCCGAGAGGAAAAAAAAAAAAAAAAAACATTGCCAGTGTGCGGGCAGCGCCATGTTGCGACTCGCGAGTGAGAGAGAAAGAGAGAAAATGGAGTCAACGGACATTATAATAGTTTTCTAAATGGAAACATCACAATCATCAGTTGTTCATAAATCATCATGTTAACTTAGTAAGTTCTCTTCTGCGCAAAATAGGTTATAGTACGAAATAGGTATTTAGAAATAGAATTAGTTAGTACTAGAATGTTAACTCCCCGTTGTATCTCTCTCTCTCTCTCTCTCCCCCTGACGGCGCTGCCGTGCCGCTGCTCGTGTAATTTATATCTTATCAGCAGAGCAGAGATCTATTCTAGTCTACAAAGTTAAACAAAGTTACAAACCCAAAACGTGTTATTCTACTGCAGTCGCAGATCTATGTTCGGTGAGCGACAGACGCCACTGAGTCTGACCACTTGCGCTGTGCAGTAGGCCTACAAAACAAATCATCTTCTAGTATGAGAACAAGGCAAGCACAAGCAGACCTTGTATTTAGAACTATTGCCTACTGTCTTGCGCTTGTATGTATAATTTGTAAACTGCTAATAAAGTATTCAGTCAATCAATCAATGCTTCATCTTGAAATGCGTCTGCTCTGTCTGGTGCGTGCTGCTGCTGAGCACCGCCGCGCCACGGCTGTAAGTGTAACACCTTAGTTTAGTCATGTAAATTCAGTCTATTCATTTCTTTTTTCTAACAAAGGGAAGGCTATAATAACACCTATAACATCACTTACCAGTTTACCACCTCATGATGACCAGGCCAGCCAGACTCCGCACTAGTAGTCAGTCGTTAATCATATTCATAGTCATACATATAGGCTGGCTAATGGCTACACACTTTCTTTAGTAATAGACTTTTGAATCTTTGATGTTCTTCTTCTTATTTAATTATTACTGACTATTATTAATTATCATATATCACAGTAATAATCACACACAGCATACGATACTTCAACTCCATACTCCCAACTTTATTATAGGCTTAGCAGCAGTGCAAACTTGTAAATAAATATATAAACTAAACTAACAAAATAACAGTCTCTGACTCTGATAAAAAAAACTTGTATAACAAATAAACGTAATAAACAAAATAACAGAAACCTAGTTTCTTGTTAGCAGCAAAAAGTAAAACGAATGAAACAAAACAAAATAACAGAAACCTAGTTTCTGATCCTGATTAACAATAGACAATGACATTAGCAGCCAAAAATGAAAAGAATGAAATAAAATAAAATAACAGAAACCGAGTTTCTGATATAGCAGCCAAAAATAAAAGGAAACAAAACAAAATGACAGAAACCGGGTTTCTGACTTAAAGTGACTTAAGAACAGTAGCCTAGAAGCAAAATATAAAGTGAATAGGCTACTGTCTGAAATTCTGAATAAAGAGATAAATACTAAATAACACTTCTAACTTAAATAAAACAGTTAAATCTCGCACGCACACTATCGAGTCTAGAGACTACATTTAAAACAACACACACAAACTGCAGTGCACACCGATCTTTGATCAGTCCTTTTCTTTTCCATTTAAGACATTAAGCTGCTACACAATAGTTAGGCTACTACTTATTGCCGTGGAGGAACAACAACGCATCCACAGTGTCTGGCTTGAGGCGTGTTCTCCTCTCCTCGATAGTGCGGCCTGCCGCACTGAAAACCCTCTCACTGCTGCTGCTGCTGGCCGGTACACCCAGAATATTCCGTGCCAATTTAGCGAGCCTGGGATATGCCGTGGTGTTTTTTTCCCACCAGCCCAGCAGATCCTGGTCATCACTCATGACTTGCCTCTGGCGTACGTAGCTCTCCACCTCATCCTCCTCAGTTTCATCATCTTCTCCAAAGCGGTTCTCCCACTCGTCAAACTGACGTGGTCTCTTGGGAGCTGGAGGCTCTGGAGCAGCAGCATCTCCACCAGCCTCCTCTTCTTCGCCACCCTCCTCTTCTCCAGTTTCTTCAACCACCACCACTGTCTCCTCCTCCTCCTCTGATGGTCGTGTGACTATAGGCGGGACTTCACGTATTCGTGAACGGTGGCCCTTTCAGTAGCAGACTGGTTATATTTTGGCCACAGAAAAATTGCGGCCTTGTGGAGAGCTGTAATCTCCACTTTCTTTTTCAGCCACTGCGCATGTCGCTGGCGCACAAAAGCTTGCTGTGGTGCGTCTTGTGCGTTGGGACCACAGTGCCTCCTCAGTCTTTCTCTCCACAGGCAGACAAGTTGGAGAGTGGGGTATTTGTCCCCCTCCAGCTCCCGCTGTGCGTCCCAAAAGGACACCAGAAATGCCAGCGTATCAGGGCCCACCTTTTCCACTCGCTCAGCCTCTCCACGCGACTCCAGCTTGTCGTGCAGTTCTCCGTATACATCCTGAATGGACTTCAGACACATGTATACAGAGCTGAATCTTGTCTCAGCCACCTGCAGTAGGGTCTTACTCAGCTGCGCTGATAATCCCGACTGCTTGACATACCTGCAGTGTAATACAATAATAACAAATAAAAAACTGGAACACGCAAATTACGCACATTTTAATTTGCTTTTTAATTGTGTAACACACACATAGCCTACATAGCCTATAATAACCTGAGAAGAAAACGAAAAGTAGCCTATAATAGCCTAATTTAGTAGTCATTAGTGCTATAATTATAGTAATAACAGTATAACAAACAAACAAAGCCTACCTCACTAGGGCCCTCGCTGCAGTCAGGGTTTCAGCGATGTCGGGGGCATTTGCAACAAGTGCGGTGTCATGTTCCAGGCCATGTTTCAACACCGTATTAAGGACATGATCCTGGCAGTCAAGTCTGGTGTAGGACTGCAAGGCTTTTATCATATTTGACCCCTGGTCAGTGACCCAAACAATCTTGCTCAGCGAAATTGGCTCAAATCCAAACTTGTTCACCAGCTTGGTGACTATCTCGCGTTTAATGTTGTCCCCCGTCTTCTTCAATTCCAATGGGAACATGGCTGTGGTCAGATTTCTTCCGATCAATTGGAAATCTTCCGTTACAAAATGGCATGTAATGGCAAGATAACTAATTTTTCGGAAGTCATCTTTCCACATGTCAGTTGACATTCCTACTGTGCCTCCGTTTTTTATATGTGCTTTCACTTGGTCTGTGAAGACTCCCCGTTTCTCCTCAGCCAAGGCCCTGCAGTGTGTGGCTATGGTGTTGGCACATGGGATAACGGAGCTGGCTGGTACTTTACCGTGCGTGGCCCCGACGTTGATTAGCTCCTGGGCTAATTCCATGAAGCCATCGCCTTCTACAATATAAAATGGCCTGATGTCCTTTGCACAAAAAGAGACACACTTTTGTGTCACTGTTTGCTTTAGTTTTAGAGGGACAGTCACGGCACTCCTTGTCACAAATGTGGCCATTGTTGACTGCTGCGGCTGGCCTGAGCCTGATGGTGTTGCCGACGTTCCAGAGCACGAATCCTTAATGTGACGATTCATGGTGGATGTCCCCGTTGTCTTGCTGTTGTATACCAGCACCTGTTTGCATTTTGTGCACTGTGTAAAGTCCAACACCTTCCCTTCGGAGTTCACGACCAATTTGAATCTCTCCCATGCTTTGGCCTTCCCAGCCTCGTTAGTAGATAAACTAAACTCTCCTGTCGCAAGTTTTCTTTTAATTGTTTTCGCATCCATCTTCTCCAAAGTTCTTCTCCCCTCTGGCTGACCTGCTGTTAACCTGAGTCGGACACGCCCCCCCATCATCCTCTCTGCGCACTGTGTGATTTATGGCCCTTTAAAAAAACGATCTACAAGTTAAACAAGTGTTAGCTCATGATGCATTGTGCACTTCAGTGGGTTTGTAGATTGAATGTTTTTTTTGTGCGCAACACCAGACTGCAATTAAGTACAAATCAGGCCATCATCCTCTCTGCGCTGTGTGATTTATGGTCCTTTAAAAAAAACGATCTACAAGTTAAACAAGTGTTAGCTCATGATGCATTGTGGACTTCAGTGGGTTTGTAGATTGAATGTTTTTTTTGTGCGCAACACCAGACTGCAATGAAGTCTAAATCAGGCGCCCTCAGCCTCACTCAGTCTGACAGACTTTATGCTGCGCAACAGCGCGACGCGTGCTGTTCTCTTCTCTCTCTCTCTCCCAGCGCCAGTCCCAAACTCCCAATCAGTCCAGTCAGAGCGCAGCACAACACACAACACAACACACTGACAGCACTGCTGTTCATTATTAATAAATAAATACACAAAGACAGATTGACAGAACAGAATCATTATTATTGGGAAAAAAAAAAAATCCCCAGCAGCAAAACCAACCCGAGAGCCCGACCCGGCCCTACCAATTAGCATAAATTTCGGCCCGGCTCGGCCCGAACCCGTCGGGTCGGGTCGGGTACCCTCGGGTTCGGGCAGAATTTGAGAACTCTATTACAAGCTCACAATGCATCACATCGCGGAGCGTTGTGAGCTTGTACATCTGCTATTTTCAACTATTTTACTACTTTTACTTTTGGTACTTTAAGTACATTGTGATGGCACTTTTGTACTTGTGCTCAAGTAATTTTTTAATTACGAACTTTTAATTGTAACAGAGTATTTCTATATTGTAGTATTGGTACTTTTACTTAAGTAAAGAATTTGAGTACTTTTTCCACCACTGGAGCAAACCACCACACCAGGTTGCAGGAGGTTTCTGGGCTATCTTAAATCATTGAGTTTGCAGATTTGTTATTTTCGCTATGAATTAAACATCATCATCATGTCTTCACGTCATGTATGTGTCGAGCTCTTATATTCTGTTTCATGCATTTTCTCCCTAAGCCATGACCAAACCAAAGATGAGGAGCTGTCCCCACTGTGCAGCGGAAAACAATGCGGCAAGGAAATCTTGCCAGAACTGCTCGAAGTCTCCTTGAAAGAAAGCTCTTCAAACATAGAGAAGATGCTTTGAAGGAAAAGCAGTATGGCCAAAAAATTCTGAAGCACGGGAATGCCAGCAGAGTGGTGTCCTCTGCCCATCTAATGGCATGTGTTTTCTTATTTGGTTATTCATTCATGATATTTATTTATACCACTGCTCTACAACAAAACTCTTTGCCAAAAATAGCTGTTCTAGAAGCTCACAACGTGTTGCGCTGCGATGTGTTGTGAGCTTGGAGGTGGTTAAGTGGTTAATGTAATAAGCAAAAACAGTTTTTATCACATGTTTTGACCAGTTAAGATGCTTGACGATGCTGTGCGCAAAGTAATAGGTTATCAATATTTAATCACAAATATTTGGGAGCATGCACAAGCTGGCAAGTGGCCTTGGCATTGTTTATAACACAGGCAGTCTGTGCCTGTCAATGTACAATTGTATGTGTAAATATTTTGTGTGTTTCTGTATGTAGGTGCAAAAGCTTCATGCCCTGGGGTACAGCCCAATTCTCTTTATTGGGAAGAAGGTGAAGGGCGCAAATTCGGTCACTGCGGAGGCCATCACTCATGTGTGCCCTCAAGGAACTGGGCCCATGAAAATCTTCTTGGATAAAATGAAGAGGGCTTACGAGCACACTTTGATAAGTAAGGCAATGCTTTGGAGTGTGCTGCCTGTCATTGTGATATGTTTTAGCTAAATTAGGTGTTATGGACGACAATTGCGAGTGCATGCTATCTACCTAGTTGAACTTTTGTCTGAAATGTGTTGTAAAATGTATGCCCCATTGTACGACGGTGTCACTCCAAAAATGAAGATTTACATGGTGATCTTGTAAATTGTCTATTTTCACTGTGTGAAATGCTCACTGAAAACCCCCATTGTTTACCTGGTATCCTAGTTTCTTTGAGACACTACATTGTTCTTTGCACTATACTTATGTGACCAGTTACCTTGTCTGTTGAGTCAAGTTCATGCTTACTCTGCAATCTCACATGTGTAAGTCGCTCTGCATGAAAGTGTATAAATGATATGCTGATATGTTTTTCAAATTCTCAACGGTTCCAGGAAGGAGAAGCAGAAGCGTCCACCTCTCTGCCCTCTCCTCCTCCTCTCCCCAATCCAACCATTTCTCCCAATCCAACCATTTCTCCCAATCCAACCATTTCTCCCTCCCAACCCTCTTCTCCTCATCCCCCACACACTTCCTCTGTCCTCTCATCTCCTGATGAGCCAGTGGATGCTGAGGAGACTATTCTGCTGACCACTGTTCCCTCAACCCTAAGCACCCATCTCCCCCCAACATCTCCTCCTCAACAAGACATGAACAATAGTAAGTATTAAGACTGCAGCTAAGATTCTAACTAGCTGAATATCACAGCAGAAGACACTAATGTTAACATTGTGTGCGATCTGCAGTTAGAATTTATAATGTATTTATTTTAATCTGCCTGCAACGTACCATGGATAGTTTTAACCAGATGCTAATTAATGAATAGAAACTGATAACACCTTTATCCACTCTAAGTTGTCTCATTCATCTCGGAGAACTTAATGTTCAGAACCCAGAGCAGAGCCCCATCCAGTATAAATAGTTAGTCCTCTGAGAACTTGTTTTCGGGTTGGGGGTGCATTTAGCCCCGTGTCCCCATGTACGATCGAAGCAGACCAGCTCAAAATCTCTAGTTGTTGCCACGACAGCTTGACTGATCAAACTCCCTCTAGCCTCCATTTAGGAACGTTTACACTATGTTAGCAAGTCATTCAATACAAGTGGTCGTGGATATGTATTATGTTACAGAATTAAAATTATGAGTTCTTTCAGTTCTGCCATTAAGAGTGGTTTATGTAAATGTAATAACCTTTTGCGCTGCTTCAGGGTGTTATGAGCTCCGTAACCTCCTCAGCCAGTATATCGAGGGTCTTCAATGTTTTTCAGACCAAGGACCCCTTAGCAGAGAGAGAGAGAGAGAGAGAGAGAGGACCCCCACTACATAGTATAACATTGTGTTGCAGATAAAACTATTTCATAGATGGCTTCATAGACTGTTTGACAGCACTGTCATTGGTGCTGTTAAATAATGAATGTATTTTCAGATGCTTACAGAAACCACTTAAACTTGACCTTTGTACTTGGTCTGCTCTTTCTTCCCTTTACATCAAATCGCTTCACCGAAAATAGCCCACAAGCTCACAACGTATTGTGATGCGTTGTGAGCTTGTAGATCTGCCGTTTTTCGCTGATAGTATTGAATATGGAAGGGTTCAAGTGGTTAATGTAAAAAAAAAATACTTTCACACAAAGACTTGGCGGCCCTCTGTAGTAACTCTGTGGACCCCCTATGAAGACCCAAGATCTATAATGTTTATTGCATTGAATGTATTATAATATAATGCAATATATGTTTTGTATGCAGTCAGTTTTATTACAATGATATTCCATTTATTTCAGATCTCCCTGCTCCACAGCCTGCTCCACAGTCTACCCTCCTTCTCCCTTCTCCCTCCTCTTGTCCTCCTGATCCTCCACAGAATCCATTCCATTTACATACCTTTCTAGAAGGATTCTCCATATGTGAACCCCCAATGGAGGACAGCACTGTCCCTTCTAGTAAGTATTAATCATCTTAAAAACGCCTTCTAAAACCTAACCTAAGGTTTTCTGAAAACCTTCAAATTCTTATTAAACAAAAGAGACACAGGTGTATGAGACACAGAGGTGTCTCCCATTAAAAGGTATAACAGCGCAGAGCTTACACTAGGTCTAAATGGGTTAAATTAGTTTCTTTTGTTCAAATTGCCTAGTTGTTGTGTGTTCTGTGAAAATTACATAATTATAGGCCACTGGCATTTAAGTTTGTATAATCTGTCACTCACAGGTGTCCCTTCAGAGCTCACATCTGCTCCAAAACCCTCAACCACAGGACGGCAGAAGAGAATGAAGCCAGGTGTGTAGTTTTTTTTAGATATTTAAAAGTGATTACTGAGTTTGACAACCTGATGTCTTCAGGCAGACTGTTACAGAGTCTTTGTCTTGATGGGAGAAAGGTCTGTCCACCTGAAGACATGGGGTTAAGTGATGGCACATAATTGAATTATGAGGTCAGTTGAGTATCTCTATGCCAGACCAGCTTTAAAAGTTAATATAGTGTGCCTTAAAATGATTTCTAAATTTGACTGGCAGGCAGTGATGTGCAGCTTCACCCATTTCGACCTGAAGCCGATTCTTAAAAACGCCTTCTAAAACCTAACCTAAGGTTTTCTGAAAACCTTCAAATTATTTTTAAACAAAAAATATGTTGCTATATGAGACACAGGTGTATGAGACACAGAGGTGTCTCCCATGAAAGGTATAACAGCGTATAGCTTACACTAGGTCTAAATGGGTTAAATTAGTTTATTTTGTTCAAATTGCCTAGTTGTTGTGTGTTATGTGAAAATTACATAATTATAGGCCACTGGCATTTAAGTTTGTATAATCTGTCACTCACAGGTGTCCCTTCAGAGCTCACATCTGCTCCAAAACCCTCAACCACAGGACGGCAGAAGAGAATGAAGCCAGGTGTGTAGGTTTTTTTAGATATTTAAAAGTGATTGCTGAGTTTGACAACCTGATGTCTTCAGGCAGACTGTTACAGAGTCTTTGTCTTGATGGGAGAAAGGTCTGTCCACCTGAAGACATGGGGTTAAGTGATGGCACATAATTGAATTATGAGGTCAGTTGAGTATCTCTATGCCAGACCAGCTTTAAAAGTTAATATAGTGTGCCTTAAAATGATTTCTAAATTTGACTGACTGGCAGGCAGTGATGTGCAGCTTCACCCATTTCGACCTGAAGCCGATTCTTAAAAACGCCTTCTAAAACCTAACCTAAGGTTTTCTGAAAACCTTCAAATTCTTATTAAACAAAAGAGACACAGGTGTATGAGACACAGAGGTGTCTCCCATGAAAGGTATAACAGCGTATAGCTTACACTAGGTCTAAATGGGTTAAATTAGTTTCTTTTGTTCAAATTGCCTAGTTGTTGTGTGTTCTGTGAAAATTACATAATTATAGGCCACTGGCATTTAAGTTTGTATAATCTGTCACTCACAGGTGTCCCTTCAGAGCTCACATCAGCTCCAAAACCCTCAACCACAGGACGGCAGAAGAGAATGAAGCCAGGTGTGTAGGTTTTTTAGATATTTAAAAGTGATTACTGAGTTTGTCAACCTGATGTCTTCAGGCAGACTGTTACAGAGTCTTTGTCTTGATGGGAGAAAGGTCTGTCCACCTGAAGACATTGGTTTAAGTGATGGCACATCATTGAATTATGAGGTCAGTTGAGTATCTCTATGCCAGACCAGCTTTAAAAGTTAATATAGTGTGCCTTAAAATGATTTCTAAATTTGACTGGCAGGCAGTGATGTGCAGCTTCACCCATTTCGACCTGAAGCCGATTCTTAAAAACGCCTTCTAAAACCTAACCTAAGGTTTTCTGAAAACCTTCAAATTATTTTTAAACAAAAAAGATGTTGCTATATGAGACACAGGTGTATGAGACACAGAGGTGTCTCCCATGAAAGGTATAACAGCGTATAGCTTACACTAGGTCTAAATGGGTTAAATTAGTTTCTTTTGTTCAAATTGCCTAGTTGTTGTGTGTTCTGTGAAAATTACATAATTATAGGCCACTGGCATTTAAGTTTGTATAATCTGTCACTCACAGGTGTCCCTTCAGAGCTCACATCTGCTCCAAAACCCTCAACCACAGGACGGCAGAAGAGAATGAAGCCAGGTCTGTAGGTTTTTTAGATATTTAAAAGTGATTACTGAGTTTGACAACCTGATGTCCTCAGGCAGACTGTTACAGAGTCTTTGTCTTGATTAGGGTTGTGATTCGTTAGGACTTTAAAGGTTCCGCTTCCTTCCTTTTTTATGACACCCATTATACTTACAATTATACTTACAAAATAAACACAAATCCAATTACATTACATTACATTGTAATTGCATATTACAATTGAGGTAGGCAGATTGTTTGCAAGTAAACAACTCTTGCACTGTTAATGTTGCACATTTAGGCTGCGTGAGAGCATGAGTCTAACTTCTAACAGTTCTTTTGCAAGAAAATTAGCATATGTTTTTTTATATCCTACACCTCTCCTGGCTAATAGTGTCTCCAGCAATTGAAAACACTCTCTCTGAAGGGAGTGACTTGCCTATTGCTGGCCTTGTCTGCACTTTCTATATAAAAATATAAAATTATATTCATCATGATGAACGATTAATTTAGAGCCAATTTAACAGCAGCTTGTCGGCAGCAGATGTTTTCCAACTTCTGCTGTCGGGCCGATATCGATGCGGTGGAGAGCTGGCTTAAAGACTCTTTGCCTTGATGAGAATGGCCTGGTTAACTAAATACATCAGGTTAAGGACTGGCACACCATGAAGAGCTTTAAAAGTTAATAATAAAACTGGCAGCTGACATAATTTATCCTGTTAACCCATTCAGACCGAGGATTAATCATAGTCCTAGTGAAATATCTTGCAGGGTGTGTGTGTGTGTGTGTGTGTGATCCCTTGTCATATAGCAATCAGCCACAACGATATTTGAACGCTGATTTCAATCAGAGTATGAAGTGCATAGCGATTTTTAAGACTACTTGCCGACTTTTAAGATATTGATGTGTACCTAGCATTATTCTGTAAAGGGATCTAACTGTGCTTAACATATACTGCAGCATTACTGTATAATGTAACAGCATAACAGACACTTGTAAACAGACATGTGAAGGCTCTGAATAAGATTCAGATACTTTAACAGGAAATGCCATACACATACAGGGTTAGTCAACATCACTTTACTCAACAATAGTTTGGACTACACCCTGGGGATTTCAATTACATTACCAGATTAGACAATTAATATTAACACTAATGGAAATATAATACAGCAGTTTGTTATTTACACACATATCCCAAAAATGAGCTGAAATTTGAGTTGTCATCTCGTTAGTATATCTGGAAACCGAAACACACCACCTTGCTCTTAACTCAGTTGGTGAGTTATTTTTAGGTGTGCATGTACACTTTCAAAGAACTACAGTATAAACAAAAAAGATTTCTTAGCTCGGATCCAACTTTCCAGAGTCACTTTTATTTCAAGGAACCATGAAAAACGAAGGATTGCTCACTAACTAAGTTGTTGTATCTTGTTTCATGAGATAAAACTAAAAACCAGTTTGGACATAAATAGAAGAAAACTGTATATAATATCTTGCATGGAAAGCAGGACTCACAGATTCTCCTGGAGGATATCAAACCCTCGTCTTTCATTGTCTAACCGTTTTCTCTTTTGTCTCTTTTTAGGCTGCTCTGATTGTGGAAAAAAGAACAAGCTCTGGAACTGGGAAAAGATCACCGAAAGGAAAACCACGGAGGTAAGCTGTTAAATTTGACGGTGAAATGGTACTGGATTTACCAGTACCTGCTGAAATGGCTAACAGTTATTTTTGTCTGTTTGTGTGGCCGTCTGTAGGAAGGAAAGAAGATGGTGAAGATTGTGTGGCTGCCTTGTGCGTCATGGTAAGATCTCAGCATTTTGGTCACCTGGCTGTATTCTAATGTGCTTCTATAAATGTATTTACTTTTTAGTACCAGGCTCAAAAGCCAAGTTATTTGTTTTTATGATACCCCATTCAAATGAAATAATCTGTTGCATTCATGGATGTTTTGCAGTGGGAAAACGTGGCCTGACAGCTGGCAGCCAGCAAAGAACTTCGAGTGATTGTCTCCGCCAGGCAGAAAGGCATGGCGAGAGAGTATGTTTTACCCCCTGTCCGTCCGTCCGTGTGTCCTGTCCGTCCGTTACCACCTAATCTCTGGCGCCGTTGGCTGCCAAGTCAGAACCTCTGGCCCAAATGTTTCAGATTGGCCTGTTATAGCGCCACCAGGAGGCCGATTTGTGCAAAACACATTTATTGATACTACTCCTTCAGATTTTGTCCAAACATCACACAGATCAGTACACAGTTTCTCTATAGTCATGTCCAATATTACATCCTGATTGGCTACCAAAGTTTGCAGGATTGGTCCGTTTTCAACAAAATGCCTCAAATTATGAACGCAGCTTGCGATTTCCGTGAGCACTTTTTCTGATTTTGATTCTTTTAGTTTGTTCATGTTTTATTGTTGCCGTTCTGTAAAATAAAATTGTTTTATTACAAAAAGTTTTTTTTTGCCTTTTTAGAATTGACTTGTCATTCAATTTATAATTGATTCCTTCATATGCAGTCTCTTTAGAGTTTCTTATATGCAAGTTGTGCAATTTTATATACAAGCAGCTTTATATACATGGTGGTCAGCAGAACTGAAGCATCACAGACTATTGGTTGCCTTATTGGTAAGGTGCTGTAGCAACAATGGACTAACGTTTCAATGCCAAGAGAATCTTCATCTGTCAGAACTCCTTCTCTTATATAATTCATAGTGTTGGACAACAAATAATGTATTATATATAATATTACATGGCACATGCTCAAGCTGTGCTCATGCACAGCGTCTAGATCTGTTATTTTTGAGCATGTGATAAACTACTATGGCACTTCACACCGGGCTCCTCTATGCAGCTGGATGGACGGATGGCGCATATACAAACCATGCAGAGAAGAGAGCACTGCATTCATTGTAATGCAGTAATACAGCGTTACTTGGATAAGTAATACTGTTTTGGCAATTGTAATAAGTTACACTACTCGTTAGTAATAATTACAGTACATTATATAAGTAATATTTTACTGCCCAAAACTGGTTGTCATGTGTGTGCAGTCAGTGTTGGAGTGAAGTAATACATGGACAGTTTCAAATATGTTGTTGCATATAACACTGGCTTGTCTGACTAACATATTATAGTAAATGCAAGTTTGCAACGGGATCATAACATGGATGTATAAAAAGAATGGTAAAGCAGAAAGTCAATATATTTAGGTGTGTGTATATATACACACACACACACACACACACACACACACACACACACACACACACACACACACACACACACAGCTTGATATGTTGATTAACTATATAACTATCTATATATGTGTGTGTGTGTGTGTGTGTGTGTGTGTGTGTGTGTGTGTGTGTGTGTGTGTGTGTGTGTGTGTGTGTGTGTGTCAGAGATGGGGACTCGAGTCAGGGACTCTGACTCGAGTCGCACTCGAGTAGACACAAATGAGAGACTCGACTTGACTCTGACTCGCCCCTCAAAGAGACTCGACTTGACTCTGACTCGCCCCTCAAAGACTTGAGACTTGACTCGGACTCGAGCTCAAAGACTCCTGGACAATCTTTATTTTATAGTTTTTTTTTGGACGCAGCTAGTAATGAATGAAATGCCCCGAAAACGTCCACTACCCTGTCTCCTCCCTTTCCCCTCGGGGCGCGCTGCGCGCGCTGTCTTCCAACCGGCTTAAGTCATTTGAAACAAGCTCAGTGCTTTTATGAGTCTTCCAGTTTAGTAGACTTTGTATTGTGAATTTGTACTTCCATGTACTGTTGTTCTCATGTCTTACTAAATAAAGTACATCAATCAATCAATCAGTCAAGCTGCTTCGACCAGCTCATTAACGTAAACAAACATGGCGAGCAGCAGTGCGGGTGCGTCTGCATCAACTCCAGCGTGTGCGGCTGCTGCCGTGCCGTTCATTATAACCTTTGCATATAACAACTTCGCACAAAATGGAATCGACCGATCAGGAACATGTAAAGAGTGTTATAATGCCCCGTTGTCCGCCTCCTCCGCGCGTCCGCAGTCCGCCTCCACTCACAGAGCACAGGCACAGTTCACAAGCAGAAAAATAAAATCAAACTACTCGTTCAGTTAATCATATGACTAGTAGGCTACAAGACACTTTGTTCATATCATATGAATCTAAGAGAGCAATGACATTTTTTACATTCATTAATACTTCAATCAATCACTTATTTTTGCCTTCAATTTCCTAAAAATATGGTAGTAGCGAGCGTCGTCACTACCGTCCTGGCTGAATTCAACCGGGTGTTTGTACTTTCTCTATTTACAACCCGTACATCCACATAAACGTTCAGATTTCAAATATACAGTGGGTGACCATTGACTTTGTCGTTTTTTTTCATTCTTCTCATGCGTTTCATGCAGGGCATGTATGATTTCCACTCTGTGCCACTAGGGGCAGCAGCGGTCTACTGCCTACAGCTGCCTACAGCCCACAGCAGACAGCAAGAATATATTTGTTACTAGTATACTGTATATCCTCTCCAAACTGTACATACATTACTTTACACTTTTGTATTATGTTTTGACACTTGCTTTGGAAAATGTAAACGTATGTTTTATCATGCCAATAGCTCATTTGAATAGCAAAATTGTTTGTTTTGGGGTTTTTAGGCACTGTTTTTCCTAGAAAGACAGAGAAAGATCCTGTCTGTTGCTTACAGTACAAGATGTGACATTTATATTAAGCAAAATATTAAGCAAATAAAGTTAGATAGCATGATGCTGAGCTTAACATTAGTTTAATTTTAACGTCTTAATTGATAAAACGAGACGGGATTTTTTTTTCTCTTGCCAATAGCTCATTTGAATTGACAAATTGTATTTCTGTGGTGGTGGTTCAGTGGCACTATATATATATATATATTTAATATATACTGGGGTCATACGTTCTGTGCTTTCTGTGTGTGCACTTATGCCGTGTATCTCTTTCTTTGAGCGGGGGGGGGTCTATCAAGGCAGGCTATTTGTTCAGATGCAATTTCAGCGTGGCTATTAAATAGGCAAAAAAATCTGATCTACAAGCCCACAAAGAGTCGCGATGCAACTCTATTTTCTAACATTTTAGTCTATTTTTGGCAGAGAGAGAGAGAGAGAGAGAGAGAGAGAGAGAGAGAGAGAGAGAGAGAGAGAGAGAGAGAGAGAGAGACAGAGAGAGACAGAGAGAGAGAGAGAGAGAGAGAGAGAGAGATTAATATAATATAGGCCTACTATATATACTTTACTCGTAACAGAGTAGGCTACTTCTACATTGCAGTATTGATATTTTTACTTAAGTAAACTGCAAACCAAAAAACTCTTCAACGACATGTGCTCCTTGTCCAGTCTATTCATCGCTAAACCGGTTATGTTAATTATCTCTCTCTCTATACAATGACAAAGTCTCTTTTATCCAGATGCGCTCTCTCTCTCTGTCTCTCTGTACAAAGACAAGGTCTCTCAGAGAGAGAGAGAGAGAGAGAGAGAGAGAGAGAGAGAGAGAGAGAGAGAGAGAGAGAGAGAGAGAGAGAGAGAGAGAGAGAGAGAGAGAGAGATGCATCAAAGTAGGGGTTCTCAATCTTTTCCAGGCCATGACCCCCCAAAATAACCATATTGGGGACCCCCATTTTGCGTGGGCGGCTTTCATCATCAATTTAAAAATAAAGATGCTCGGATCATCTGTGAAGCATTTTCATATACGCTGCTGTCTCGTTAAAACCAGCTGCGGGTGAATATTATCCAACACATCACCACGGTTAACGCTACGTTCATGTTTACTGCATTACATTTGTAACAACAGCATAATATTGGGTTGTGCAGGTGAGATTTCGAAAAATCTTCAGTGAATGCTTTTAGGGACTATGCCTAGGCCTACATAGAATGTGGAGGGAGAAGGGTACCAGCTGCACTTGTACCCCTTATTAACTGTAATATGCTCATTCCATGCAGCTCGGCAGAATGCGTGTGCGGCTTTAGTTTGATGAACATTGAACCTCATAATAACATCACTCCGTTCGCGACTGCATACAGCATGGGTTCCCAAACTTTTCAGCCCGCGACCCCAAAATAAGGCGGAAATTGACTCGCGACCCCACCTAAACCTGGAGGTCATTTATGCACATAAACTTGCACGTTCGGTGCGCATTTGTAATGTGTTAAAATGGTAAAATGTACCATTTGTGATCATTTTAGATGGTATTTCATCCATTCTGTTGAATAAAAAGTTAAAAAAAAAAAAAAAAAAAAAAATGTTTTTTTTTTTTTTTTTTTTTTAATGACCCAAAATAATTTCGCGACCCCACGTCAGTCTCCCGCGACCCCAAGTGGGGTCGCGACCCCTACTTTGGGAACCCCTGGCATACAGAACGTGTGTCGGCTCTGATGTTTATTAGACAGCATGGACCTCCGCTCAGGTCCTGGAATCCAGAGCCTTATTGTCAAGACTTGGCTGCGAGCACATCGCACGGCAGAAAGCACAAAAACCAAAGTGGCACAGCCTGTCATGTCAGATAACCCCGACCCACTTTGGCAGTTTTTATAAGACAGGGGTTATTGGCGTCTTTTTGGTTTGTTTTATTTTATTTCCTCGTTTATACTTATTTCCTCCTCAATATTGTTTAAGAATTAATGTGCTATCCATGACATGCTGTCACCAGTTTACCAGTTCACTGTCTGTTATTTAATGATGATCGAATATTGGCTAAATGTTTACAATTTCTTCTGTCCAAACAATGAAAAGCACTAAGAAAAGGCAAGTGAG
Source organism: Gymnoscopelus microlampas (assembly GCF_963454915.1). Classification (NCBI taxonomy): domain Eukaryota; kingdom Metazoa; phylum Chordata; class Actinopteri; order Myctophiformes; family Myctophidae; genus Gymnoscopelus; species Gymnoscopelus microlampas. Next base: position 2,635,834 of record NC_139952.1, read on the forward strand.
TCTCTCTTTAATTAAGCATGATGAGCCATGTGTTTTCCACAAAACAATTGAATATCATTGAATATAATTGCACCCTTGTCATACTACTATGTTATTAGCTTTCAGTAGGCCACCACAGGCACAGACAGTGCGTTTTAGCGCAGCGCGGCCTGGCGCAGCGCGGCGGAGTGGTTGCGTGCGGGGGTCGGGGGGCTTTCGTGGGAGGGGGGGACGGGTGGATCAGAGCTTAACCCTAAAACCGAAATAAAGTAACAAAAAAAACTCCAATCCGCTCAAGAACCTTGCTCCCCCACTTCCAAAATTAGCACTAGCCTACAACACTGGCCCAGTCTCTTGCCAAACCGGTTATGTTAATGACATGCAGCCTATTCCAAATAAGCCAAGTGAAGAACTCTGCTATCAGGTTCCCCCTCCCCCCTACAGTACCTCTGTAGGCCTATCTCTTCTATCAAAGTATTTGTTCAGATACAAATTCAGAGCGGCCAATTTTGATATTTTTAATGCGCCTACATGAAGTTAGAGGGATGGGCAGAAATGGTGTAGGCCAGTGGTTTTCAACCTTATTCCCATCAAGGACCCCCAAATTGACACATATTAGCCCAGGGACCCCCATTTGAAAAGATATGCCAGGGACTCAACCAAGATTTCTTGCAGGCGTCCCAATCTACACTGTATCATCATCATCAGTGTTCATTTAACTCTGAGAGTGTACAAATGTAACCAAATGAACCCTGACGGGTCCATTTGGTTCCATTTGTACATTAAGAGTTACAGACACATAAGGGTCAATTTGGTTGCTAACTATTAATTTGGCTGGGGACCCCCTGGAACCCCCTCAAGGACCACTGGTGGTCCCCGGACCACTGGTTGAAAACCTCTGGTGTAGGCTATTTTCAACTGTTAATGGGGTTTTCTTTCTTCACAAATGAATTCTACTTTGTTGTACAACAGTGTCCCATAAAAGTAGCGAAAATAGCCGATCTACAAGCTCACAAAGTGTTGCATCATGATTTGAATTCCGACTGAAAACGCCATGCACCCTTGCGTCTCCGTGTGTACAACCAAATACGCATCTTTCCTGCACCGATGACGCTTGGGGCTTTTACAGCGCTGCTCCTACACTACCACCGTCAGCAGCAAGTGGACATGGAGTAAATGTACTTAGTTACTTTCCGCTTAGTTACTTTCACGTGCATATAAATGAGCCACGCGGTCTTATAAGAATGAAAACAAACGCCTCGCTGTTGGCCATGGATCACATGACGGTCGTCTGTTACGGTCATGGATGAACTCAAAATGTTACTTGAGTTCAATCAAAGTAAAAGTACAAAAGTATTGGCAAATAAATGTTTGAAAATAGCTGATCTACAAGCTCACAATGCGTCGCAATGCGTTGTGAGCTTGTAGATCGGCCATTTTCAAATAGACTATGTGAAATAGGGCAAATAATGTATGTTTTATAATGTAATGATTTATATCTGCAAAGTAACTAGTAACTAAAGCGTTCAAATAATGGTAGTGGAGTAAAAGTACAATATTTTCCTCTGAGATGTAGTGGAGTAGAAGTAAAAATAAAAATAGCAGGTCAACATGCTTATAGCGTGGGATTCGAACCCGGGTCGTAAAATCGCCAGACATCAGTTTTAACCGCTACACTAACTGGACTATTTCATTTACAGAGGAAAGAGGTAGAATCCTACTATACAGAAATTGATGCGAGAAAAAAACAACATATAAGACGTCTGTCTGTCTGTCTCTCCACGGACTTTTGAGACAGACAGACAGACAGACAGACAGACAGACAGACAGACAGACAGACAGACAGACAGACAGACAGAAACCAATGTGTGTCTGAACATTTCTAAAATGACAGAGATGCGTTCCTGACTGCCCGACGCTGAACAGAAAACCCAATTTAAACGTTCTAAGCACACGTAATTATTGCTAGTTATTATTATTATTATTAATAATAATATAAGACATCTATCTGTCTGTCCGTCTGTCTGTCTGTCTGTCTGTCTGTCTGTCTGTCTGTCACAAAAAAAGTGACTCCAAAGCGGCACCTTGTGGTAGTATTTGGAACTTAAATTTACTGCAAAGCGGGTGAGGCAAATGAGTGAAGTGATACTCTTATGAAAAGCGACAAAGTCAATGGTCACCCACTGTAAAGTGCTTAACTCATGGCCATGGATGTTACAATTCACTTCGAGTGGGTATAAGTACATGTATCTTCCGTATTGTTCAATAAAAAGCATTTTAATCAGATCGGCGGCCATTTTCTCATAGAGTTATAATGTATCAGAGTGCAATACTCCTCCCAACCGATAGGGTCGCGTAATTGAAAGCCAATGGAGACAATTCGAGGACAATAGCCACCAATCCGATTAAAATGATTTTTATTGAACAATAGGAAGAAGATATGTGTACTTATGCGGGCCCATACATAATTGTGGCCATTGGGTCAGCACTTTATATTAGAAATATTAACGTTTATGTAGATGTAGGCCTACAACACCAGGCTGAAGTTCATCCATGACCATCGTAACAGACGACCGTCATGTGATCCATGGCTAACAGCGAGGCGTTTGTTTTCATTCTTATAAGACCGCATGGCTCATCTATATGCACGTGAAAGTAACTAAGCGGAAAGTAACTAAGTACATTTACTCCATGTCCACTTGTTGCTGACTGGGGTAGTGTAGGAGCAGCGCTATAGCGTCATCGGTTCAGGAAAGATGCGTATTTGGTTCAGGTTGTACACACGGAGACGCAAAAAAATAATAAAAAAATCTTTTTTTTGGGTGGGCACAACAGCCAGGTGGGTGGGCCCAGGCCTACCTATGCCCACCCGTGGCTACGCCCCTGATGTTCGGTTCGGTTCGTATTTTAAATCATCAGCTCAGCTGCCAAGCAAGTATGGCTGGGACCATTCCACAAAGACGGATGATGATGAAAAAGTTAATGTTAATCTTTGCGATCGGGACGGGGGACCCTGCTACTTGGACATAACATAACTTTATTGCTGCCAGGGGAACTATATGGAGAGCTTCCTGGATTAGAATGGTGGAAATGGAACGTTAACAATAAGATATAACAGCCAACGTGAGTACATACATACACATAGTGCCTTTCCTGAAACGTATATGCTACTGTATGTGACTCTGTACCGTCCGGCCCGGCCGGGGGTCGTTCGGGGATGTCCATGCCTCCATGCATGGTTGTAGTGCGCTCTCGTTACGCTGACGAGAGGGCACAGCAGCCAGTGCACGTGCAGTGCGCAATAGATTTATTGTATACCCCAAACAAACACGTTGACAAGTCAATCTTCCTTAATTAAACATAAGTAGACTACTAACCAGCAGCAGTTGCCTTGGTCAGGCTGTGTGTGCGCCTGTGCTTACTGCAGTTGAGCTGCGCTATAAGACGCAAAGGAGCCTAAATGAATGTATCCTACTATTTTGATAAACATTCATTCTGTGTATTTCTCATTTCGGGTTGGGTTTGTGGATCATAATAACTGTATTTCAGCCTTAGGCTACATCAAGGGTCTTCAACCTTTTCAGGCCAGGGACCCCCAAACTGATGGGGTGATGGAGCAGGGATCCCTACCTCATAGGGTGGGGGATAGGCTACCACATATATCGTATATTCATGTATAAAATTGTGTTTCATATATAAATAAACATGAAAAAATGATTGCCTCCTCCTAAGCACAGGTTGTCCCAATAGGTGTGCAAAAGAACTCTCTACAAAATATGTATAAACCTACCATGTTATTGTGCATTCAATACTAAGCTATTAAAATATGTCATGTTATGTTTAAAGACAAATTGATATTTCTGGAAAAAGTTAAAGTTTTAAAAACAAAAATATTTTTTTAATCAAACAACAATTTCGTGGACCCCCTGCAGTACCTCCGTGGATCCCCTAGGGGTTGCGGACCCCCTGTTGAAGACCTCTGTAGCGGCTACATCATATAAATACAAAATACATAATTAAATACATTAAGAATAGAATCTCCCCCCCCAAAAAAAAACTTTTTTGTTTTTTTTTAAAGACTTGAGACTCCACAAGACTCGAGACTTGACTCGGACTCGACCCTCAAAGACTCGAGACTTGACTCGGACTCGACCCTCAAAGACTCGAGACTTGACTCGGACTCGACCCTCAAAGACTTGAGACTTGACTCAGACTCGACGGTCTCGACCCTCAAAGACTTCAGACTTGACTCAGACTCGACCCTCAAAGACTTCAGACTTGACTCGGACTCTAGCTCAGAGACTCGTGGACATCTCTGGTGTGTGTGTATATATATATATATATATATATATATATATATATATATATAGTGTAAGTTAAGAAAAAGCCTCGTGATGAATTGCTATAGCAGTAAAATAGAAACATCAACAGAATGAAGTGGTATACGTGAAATTAAACGTATTTGAAATTAAACTATGAATTGACTTCATGTGCTAATGGTTATCAGCGGTAGGCCTGAAAGATGACCGTCATGGACATTCTTCAACCTGGTGTGATGAATTGCTCCATTTACAACTGTAACGTCTACACAAACGTTCAGATTTCAAATATGAAGTACTTAACTAAATGCCCAGGATGTTCTAAATGCCGACATTCCAGCATGAGTACCCATATCTTCGGCCATTTTCGCATAGAGTTATAATGTGCAATACACTTCCCAACCGATAGGAGCGCGTAGTTGAAAGCTGATGAAAATACGGAGAAAATGGCCGTCGATCGGATTAAAAGGCTTTTTATTGAACAATACGGAAGATATGGGTACTCAAGCTGGAACGTACACAATTGTAACATCCGTGGCCTTTAGTTAAGCACTTCAAATATTAAATCTGATCGTTTATGACCTGGACGTTAGCGTTGTAAATGGAGCAATCCCCAGCACACCACCACACCATGTTGAACGTTCATTTGCACATGCGCAAACGACATAGTCCCGTTTTGACTTTTTAGGGCGTTAGGGACAAATAAGCAGGACTATATATATATATATATATATATATATATATATATATTTATACAATGAATTGACTTCATGTGCTAATGGTTATCAGCGGTAGGCATGAAAGATGACGGTCATGGACATGCTTCAACCTGGTGTGATGAATTGCTCAATTTACAACTGTAACGTCTACACAAACGTTCAGATTTCAAATATGAAGTGCTTACCTAAATGCTCAGGATGTTATAAATGCCGACGTTCCAGCATGAGTACCCATATCTTCCGTATTGTTGGATAAAAAGCATTTTAATCCGATCGTCGGCCATTTTCGCATAGAGTTATAATGTGCAATACACCTCCCAACCGATAGGATCGCATAGTTGAAAGCTGATGAAAAGACGGAGCAAATGGCTGTCGATCGGATTAAAAGGCTTTTTATTGAACAATACGGAAGATATGGGTACTCAAGCTGGAACGTACACAATTATAACATCCGTGGCCTTTAGTTAAGCACTTCATATTTGAAATCTGATCGTTTATGACCTGGACGTTAGCGTTGTAAATGGAGCAATCCACCACACCCACCACACTATGTTGAACGTTCATTTGCGCATGCGCAAACGACATAGTCCCGTTTGGAGTTAGGGAGAAATAACCAGGACTGCAAAATCGGACTTTTAGGGGAACCAGGACCTTCATAATCGGACGTTTAGGGGCTACTGACGGTTCTTCATTAAGTGACTAGTTGGGAGTGAGAATGTGTTGCAATACCACATTGTCCTGTTTGGCACGGGGCGCTATTGAGCCAGTTTGTATGCATGTTATGTCCTTGTTCTGTGTGGAAATAGTAAAAAAAAAAAATAAGAAAAAATTAAAAATAAAATAAAAAATAAAATAAAATCTTTTTTTTTTGGGGGGGATTTTTTTTTGGGGGTTAGAACTGAAAATCGGGAGGAATTGTTCCCAGACGTGACGTAGTGTGGGGGAACAAATCTGACGGACTGTTTTCAGACCAATTTACATAAAAACCACAGATAGCCTATGAAAGCCTGCATGCTCGAAGTCGGGTATTTGTTGGAACAGAAGAGAGGTGGGGGAGACCAAAAACACACAAAAATGAAGAAAAAGTTAAAATTCATGGTGTAGACCCTTTAAGTCCGCTACTGTGATATACCTTCAATACAGATCAGATAGCCTAGTGGTTAAAGCTAACGTTCGGCGATTGGACGGCCCGTGTTCAATCCCACGCTATGAACTTATTGAACTGCTTTTTTTTAAAAGCTAGAAACTTGAACCGTGAAGGCCTACGTACTATATGTTCCTCTACAAATTAGACAGCCTAGTGGTTAAAGCTGAAGTCCAGCAAATTAACTGAATAAAAAAATGTCCTGTCCTCAATCAATAAAATGCTGGAAGTGGAAATGGTGAATATGATACAGTTGCGCAGCGGAGCGCACTCGTCTATTAGTTTGTATTGGCCAGCGCGTTATAGATATATGTATGTATAATGGATAGGGATGGAGCTCGAAAACCGGATCCATTAAAGGCTGTATGCGTCCATTTGGTTCCATTTGTACACTTTGGGTGGTTACGTCGTTGTGTTTACATGTGCGGTGCAGCGGTGAAACAATGGCGTCAACTAGTGAAACGCTCAAAAGTCTCACTCGTCCTCTTCTACCCAAGGTAGCAAGTCTCCGTTGACAATTTTAATAATCCAATTGATAATAATCCGTTTGGGATCTCCCTGTGAATGAATAACTAGTGTTGCTTGAGAGCGTGTCGTCTTCTCAGTCTATCGTTGCCGAAAATGGCAGATCAGAGAGACTGACTCCGCTTCCAGTAGACTACTGGTCCATTCCAGTGGTATGCAGTATGTTGTCCAGTGTAGTTATATTATTTTATTTAGTCACAAGCTTTTAATCATTTCCCCTTGGATTCATATTCATAAACCCCACAGACAGAATTTTATTAAAAAAATAGCAGATCTACAAGCAAAGCATCATGATGCAACACTTTGGGAGCTTGTAGATTGGCTATTTTCACTACTTTTATGGGACACTGTTGTACAACAAAGTAGAACATGAATTTATGAAGAAAGAAAAACCCATAACAGTTGAAATGTGGAAATACACGGTTTCTGCCCATCCCTCTAACCCATGCACCTGTATAAACCATGTGCTGTTGCATGCACATGAAAATGTAGGCCTACTTCAAATCTCAAAATCGGCCGGGCTGGATTTGCATCTGAACAAATACATTGATAGAACACCCCCCTCCCCCCCTCAACGAAAGCCCTTCCCTTTCCCCAATAATGTTTGCAGATGGGCAATTTTCAGCATAGGCTACTGTAGTAGGCCTATTGCCTATAGATAAGACTGGGGATTTTACAGTGTAGCCCAGACTGATTGGGTGTCGTTGATAAAATGGTAAGCTCCCTTCACGGCTTCTATAGCAGGCAAACCCCCCAATAATAATAACCCCGAAAATAATAACGTTGTTCTTTTGAGGAGAAGTAGAACTTAGAAGTCACAATTCTAGTTGAACATGAGGGAGAGGGTCCCTCTACAGCAGGGGTCTTCAACAGGGGGTCCTCAGAGTTACTACAGGGGGTCCCCCAAATCTTTGTGTGATAAGATTTTTAGGCCTATCCCTTTTCTGAGGAGAACTTTAGCCAAAAATAGCAGATCTACAAGCTTGTAGATCGGCTATTTTTGGAGTTATAGGTGTGTAGAGGGGAAAAAGAGCAGCAAAAGTTTATCTGAAACACAATTTTATACAATGTAGAGGGGGTCCCTGCTCCATCTCTCTCTCAAATAGGGGGTCCTTGGCCTGAAAACGTTGAAGACCCCTGCTCTACAGGGAATTACTTGATATCTGGCTGCACGGACAGACACAAGAATCACAGCTGCCATTAATTAGTGCTGTTCAGTGTTGATTGCCTATTGGTCAAATTGGGGTCAACGAGCCATCGTTAACTTGCTTTGAAGTTAGGCTGTAGTTAAGAGCAGCACTCTCACTTTCTCTCCCTCTCTCTTTCTCTCTCTCTACATGTCTGTGTGTGTGAGAGGAGGGGGAGGAGGGGGGAGTTTAGCAGAAGCTCGCACTGCCCTGAGACAGAGAGAGAATACTTCTCCATACGGCGGTGTTTTACCGAGATTTTTCATGTTTTCTCCACTCTGTCTTGTAATCCGCGGACGGCTTTGAAATCCACGGATGGCCTTCAAATCCGCGATAATTTCCGCGATCGCGGAATCGCGGATTCCTGGGGGGACTAAATTACAAAGTTACAAAAAATGTGCATGGCAAAAAATAACCCGAAAACCTACCACTTCCACAGTGTTGTGTTCTACTTTTTTTTTGAAGGTATACTATGATTATTCCCTGCCTCCCACAAAATGTAAAAAATTTGCGTGTGTGGCCCACAAAAATATGTAATGTGAAAATTTTCCGCGCGCTTCGCGCGCGTGTGTGGCCCACAAAAATATTGAATGTGAAAACAAGACCAACGCTGGAATCGACAGGCTGGTTTTCCTTATTGAGTGTAGTGTCAGCAGATGAGAGCAGAGAGCGATTCTGTCCGGGACAGTGGTCGTGTCTCTGCCTCTGGTGCAGCAGACGGAGGCTGTTCTGGAGACGCATCGGATGGGGCACTCTAATCACTGCCTGATTAAAGTACTTCATTAGTATTCGCGTCGTTGTTAATGTGTGAATTCCGTCGCAGCCATTACTTATCACCTCAAGAACAATAGCTTCACACTTGATAAGCCATCAACTCAGAGTTAAGGTCCTTGCACACTGGTGCGTCTTTTCGGCCGAATAACGGGGCGAATTTCGGAGCACGTAAAAAAAAAAAATCGACCTCGCGTTATGTCAATGACGTTTGCACACTGCCGCCGAATATTTCGTCCGTATTTATTTTTTTCGGACCAGGGTCGATTATTTTGCGTTTTCCGCAGCTGTCGTTCGCCTTTTGAGCAGTGTTGTGTCCATCCTGAGCCACCATACTTGTTGTGACTCCAGTCCACCATGTCGGCTGAGAAGCTTATAAACCTCGTCGAACCGCACAAAGTGCTTTATGAAAAGCAACGTTCCGACTATAAAGACTCGGAGTATAAAGACAGACTGTGGCAGAGGATTGCAGAAGAGCTTGGAAGCCAGGATGGTAGGTACTGATAGAAAAACAAATGATGTACAATATACTGTAGTAGTGATTGTGTTCTAGGGCTAGCTTGATTGCTTAGCTTAGCTTGCTGCTAATGCTATTAATTAATTCATTCAGCCCCGTTTGGGGTATCGCTATTCATTGCACACCCGTTGTAACGTTGCTAGTCATAAACAGTTCATATAAGTTGCTTGCATGCTTATTGGCTTTTAATATAATGTACTATATAATGTACTATTTTGTGTGACGTTAGTTAAAGCAGTGAAGGAGAAGTGGCGTAACCTGAAAGACACGTACACACGAGAGAAGAGAGCAGCAAAGGGCAGAAGTGGACAGGGGGCTAGTAAAAAAAAGAAGTGGAAGCATTTCGACTCATTGTCCTTCTTGAGTGCTTCTACTGCAAAGAGAAGGTAACGTAGGCTATCCAGAAATGCACCACAACAGTGGTGACGCTTACAGCAGAGTGTAATGTATTAGCTGCACATAACTCAGATAGCACATAACTACTTTCAACAGGTCAGATGGTAACATCCAGGGGGATGATGATGATGATGACGAGGAGGAGGAAAATGAAATGGAAGAAGGTGACAGCACACAGACAGAGAGGGAGAACAACAGTGTAGCAATGGAGGCAGAGAGGAGGGGCAGCTCCAGCTCAACCCCTTCAGGGGGGAGCAGCTCAACCCCTTCAGGTAGCGGAGGTGCCAAACGCAAGAGGCAGGCAGAGAGTGATGACAGCCTAGAGCAGGGGTTCTCAACCTTTTCAGGCTGCGACCCCCAAAATAATGATATTATTTCCCGCGACCCCCCGCGTGCACGCGTGCGGTCCCATTCGCGCGCGCGAGCGGTCCCGTTCGCGCACGCGAGCGGTCCCGTTCACGCGCGCGCGAAGGTTATTTATTTATAATAGGTTATTTGATAATTGTTTATTATCAAAACATTTTTGCAAAAAGTGGGTAAATTGAGTAAATTAACTGATAAAACATGAATTAATGATAACATAAAAAAAATATTTTGTTAAAAAAAAAAAAAAAAAAAACTTTTTTTTTTCTTTTTTTTCTCTCAAATTCACCCAAAAATCTGGCGACCCCCCCAAATTATTTGGCGACCCCCCTGGGGGTCGCGACCCCCAGGTTGAGAACCACTGGCCTAGAGAGGTACCTTCAGTGGAGAGAAACAAGAGAGGAAATGAAATTGAAGGAGAGAGAGAGTGAGCGACAGCAGCGTCAGACCTGGCAGGACCTGCAAACTGATGAGGTGTCCACTTTTCTCAACAGCTTGGCCCCCACCATGAGAAGACTTCCCCCAGAGAAAATGTCCATGCTAAAAATTAAGATGCAGGAATTGGTTCATGATGCTGCCTTTGGAGGGGTTTATTATCCGCAATTTGGCCAGGAGCCAACCTATCGCTCTCTGTGACTTATTTATATCTTTATATTATGTTAAAATCAAATGTTTGAATAGTTCTTTCACAAAAATTCCAAAGGCCAAATTTAAATGTTATTTTATCATTCCTGTTCAGCTATGTATTTATTTATATTTAATATAGGCTAGAGTAGCCTCATTTAAATGCTATTATTTTATCATTCCTGTTCAGCTATGTATGTATTTATTTATATTTAATATAGGCTAGAGTAGCCACATTTAAATGCTATTATTTTATTATTCCTGTTCAGCTATGTATGTATTTATTTATATTTAATATAGACTAGAGTAGCCACATTTAAATGCTATTATTTTATCATTCCTGTTCAGCTATGTATGTATTTATTTATATTTAATATAGGCTAGAGTAGCCACCTTTAAATGCTATTATTTTATCATTCCTGTTCAGCTATGTATGTATGTATTTATTTATATTTAATATAGGCTAGAGTAGCCACATTTAAATGCTATTATTTTATTATTCCTGTTCAACTATTTATGTATTAATATTTAATATAGACTAGAGTAGCCACATTTAAATGCTATTATTTTATCATTCCTGTTCAGCTATGTATGTATTTATTTATATTTAATATAGGCTAGAGTAGCCACATTTAAATGCTATTATTTTATCATTCCTGTTCAACTATTTATTTATTAATATTTAATATAGGCTAGAGTAGCCACATTTAAATGCTATTTTATCAGCTATTTATTTATTCATATTTATTAGGCTAAGGTAACATGTATTTTTACCTCTTTGCACTGGTTCAGATTCTGCTCTTCTGAGCAGCAAGTTAAATATGTATTTATGAATTAAAAATAAACAAGAAACAAGTTAATTGGTCTTTTGCTCTTTTTCTTTATGTACACCATTAAATATGCAGAACAATGTACAGAATGTATTGTGTGTGACTGTGTATATATACAGTACATTTTCTGTGTGTGTATAAACATACAATATCAGTTTGGTACACTAAACTAACAATTTGATTCAGTGGTACATACAGAAATTACAATAATGTGAAAACAATTCATTTTAGTGGTTCAGCTTTGAATCTGCAAAATATAACAATGGCAATAGTAATGTCTGAACTGATTTGAAAATGTCTGCAGTGTTGTGTGTACAATATATAGCTAAAGTGACTTGGCTCACAGTACTTGAAATTATGCCAACTGTGTTCATTGAATATGAATATCTATATCTCTAATGACATTGCTGCATGTGTCCAAGAGATATATTTGTCCTGTCCTCTAGAGTGTGAGTCCACGGCGCACACGGTCGTACTGCCATTGTAGCTCCCCAGCAGGTGAGACAAAATATGTCTTAAAAGTGTCTCGAATGTCAAAAGCCTCATCAGATGCCCGGTTGCCCCTTGGCCTCTGGAGATCCTGCAGAGCCGCGCTGCCCTCACCATCATCAAATCGGTCATCGTGCAGGCTAGCCACCCCTGGGCGCAGGTAGTTGCATAACACGCAGGTTGCTTTGATGACGCTGTCTACCAGGTCAGGGTTCAACTCAAATGGCCTTTTGTAAACCCTGAATCTCTGAGTCAGGATGCCAAACGCATTTTCAGAGATGCGACGCGCTCTTGACAGGCGGAGGTTAAAGATGCGCTTGTCCTCATCAAGGCGCTTTCCACCGTAGGGTCGGAGCAGGTATGTCTTCATTGGAAAAGCCTCGTCTGCCACGATGACGTGATTGACCCTCCCCAGTTCAGGTGCAGAAGGTAGCTCCAATGGGGGTGGGACACCCAATGTTCCACGCCGGAGGCCCTGTCCCAGGGCAGAATCAGCGAGTATGCCGCCGTCGCTATTCCCACCATAGCTCCCCACGTCGATGGCAAGGAAGCGGTAGTCGGCATCTACTAAGGCCAGGAGGACGATGGAAAAAGTGTGTTTATAGTTGTAAAAAAGGGAACCTGTGTTAGCAGGGGCCTCAATTTTAACATGTTTCCCATCGAGGGCTCCAATGCAGTTAGGGAAGTTCCATCTTTCATTGAACCTCCTGGCCGTGTGCTGAAATATCTCCTGTTTTGGTGGTGGCATGTGTTGATCCTTGAGCTGCAGCCAGATTTGGTCACAAGTCTCCCTCACTATCTTTCCCACTGTGGAGATGCCCATCATGTAGCTGTTGGCAATGGTGGTGAAGGAGTCCCCAGTGCTTAGATATCTGAAATCATGCAAATGTTGTTATAACACAGGGGTAGTCAGGGGTCCTCAGAATTACTACAGGGGGGACACCAAATATTTATGTGAGGATTTTAACCACTTTATATATGTAATAAAATAAAAAAATAAAAATCTATTAATAAATAGACCAGATGGGCTGGCCATTTGCCCACTGGGTACCTGCTTTATATCTCAGCTAAGGGGTCCTTGGCCTGAAAAACGTTGAATACTGTAGCAACCACTAATGTAATAAGGGCTCATAATGTAATAAAAAAAATGTAATAAAAACTCAATGTAATAATCAGCTCATAATGTAATAAAAAAAACGAGCGCATAACGTAATAACGGATTTTTCAATAATGTAATAATGTAATAATTTGTTACATTAACAACCTCCACATAGGAGGCTCATAATGTAATAAAAGTTCATAATGTAATAATGTCTCATATTGTTGAGAAAAGTAAAGTGTTACATCATAATAATCATTATCAGTATCATGGTCAGTATCAGTATCATGGTCAGTACCATGGTCAGTACCATGGTCAGTATCATGGTCAGTATCAGTATCATGGTCAGTATCATGGTCAGTACCATGGTCAGTACCATGGTCAGTACCATGGTCAGTATCATGGTCAGTATCAGTATCATGGTCAGTAACATGGTCTGTATCAGTATCATGGTCAGTATCAGTATCATGGTAAGTATCATGGTCAGTACCATGGTCAGTACCATGGTCAGTATCAGTATCATGGCCAGTACCATGGTCAGTATCATGGTTAATTATAGTCAGTATCATATCAATATCATGGTCAGTATCATGGTGACCATGATACTGACCATGATACTGACCATGTTACTGACCATGTTACTGACCATGATACTGACCATGATACTGATTTACTACCATGATACTTACCCAAAATATGAAACATTATTACATTATGAGGTTTTATTACATTATGAGCCTCCTATGTGGAGGTTGTTAATGTAACAAATTATTACATTATTACATTATTCAAAAATCCGTTATTACGTTATGCGCTCGTTTTTTTTATTACATTATGAGCTGATTATTACATTATGAGCTGTTATTACATTTTTTTTATTACATTATGAGCCCTTATTACATTATGAGCCGTTATTACATTAGTGGTTGCTACAAATACCCCTGTTATAAAAGATGAATGTTCTATGTTTTCAACAAGCTTCATAAATTGATGTCAAGAAGTTGTAAATGGCTTGTGCACATTATGCAATGAGAGAACTCACTCTTTATGCATGACTGGGTCTACTGGGGTGTTGTTGACAGCAGTGGTGTAAAGTAACTAAGTACATTTACTCAAGTACTGTACATATAATTATTTTTTTTTACTTTCTTAAGTATTTACAATTTTCAATACTTTTACTTCTACCTCACTATACATCTCGGAGGAAAATATTGTACTTTTCTACTATTATATGAAAACTTTAGTTACTTTGTAGATTTTGATTATTATGGTTTTACAAAACACACTAATCACATCAGCCCTTTCGGCCATTTGAAAATAGCAGATCTACAAGCAGATAGCAGATCTTTTATATATTTTGAACCTGTGAAATGGGACATTCTGCACAATGAGTACTTTTACTTTTGGTACTTTAAGTATATTTTGATGTCGATTGGTAATAAAATCTATCCAACGAGTCGAAAAAAGTATTTAATTCGCCTCTGTCCTCAGCCGGTTCCATAATATTTTGCACTAGAAGATGCAATTCAATATTTGACCAGTAGGGGAATCAGTAATGTTATCTCTACGGGCGCAACTCTTGCGCAATGTCTTAAAAACATGTAACCGGCTGAGGACAGGAGCGAGTTAAATACTTTTTTCAACTCGTTGGATAGATTTTATTGCCAGCTAGAACTTAAAACATATGTGAGCGTTTCAGAAAACCTTTACTTTTTGGATAAGATGTGCAGAAAGGGATAAGAAACATGTAAAGTGGATAATGTGAGACGATGTCCTGCTCAAACGGCACCGAGAAACGAGGAACCTCATCTCGGAGCTATACAACGGAGGGAGAGGTTCCGTCGGAGCTAGGTGACATGTGATAGCCTATACCAGGGGTCTTCAACAGGGGGTTCGGTACCCCTAGGGGGTCCTCAGAGCTAAATCTTTGTGTGATATATAAATATTTTACCCAGCGGTTCGTGATTTTTTTTTACTGGAGGGACGGCATTTTAATGACGTCCCGCGCGCGCACACGGCACGCGCGCATTTTATTTTACCTTAAATTAGGAAACATGTTTGTATAGGAAATGTTTTTTAGCCTCGTTTTTAAACTACTATGCCATGATTTATAGAGAGCTGAAACTAAAAGTTTGCTTTGAACGATCTATCTACCGTCCTACCCCGTGTGGCCTCCACGACACCACTGATTTGACCACTTGAACCACTGAGGAGAATTGTAGCCAAAAATAGCAGATCTACAAGCTCACAATGCCTCCTGCTGCGAGACTTGTGAGCTTGTAGGTAGGCTATTTTTGGCAAAGAGGTATAGGCTATGGTATAGATGGGGGGGAAAGAGCAGACCAAGTTAAAAAAAAAGAGTTTAATCTGCAACACAATTGTATGCAATATAGAGGGGGTCCCTGCTTCTCTCTCTCTCTCTCTCTCTCTCTCTCTCTCTCTCTCTCTCTCTCTCTCTCTCTCTCTCTCTCTCTCTCTCTCTCTCTCTCTCTGCTAGGGGGTCCTTGGCTTGAAAAACGTTGAAGACCCCTGGCCTATACTATCAGTTTTGGTAGAAAGATGTGATAAGCTGATCACAGGACAACAATGAACACCCATCTCGTCTGTATGTTTCATGTTTTTAGGCTGTAGTCAAGTGTATCCTGAAGTGAATAGCCTAGTGCAGATTCAGCGCACTTTAGCGCGCGCGCGTGCGTGCGTGCGTGCGTGCGTGCGTGTGTGTGTGTGTGTGTGTGTGTGTGTGTGTGTGTGTGTGTGTGTGTGTGTGTGTGTGTGTGTTCCTACCGTAGACATACTGCCAGCCGCTGTTCAGCATCTATGGGCTCACGGAAGTTTGTGGTGGTCTTTTCAATATGTGGCTCCAGTGTTGCTAGCAAAGCATCAAACTGACCCACTGACATCCTAAAAGCAACTCGGAAACGGACGGGATAAAGCCGCAGCTTCTTGTACAAAGTGTGAAACTCTCCTTCTTGTTTACGAAATGTCAGGATAGGATGAACCCAATATTCTCTTTTCCTTTTTCTTTTTTTCACAAGTGACAGGACCACAAAATCATCATCACTGCTTGAGGACTCCATTTTTTCGTTCTGCGAAAACATTGCCACGAATTTAAATAAAACGCATCGGACTGCAGTGTGCAAGGATGTTGTGCGTGCCGTTTTTTTTTGCGAATTTCGGATATTAAAACGCACCGAAAAAACGCACCGAAAAAACGCCAGTGTGCAAGGACCTTTAGCCCACATTCTTGCTGCCCCCCCTGCCTTGGGCAGTTAGCGTATCACAGCGTATCAGATACGCTGTTTTGAACAGTTTTTGAAGGTATACGATGGCGACGAAAAATAATCTCAAGGTGTAGGCCGTACACAGCATCTGACGGTAGAACACACCACTGCAGCTCCATACAGAATGGGAGGAAGACTTTCCCCCCCCCATTCCAAGTGCGTTTGTCTTATATGCAACGCCAGCGCTGCTACTCCAAAGCCCTGCAAAAAACACAAAGTAGGGGCCTACAAACGTATTTAACTAATACATATTATAGTAATATTGACTATAATAATAATGACAATAAAACATATTTATTTATATATTTTCTGAAACTTGACATTCTGCATGAGAGAGAGAGAGAGAGAGAGAGAGAGAGAGAGAGAGAGAGAGAGAGAGAGAGAGAGAATAAAATCACTGATCAAAGTTCGAGTTTCTAGCTTTCACAAACAAAAAGCAGATTTGCAAGCTCATTGCCGTAAAATGCCTGGACATCAGCTGTAACCAAAAGACTAACTTAACTGTCTGAGTCACAGAGGAAAGAAGTGAATAATAATAATGAATAATATAAATAATAAATGAATAATAACAATACTATATATACACGACGTTTGTCTGTCTGTCTGTCTGTCTGTCTGTCTGTCTGTCTGTCTGTCTGTCTGTCAGCACACACAAGATGTACTTTGTAGATGTTACAATCTATCTTTAATAATACTAATTAGATTTAAAGAACAACAGTGGTGTAAAGTAAGTTATTTTACTAATTAGAACTAAGCACATACAAAGCCAATACTTTGTATTGGCTTTGTAGCCTAGTTTTACTCAGTAATATTTTTAACACAGGCCTTTGTAACAGTATTTTTTATATTGTGGTAAAAAACGGGAAATTTTGCAATATATTAATATTACATATTACTTTTTAGTTATACTTAAAAAAAATTGAACAATTAAATAATCTAGATTTTGTATTAGTATTATTATTATTATTATTATTATTATTATTATTATTATTATTATTATTATTAGTGTGGTTGCAACCAGACTATTGTTATAGTTGGGCTTTATGCCTTCTTTCTAGATAAACAATACTTCGAGCCGCTACTCCTCCCACAGTTTTTATCCCCCAATGTCGTGCCATATGTCAAAAAAAACGTCTTGATCGGGAATCGTTGCGCTTGTATTTTGCTAAGGGATTGGTTGTATAGTTTAATTGATATTGATTTATTAGTGCATTAAATTTCCCCATCCGCTTTAATGGAAAAGTGAAAAAACTTAAATTCAAGTATTTTTTTCTCCGAAATCGTAAGAGCTAGAATTACCAGATTTGGAGGGAAGGTTCATAATTTAGTCCGAAATTATTAAAAAAAATATCACACCATTCGGCCACATGGTGGCGCTATAACAGCCCACTTTACCTTTTGGCCTATAACTCTTGAACCGTAGGTCGTAAAATCCAAATTTCTTTTTCCCTGGATTCCTTGGGTCACGACGCATCTTCCCATATAGGCCACGCCCATTTGCGTCAGGATAGATTTTCCGCCATTTTGAATTTTCTTCAAAACACACTTTTTGCTCCTTTTCCTTCAATTTTCTTCCAAATCTCACACAAATCGGTACACGTGATAGTTTAATTGATATTAATTTATTAGTGCATTAAATTTCCCCATCCGCTTTAATGGAAAAGTGAAAAAAATCAAATTCAAGTATTTTTTTCTCAGAAACCGTAAGAGCTAGAGTTACCACATTTGGAGGGGAGGTTCATAATTTTCTCCCAAATTATTTAAAAAAATATCACACCATTCGGCCTCATGGTGGCGCTATAACAGCCCCCCTTGACGTTTTGGCCTGTTACTCTTGAACCGTAGGTCCTACAATCAAAATTTATTTTCACCTGGATTCCTTGGGTCACGACGCATCTCCCCATATAGGCCACGCCCATTTGCGTCAGGATAGATTTTCTGCCATTTTGAATTTTCTTTAAAACACACTTTTTGCTGCTTTTCCTTCACATTTTGTCCAAATCTCACACAAATCGGTACACATGATCTATGGACCCATGCGATGAATATATCCAAACAGCATATAGATAGTCCTTACCGTTCATCAGTAATTGGCTTCCAAAGTTAGTGGGAGGGGCCCATTTTACCAAAAATGCCAAAAATCACCAACGAAACGTCCAAATGTCACAAAAATCGGTACACATGATCTCTGGACCCATGCGATAAACATATCCAAACGGCATTGTAATAGTCCTTACCGTTCGTCCGTAGTATAGTTTAATTGATATTAATTTATTAGTGCATTAAATTTCCCCATCCGCTTTAATGGAAAAGTGAAAAAACTCAAATTCAATTATTTTTTTCTCAGAAACCGTAAGAGCTAGAGTTACCACATTTGGAGGGGAGGTTCATAATTTTCTCCGAAATTATTTTAAAAATATCACACCATTCGGCCTCATGGTGGCGCTATAACAGCCCCCTTGACGTTTTGGCCTGTAACTCTTGAACCGTAGGTCCTACAATCAAAATTCCTTTCACCTGGATTCCTTGGGTCACGACGCATCTCCCCATATAGGCCACGCCCATTTGCGTCAGGATAGATTTTCCGCCATTTTGAATTTTCTTCAAAACACACTTTTTGCTCATTTTCCTTCAAATTTCGTCCAAATCTCACACAAATCGGTACACATGATCTATGGACCCATGCGATAAATATATCCAAACGGCATATTGATAATCCTTACCGTAATTGGCTTCCAAAGTTAGTGGGAGGGGCCCGTTTTACCAAAAATGCCAAAAATCACGAACGAAACGTCCAATCGATCCCAAATTTGAATCACATGTCGAGGGTCATTTACTCAACGAGTCCCCAAAAGCATTTCCACTTTGACCCATAGGGGGCGCCACGAATGCGCAAAATGTCACCGTTTGATGCAAAAACATAATTTTTGGGGGAGTCGGTCCCTTCAAAATGAAACGCAAGCGATCTCAGGAGTGACGTGACGATGTGATTGGCGCAGTCTCCGCCGGTATTCCTCCCGGCGTATTGCTCGAGTCCCGACCGGCGTCGTCGCAACCACACTTTGCAATTGCCAATTGCGACGCGTCTAGTTATTATTATTATTGTTATTATTATTACCCTTATAGGTTTTTGTGTTCACCATCCATAGCGGCTTTGGCCGGTGAACAGTCCAAATTTCCAGGCCCCACTGTGCGGCCTGTGGGGCCGTGAAAATTCAGGGGGCGGACTCTACATGTCCTCTGGGCCCCCCTCTGCGCGTGAACACCACTTGTTCGACCATCGGTTTTACGGATTACCCACACGGATGTTTTTCCCTTTGTTTACATTTTAGGGTCCTATCTTGCAGTTCAAGCATTATTCCAAAGGGTGGCAGGCTATGAGCCAAAACTATTAGAAGTGAACAGTGTACACCTCCCACACTATACTATGGGAAACAGCCTACTATTAGAACTATGGGCTGTTTACATTGTGTACACCTCCCATACTATGCTATGGTAAATGGCGTTTACCATCGTGTGACCTCCCGGGACGCTGTTTATCGCCAATTCCCGCCTAGTCCCGCCTAGTACAGCCTAGTCCAGCCTGTTACAGCCTAGTCCAGCCTATTATAACCTAGTCCAGCCTATTACAGCCTAGTCCAGCCTATTACAGCCTAGTCCAGCCTAGTCCAGCCTATTATAGCCTAGTCCAGCCTATTACAGCCTAGTCCAGCATAGCCCAACCTAGTCCAGCCTATTACAATCTAGTACAGCCTAGTCCAGCCTAGTCCGGCCTAGTCCAGCCTAGTCCAACCTATTACAGCCTAGTCCAGCCTATTAAAGCCTAGTCCAGCCTAGTACAGCCTATTCCAGCCTAGTACAGCCTAGTACAGCCTATTACAGCCTACTCCAGCCTAGTCCCGCCTATTATAGCCTAGTCCAGCCTATTACATTCTAGTCCAGCCTAGTCCAACCTATTCAAGTCTAGTCCAGCTTAGTCCCGCCTATTACAGCCTAGTCCAGCCTATTATAGCCTAGTCCAGCCTATTACAGCCTAGTCCAGCATAGCCCAACCTAGTCCAGCCTATTACAATCTAGTACAGCCTAGTCCAGCCTAGTCCGGCCTAGTCCAGCCTAGTCCAACCTATTACAGCCTAGTCCAGCCTATTAAAGCCTAGTCCAGCCTAGTACAGCCTAGTACAGCCTATTCCAGCCTAGTACAGCCTAGTACAGCCTATTACAGCCTACTCCAACCTAGTCCCGCCTATTATAGCCTAGTCCAGCCTATTACAGCCTAGTCCAGCCTAGTCCAACCTATTCAAGTCTAGTCCAGCTTAGTCCCGCCTATTACAGCTTAGTCCAGCCTATTACAGCCTAGTCCAGCCTAGTACAGCCTAGTACAACCTAATAGAGCATAATAGAGCCTAGTACAACCTAGTCTTAAGTAGTCCAGTCTGTTCCATGCTAGTAGAGCCTATATTGCCCTCCCCTAGTCTGTTCCATCAAAAGGCTGGACTATGCTAGACCTGGGTGTACTAGTCTTTACTGTACTAGACTCTACTGGTCTCTAATAGGCTGTTTTAAGCTCTAGTAGGCTTTGCTAGGCTGTACTGGGCTCTCTTAGGCTATAGAAGGCAGTACTTTACTTTGGCCTACACAGGTACATGCAAAACTATTGCTTGTGAACACACAAGCTATGGCCCGTGTACACAGTGGTTAGTCCCTATGGTCTGAGTATCTACAGGACTGACGAGGGACTAGTAAAGCCTAATAGAGCCTATTAGAGTCTGGTACAGCCTAGCACAACCTAGTATAGCCTAGTCCAGCCTGTTCCATGCTAGTATAGCCTATACCACCCTCCCCTAGTCTGTTCTCCCAAAAGGCTGGACTAGTCTTGGATGTACTAGGCAGTACTGTACTGTACTGTACTGTACTGTACTGTGCTGTAGTGTACTGTACTAGACTCTACTGGTCTCTAATAGGCTGTTTTAAGCTCTAGTAGGCTTTGTTAGGCTTTACTGGGCTCTATTAGGCTCTAGAAGCCAGTACTTTACTTGGCCTAAAAAAGCTGATGCAAAACTATGGCTCGTGAACACACAAGCTATGGCCCGTGTACACAGTGGTTAGTCCCTACGGTCTGAGTATCTACAGGGCTGACAAGGGACTAGTAAAGCCTAATAGAGTATTGGAGCCTGGTACAGCCTAGTACAATCTAGTCTAGCCTAGTCCAGCCAGTTCCATGCTAGTATAGCCTATACCACCCTCCCCTAGTCTATTCTCTAAACAGGCTGGACTACCCTAGTCTTGGGTGCACTAGGCTTTACTGTACTGTACTGTACTAGACTCTACTGGTCTCTAATAGGCTGTTTTAAGCTCTAGTAGGCTTTGCTAGGCTTTACCGGGCTCTATTAGGCTATAGAAGCCAGTACTTTACTTGGCCTACAAAGGCTCCTGCAAAACTATTGCTCGTGAACACACAAGCTATGGCCCGTGTACAAAGTGGTTAGTCCTTATGGTCTGAGTATCTACAGGGCTGATAAGGGACTAGTAAAGCCTAATAGAGAGTATTGGAGTCTGGTACAGCCTAGTACAATCTAGTCTAGCCTAGTCCAGCCTGTCCCATGCTAGTATAGCCTATACCACCCTCCCTTAGTCTGTTCTCCAAACAGGCTAGACTATACTAGTCTTGGGTGCACTAGGCTCTACTGTACTGTACTGTACTAGACTCTACTGGTCTCTAATAGGCTGTTTTAAGCTCTAGTAGGCTTTGCTAGGCTTTACTGGGCTCTATTAGGCTCTAGAAGCCAGTACTTTACTTGGCCTAAAAAAGCTGATGCAAAACTATGGCTCGTGAACACACAAGCTATGGCCCGTGTACACAGTGGTTAGTCCCTACGGTCTGAGTATCTACAGGGCTGACAAGGGACTAGTAAAGCCTAATAGAGAGTATTGGAGTCTGGTACAACCTAATACAATCTAGTGTAGCCTAGTCCAGCCTGTTCCATGCTAGTATAGCCTATACCACCCTCCCCTAGTCTATTCTCTAAACAGGCTGGACTACACTAGTCTTAGGTGCACTAGGCTGTAATGTACTGTACTGTACTGTACTAGACTCTACTGGTCTCTAATAGGCTGTTTTAAGCTCTAGTAGGCTTTGCTAGGCTTTACCGGGCTCTATTAGGCTATAGAAGCCAGTACTTTACTTGGCCTACAAAGGCTCCTGCAAAACTATTGCTCGTGAACACTCAAGCTATGGCCCGTGTACCCAGTGGTTAGTCCTTATGATCTGAGTATATACAGGGCTGACAAGGGACTAGTAAAGCCTAATAGAGAGTATTGGAGTCTGGTACAGCCTAGTACAATCTAGTCTAGCCTAGTCCAGCCTGTCCCATGCTAGTATAGCCTATACCACCCTCCCTTAGTCTGTTCTCCAAACAGGCTAGACTATACTAGTCTTGGGTGCACTAGGCTCTACTGTACTGTACTAGACTCTACTGGCCTCTAATAGGCTGTTTTAAGCTCTAGTAGGCTTTGCTAGGCTTTACCGGGCTCTATTAGGCTCTAGAAGCCAGTACTTTACTTGGCCTAAAAAAGCTGATGCAAAACTATGGCTCGTGAACACACAAGCTATGGCCCGTGTACACAGTGGTTAGTCCCTATGGTCTGAGTATCTACAGGGCTGACAAGGGACTAGTAAAGCCTAATAGAGAGTATTGGAGTCTGGTACAACCTAGTACAATCTAGTCTATCCTAGTCCAGCCTGTTCCATGCTAGTATAGCCTATACCACCCTCCCCTAGTCTATTCTCTAAACAGGCTGGACTGCACTAGGCTGTACTGTACTGTACTGCACTGTACTGTACTAGACTCTACTGGTCTCTAATAGGCTGTTTTAAGCTGTAGTAGGCTTTGCTAGGCTTTATTGGGCTTTATCAGGCTATAGAAGCCAGTACTTTACTTTGGCTCATGCAAAACTATGGCTCGTGAACACAAGCTATGGCCCGTGTACACAGCGGTTACTCCCTATGGTCTTATTATCCACAGGGCTGACAAGGGACTAGTAAAGCCTAATAGAGAGTATTAGAGCCTGGTACAGCCTAGTACAATCTAGTCTAGCCTAGTCCAGCCTGTTCCATGCTAGTATAGCCTATACCACCCTCCCCTAGTCTATTCTCTAAACAGGCTGGACTACACTAGTCTTGGGTGCACTAGGCTTTACTGTACTGTACTGTACTGTACTAGACTCTACTGGTCTCTAATAGGCTGTTTTAAGCTCTAGTAGGCTTTGCTAGGCTTTACCGGGCTCTATTAGGCTCTAGAAGCCAGTACTTTACTTGGCCTACAAAGGCTCCTGCAAAACTATTGCTCGTGAACACATAAGCTATGGCCCGTGTACACAGTGGTTAGTCCTTATGGTCTGAGTATCTACAGGGCTGACAAGGGACTAGTAAAGCCTAATAGAAAGTATTGGAGTCTGGTACAGCCTAGTACAATCTAGTCTAGCCTAGTCCAGCCTGTCCCAAGCTAGTATAGCCTATACCACCCTCCCTTAGTCTGTTCTCCAAACAGGCTAGACTATACTAGTCTTGGGTGCACTAGGCTCTACTGTACTGTACTAGACTCTACTGGTCTCTAATAGGCTGTTTTAAGCTCTAGTAGGCTTTGCTAGGCTTTACTGGGCTCTATTAGGCTATAGAAGCCAGTACTTTACTTTGGCTCATGCAAAACTATGGCTCGTGAACACAAGCTATGGCCCGTGTACACAGTGGTTACTCCCTATGGTCTGAGTATCTACAGGGCTGACAAGGGACTAGTAAAGCCTAATAGAGAGTATTGGAGTCTGGTACAGCCTAGTACAATCTAGTCTAGCCTAGTCCAGCCTGTTCCATGCTAGTTTAGCCTATACCACCCTCCCCTAGTCTATTCTCTAAACAGGCTGGACTATACTAGTCTTGGGTGCACTAGGCTTTACTGTACTGTACTGTACTAGACTCTACTGGTCTCTAATAGGCTGTTTTAAGCTCTAGTAGGCTTTGCTAGGCTTTACCGGGCTCTATTAGGCTATAGAAGCCAGTACTTTACTTGGCCTACAAAGGCTCCTGCAAAACTATTGCTCGTGAACACACAAGCTATGGCCCATGTACACAGTGGTTAGTCCCTATGGTCTGGGTATCTACAGGGCTGACAAGGGACTAGTAAAGCCTAATAGAGAGTACTAGAGCCTGGTATAGCCTAGTACACTCTAGTCTAGCCTAGTCCAGGCTGTTCCATGCTAGTATAGCCTATACCACCCTCCCCTAGTCTATTCTCTAAACAGGCTGGACTACACTAGTCTTGGGTGCACTAGGCTTTACTGTACTGTACTGTACTAGACTCTACTGGTCTCTAATAGGCTGTTTTAAGCTCTAGTAGGCTTTGCTAGGCTTTACTGGGCTCTATTAGGCTATAGAAGCCAGTACTTTACTTTGGCTCATGCAAAACTATGGCTCGTGAACACAAGCTATGGCCCGTGTACACAGTGGTTAGTCCCTATGGTCTGAGTATCTACAGGGCTGACAAGGGACTAGTAAAGCCTAATAGAGAGTATTAGAGCCTGGTATAGCCTAGTACACTCTAGTCTAGTCTAGTCCAGCCTGTTCCATGCTAGTATAGCCTATACCACCCTCCCCTAGTCTGTTCTCCCAACAGGCTGGACTATACTAGTCTTGGGTGCACTAGGCTGTACTGTACTGTACTGTACTAGACTCTACTGGTCTGTAGTAGGCTGTTTTAAGCTCTAGTAGGCTTTGCTAGGCTTTACTGGGCTCTATTAGGCTATAGAAGCCAGTACTTTACTTTCGCTCATGCAAAACTATGGCTCGTGAACACAAGCTATGGCCCGTGTACACAGTGGTTAGTCCCTATGGTCTGAGTATCTACAGGGCTGACAAGGGACTAGTAAAGCCTAATAGAGAGTATTAGAGCCTGGTATAGCCTAGTACACTCTAGTCTAGCCTAGTCCAGCCTGTTCCAAGCTAGTATAGCCTATACCACCCTCCCCTAGTCTGTTCTCCCAACAGGCTGGACTATACTAGTCTTGGGTGCACTAGGCTGTACTGTACTGTACTAGACTCTACTGGTCTCTAGTAGGCTGTTTTAAGCTCTAGTAGGCTTTGCTAGGCTTTACTGGGCTCTATTAGGCTATAGAAGCCAGTACTTTACTTCGGCTCATGCAAAACTATGGCTCGTGAACACAAGCTATGGCCCGTGTACACAGTGGTTACTCCCTATGGTCTGAGTATCTACAGGGCTGACAAGGGACTAGTAAAGCCTAATAGAGAGTATTAGAGTCTGGTATAGTCTAGTACACTCTAGTCTAGCCTAGTACAGCCTGTTCCATGCTAGTATAGCCTATACCACCCTCCCCTAGTCTGGTCTCCAAACAGGCTGGACTATACTAGTCTAGGTTGCACTAGGCTGTACTGTACTGTACTGTACTGTACTAGACTCTACTGGTCTCTAATAGGCTGTTTTAAGCTCTAGTAGGTTTTGCTAGGCTTTACTGGGCTCTATTAGGCTATAGAAGCTAGTACTTTACATTTTCTACAAAGGCTGATGCAAAACTATTGCTCGTGAACATACAAGCTATGGCCCGTGTACACAGTGGTTAGTCCCTATGGTCTGAGTATCTACAGGGCTGACAAGGGACTAGTAAAGCCTAATAGAGAGTATTAGAGTCTGGTACAGGCTAGTACAATCTAGTCTAGCCTAGTCCAGCCTGTTCCATGCTAGTATAGCCTATACCACCCTCCCCTAGTCTATTCTCTAAACAGGCTGGACTACACTAGTCTTGGGTGCACTAGGCTTTACTGTACTGTACTGTACTGTACTAGACTGTACTGGTCTCTAATAGGCTGTTTTAAGCTCTAGTAGGCTTTGCTAGGCTTTACCGGGCTCTAATAGGCTCTAGAAGCCAGTACTTTACTTGGCCTACAAAAGCTGATGCAAAACTATGGCTTGTGAACACACAAGCTATGGCCCGTGTACACAGTGGTTAGTCCCTATGGTCCGAGCATCTACAGGGCTGACAAGGGACTAGTAAAGCCTAATTGAGAGTATTGGAGTCTGGTACAGCCTAGTACAATCTAGTCTAGCCTAGTCCAGCCTGTTCCATGCTAGTTTAGCCTATACCACCCTCCCCTAGTCTATTCTCTAAACAGGCTGGACTACACTAGTCTTGGGTGCACTAGGCTGTACTGTACTGTACTGTACTGTACTAGACTCTACTGGTCTCTAGAAGGCTGTTTTAAGCTCTAGTAGGCTTTGCTAGGCTTTACTGGGCTCTATTAGGCTATAGAAGCCAGTACTTTACTTTGGCTCATGCAAAACTATGGCTCGTGAACACACAAGCTATGGCCCGTGTACACAGTGGTTAGTCCCTATGGTCCGAGTATCTACAGGGCTGACAAGGGACTAGTAAAGCCTAATTGAGAGTATTGGAGTCTGGTACAGCCTAGTACAATCTAGTCTAGCCTAGTCCAGCCTGTTCCATGCTAGTTTAGCCTATACCACCCTCCCCTAGTCTGGTCTCCAAACAGGCTGGACTATACTAGTCTAGGTTGCACTAGGCTGTACTGTACTGTACTGTACTAGACTCTACTGGTCTCTAATAGGCTGTTTTAAGCTCTAGTAGGTTTTGCTAAGCTTTACTGGGCTCTATTAGGCTATAGAAGCTAGTACTTTACTTTTTCTACAAAGGCTGATGCAAAACTATTGCTCGTGAACATACAAGCTATGGCCCGTGTACACAGTGGTTAGTCCCTATGGTCTGAGTATCTACAGGGCTGACAAGGGACTAGTAAAGCTTAATAGAGAGTATTGGAGTCTGGTACAGCCTAGTACAATCTAGTCTAGCCTAGTCCAGCCTGTTCCATGCTAGTATAGCCTATACCACCCTCCCCTAGTCTATTCTCTAAACAGGCTGGACTACACTAGTCTTGGGTGCACTAGGCTTTACTGTACTGTACTGTACTGTACTAGACTGTACTGGTCTCTAATAGGCTGTTTTAAGCACTAGTAGGCTTTGCTAGGCTTTACCGGGCTCTAATAGGCTCTAGAAGCCAGTACTTTACTTGGCCTACAAAAGCTGATGCAAAACTATGGCTCGTGAACACACAAGCTATGGCCCGTGTACACAGTGGTTAGTCCCTATGGTCCGAGTATCTACAGGGCTGACAAGGGACTAGTAAAGCCTAATTGAGAGTATTGGAGTCTGGTACAGCCTAGTACAATCTAGTCTAGCCTAGTCCAGCCTGTTCCATGATAGTTTAGCCTATACCACCCTCCGCTAGTCTGGTCTCCAAACAGGCTGGACTATACTAGTCTAGGTTGCACTAGGCTGTACTTTACTGTACTGTACTAGACTCTACTGGTCTCTAATAGGCTGTTTTAAGCTCTAGTAGGTTTTGCTAGGCTTTACTGGGCTCTATTAGGCTATAGAAGCTAGTACTTTACTTTTTCTACAAAGGCTGATGCAAAACTATTGCTCGTGAACATACAAGCTATGGCCGTGTACACAGTGGTTAGTCCCTATGGTCTGAGTATCTACAGGGCTGACAAGGGACTAGTAAAGCCTAATAGAGAGTATTAGAGTCTGGTATAGTCTAGTACACTCTAGTCTAGCCTAGTACAGCCTGTTCCATGCTAGTATAGCCTATACCACCCTCCCCTAGTCTGGTCTCCAAACAGGCTGGACTATACTAGTCTAGGTTGCACTAGGCTGTACTGTACTGTACTGTACTAGACTCTACTGGTCTCTAATAGGCTGTTTTAAGCTCTAGTAGGTTTTGCTAGGCTTTACTGGGCTCTATTAGGCTATAGAAGCTAGTACTTTACTTTTTCTACAAAGGCTGATGCAAAACTATTGCTCGTGAACATACAAGCTATGGCCCGTGTACACAGTGGTTAGTCCTTATGGTCTGAGTATCTACAGGGCTGACAAGGGACTAGTAAAGCCTAATAGAGAGTATTAGAGTCTGGTACAGCCTAGTACAATCTAGTCTAGCCTAGTCCAGCCTGTTCCATGCTAGTATAACCTATACCACCCTCCCCTAGTCTGGTCTCCAAACAGGCTGGACTATACTAGTCTAGGTTGTATATGTACATGTGACACTGATAAAGCTCAAAGGTCAGCAAAAAGACTGCAAAGGTCAACCCTGGTTATGTCGAATGGTGGGTTACATCAATAGTCTACAACTTTTCAATAAGAAGTTATAGATTTTTGAAATAGTTCAAAGTTAAGCTTTTTTCACATTTTTCAAAAATATTTTTTTTTAATTAAAAAACACGTTTTCAGACTCAGAAGAGGACGCTGAATCGAATGGGCTAGGTCTCGATTTTGTATGACCTTTAGAAAGTGGTTTAAACAAGCGTTAAAGTTTAGTAAACTTGAAGCTTTTTTCACAAACATATTATTATTTTATTTTGACCCTTCCACCCTCTTATTTATATGATATTGAGTCGAATGGTAGGTTACATCAATAGTCTAGAATTGTTTAATAAGAAGTTATAGATTTTTGAAATAGTTCAAAGTTTAGCTTTTCTCACATTTTTTAAAAATATTTTATTTTTAAATCAAAAAACACCTTTTCAGACTCAAAAAAAGACGCTGAATTGAATGGGATAGGTCTCGATTTTCTAGGACCTTGGGAAATACAAACGGTCGCCAAAAAGATTGGACGTTGACTTTTGTATAAAAAACTGATTTTGTTGAGCACAAAATCTGTAACTAATCGCTCCAGATATTTTTTTTAAATCCGAAACTTCTCTCAATCCATATTGAGAGTAAGCCGGATTTTTTGGCACCGGCCCTGATTTTTTCTGACACTGATAAAGCTCAAAGGTCAGCGAAAAGACTGCAAAGGTCAACCCTCGTTACATTTTTAGAAATTGTATTTTTCTTCGAGACTCTGGCTTTAGACTAATGTGATGGTGCTGATTCCAAATATGCAAGTTTCTTTTTTCTCGGACAACAGGAAGTGCCTCAAAAGGCCACTTCCTTGTTGGTTTTAGGGTGTTCCAAGCCTGTGATTTCTCCGATATATTTTTTTTCCAAATCTACACGTAAAATAATGCTAAAATTTGGAATAATCAAACCCTAATATCAAATCATGATTTAATTATCCCTTAATTGGCTATGGTTACGGCTTCGCTATCTCACTCAATATCTCGAATACGATAAGGACTTAGGGTCCACTTTTTGGATATGTTGTAGAGCTGGCTGAGACGCACAAGTGGATGTCTTGTTTGTCCCGTTACGACACATTTTTATTTCTGACTTTGTCCTTTGATATGGTCTTAAGATATAAGACTCTATGTGCCTTCTGAAAGTGTAGGAGGTCAACTTAGGAGTGTCGTACCGGGACAAACAAGACATCCACACGTGCGCCTTGGCGAGCTGTACAACATATCCGAAAGGTGGATTCTAAAAATGCATCGATTTCGAGATATATCGCTTTATTGCGCGTAATAACTTGACATTTGACCCTAGCCAATTAAGGAGAATGGTAAGGCCGTGTGCGAGGAGAGTTATATGGGCGCGTTCGGGGCGACACGCTGACCCAGAAACAGGTGTCCAATTTTGTTTTTACTCCTTTCAAACAGTTTTTCACTATTATCTCGGCCCCTAGGGGGCGCTGAAACAATCGGACAACGTATTATTGATCAGCTCTTCACCCCGGACGCGTCCATATAACTTTCCTCACACACAAACATGTGGTTCTGAAAATTAGGGTTATTGGGCTTCTTGAATAATTTGGCCACTAGGGGGCGCTGACACAATCGGACAACATATTATTTATCAGCTCTTCAGCCCGTTCGCGCCCATATAACTTTCCTCACACAGGGACATACGGTATGTATTTTTAATATTTTTTGGAAAATTAAAAAAATAAAATACAATAAAAAAATTAAATAAAATAAATGAAAAAAGTAATCGGAAAAACACGGCCCCCTCACGCATTAGGAGGGCAGGATGAGTCACCAGAACCAAGGACGGGTGTTTTTGATTAATCTAACATGGTTAAAATGGAGTTTGAAGTTACAATGGGTTTGTATAGGAAAGGGGCGTGTCTGATAAAATGAATATCAAATATCTAAATAATGAATCAAGCAACTTAAAAACTGTCTGGGGAGTTCACAAAGGCCTGAGTAGATGATAAAATGTGGCCCGTGTACACAGTGGTTAGTCCCTATGGTCTGAGTATCTACAGGGCTGACATGGGACTAGTAAAGCCTAATAGAGCCTATTAGAGTCTGGTACAGCCTAGTACAACCTAGTCTAGCCTACTCCAGCCTGTTCCATGCAAGTATAGCCTATACCACCCTCCCCATGTCTGTTCTCCCAACAGGCTGGACTATACTAGTGTTGGGTGTACTGTACTGTACTGTACTGTACTGTACTAGACTCTACTGGTCTCTAGTAGGCTGTTTTAAGCTCTAGTAGGCTTTGCTAGGCTTTGCTGGGCTCTATGAGGGTATAAAAGACAGTACTTTACTGTGGCTCATGCAAAACTATGGCTCGTGAACACACAAGCTATGGCCCGTGTACACAGTGGTTAGTCCCTATGGTCTGAGTATCTACAGGGCTGATGTAACCCAGGTTTCAGAAGGTTTTCAAAAGGTTTGTGTCACTGCTGTCTGTGTGTCACTGACAGAGTGACACACACAGTCACACACACACACACACACACACACACACACACACACACACACACACACACACACACACACACACACACACACACACACACACACACACACACACACACACACACACACACACACACACACACACACACTCAGTCTCACTCACTCAATCAATCAGTCACACCAGTGCTTGCAATTGCCAATCATTGCAATCACAGCCACACCCTAAAGCAGAGACAGTCTGCAATAGCAGAGTGAGGTGCACACCACTCTGAGGCTACTGCAGACTTCCACCCAAACTGACTGCTGGCACAACCTGCTGGCTGTGCCTGCATGAATCTGATTGAAATGGCCAGGTTACTTTTCTTGATAAGAAAAAAGAACATGATGGCGAGTACAGTACTGTTTTTTTTTGTAGACCATAGACTAGTACATATCTGCCTTGTACAGCCTAATATAGCCTAGTACAGCCTACCACAGCCTACTAGAGATTAAAACAGCCTATTAGAGACCAGTAGAGTCTAGTACAGTACAGTACAGTACAGCCTAGTGCACCCAAACTAGTATAGTCCAGCCTGTTGGGAGAACAGACTAGGGGAGGGTGGTATAGGCCATACTAGCATGGAACAGGCTGGACTAGGCTAGACTAGAGTGTACTAGGCTTTAGCAGACTCTAATACTCTCTATTAGACTTTACTTGTCAGCCCTGTAGATACTCAGACCATAGGGAGTAACCACTGTGTACACGGGCCATAGCTTGTGTTCACGAGCCATAGTTTTGCATGAGCCACAGTAAAGTAATGTCTTTTATAGCCTCATAGATCCCAGCAAAGCCTAGCAAAGCCTACTAGAGCTTAAAACAGCCTATTAGAGACCAGTAGAGTCTAGTACAGTAGAGTCTAGTACAGTACAGTACAGTACAGTACAGTACAGTACAGTACAGTACAGTACAGTACAGTACAGTACAGTACAGTACAGTACAGTACAGCCTAGTGCACCCAAACTAGTATAGTCCAGCCTGTTGGGAGAACAGACTAGGGGAGGGTGGTATAGGCCATACTAGCATGGAACAGGCTGGACTAGGCTAGACTAGAGTGTACTAGGCTTTAGCAGACTCTAATACTCTCTATTAGACTTTACTTGTCAGCCCTGTAGATACTCAGACCATAGGGAGTAACCACTGTGTACACGGGCCATAGCTTGTGTTCACGAGCCATAGTTTTGCATGAGCCACAGTAAAGTACTGTCTTTTATAGCCTCATAGAGCCCAGCAAAGCCTAGCAAAGCCTACTAGAGCTTAAAACAGCCTATTAGAGACCAGTAGAGTCTAGTACAGTAGAGTCTAGTACAGTACAGTACAGTACAGTACAGTACAGTACAGTACAGTACAGTACAGTACAGTACAGTACAGTACAGCCTAGTGCACCCAAACTAGTATAGTCCAGCCTGTTGGGAGAACAGACTAGGGGAGGGTGGTATAGGCCATACTAGCATGGAACAGGCTGAACTAGGCTAGACTAGAGTGTACTAGGCTTTAGCAGACTCTAATACTCTCTATTAGACTTTACTTGTCAGCCTTGTAGATACTCAGACCATAGGGAGTAACCACTGTGTACACAGGCCATAGCTTGTGTTCACGAGCCATAGTTTTGCATGATTCACAGTAAAGTACTGTCTTTTATAGCCTCATAGAGCCCAGCAAAGCCTAGCAAAGCCTACTAGAGCTTAAAACAGCCTATTAGAGACCAGTAGAGTCTAGTACAGTACAGTACAGTACAGTACAGTACAGTACAGCCTAATGCACCCGAGACTAGTATAGTCCAGCCTGTTGGGAGAACAGACTAGGGGAGGGTGGTATAGGCCATACTAGCATGGAACAGGCTGGACTAGGCTAGACTAGAGTGTAGTAGGCTTTAGCAGACTCTAATACTCTCTATTAGACTTTACTAGTCCCTTGTCAGCCCTGTAGATACTCAGACCATAGGGAGTAACCACTGTGTACACGGGCCAGACGGCAATCTTGACCTTCTAAAACCTTGGGAAAGTGGTTAAACCACCCGGAAGTTACTGTTTTAGGTTTTTTTCCCCAGTGTTCTGGGCCCTCCAGGGCTAGTAGGCTACAATATATTTTCATATAACTAGACGTCACACAGAGCATTATGACGCCCTCAGTGAGTTGGCACGTGCAACATCATCATAATCATCATCATCATATCTACATATCCAAAGATGAGCTAGTACGAGTCAACGAGCATGGAGAATAAGCGACCCCAGTAATAGCAGTACATTTGTGTTATTTACGTGCAGCATCCAAAATCTGTAACTAATCACTCCAGATATTTTTTTAAAATCCGAAACTTCTCTCAATCCATATTGAGAGTAAGCCGGATTTTTTGGCACCAGCCCTGAATTTTTCTGACACTGATAAAGTGACACGGTCAGCGAAAAGACTGCAACAGTCAACCCTTGTTACATTTTTAGAAATTGTATTTTTCTTCGAGACTCTGGCTTTAGACTAATGTGATGACGCTGATTCCAAAATATGTAAGCACGTTTTTTTTGGACAACAGGAAGTGCCTCAAAAGGCCACTTCCTGGTTGTTTTTTGGGTGGGGACGATAAGGACTTAGGGTCCACTTTTTGGATATGTTGTAGAGCTGGCTGAGACGCACGCTTGGGTGTCTTGTTTGTCCCGCTACGACACTTTTTTTTTTTTGAGTTTGTCCTTTGCGATGGTCTTAAGGTTTAAGACTCTATGTGCCTTCCGGAAGTGTAAGAGGTCAACTTAGGAGTGTCGTACCGGCACAAACAAGACATTCACGCGTGCGCCTTGGCGAGCTGTACAACATATCCGAAAGGCGGATTCTAAAAACGTATTGTTATACGTCGTTTCCCATAGAATAGTGTGGGAGGTGTACACGTGTACACAGAGCACATTTCTAATAGTTGGCTTTGAAAGATTGATTGAATGAGGCTCGCCTAGCCTCTATAGGGTCCATCGGGGGGGGGGGGGGGGGGGATAATTTGGCGAGACTCCGCCCAGAAACAGCGTCCCGGGAGGTCACATGATCAGAAACAGCGTTTCCCATAGCATAATGTGGGAGGAGTACACGCTGTGTACACAGAGCACATTTCTAATAGTTGGCTTTGATTGATTGATTGAATGAGGCTCGCCTAGCCTCTATAGGGTCCATCGGGGGGGGGGGGGGGGGGCTAATTTGGTGAGACTCCGCCCAGAAACAGCGTCCCGGGATGTGACATCATCGGAAACGCCGTTTCCCATAGCATAGTGTGGGAGGTGTACACGCCGTGTACACAGAGCACATTTCTACTTGTTGGCATTGATCGATTGATTGATAGATTGATTGAGGCTAGCCTAGACTCAAGAGGGTCTATCGGGGGGGGGGGGGGTGGGTACGTGGGACGAATTTGGCGAGACCCCGCCCAGAAACAGTGTCCCGGGAGGTCACATGATCAGAAATGCTGTTTCCCATAGCATAGTGTGGGAGGTTTACACGCTGTGTACACAGAGCACAATTCTAATAGTTGGCTTTGATTGATCGCCTAGCCTCTATAAGGTCCATCGGGGGGGGGGACGGGGACTAATTTGGCGAGACTCCGCCCAGAAACAGCGCCCCGGGATGTGACATCATCGGAAACGCCATTTCCCATAGCATAGTGTGGGAGGTGTACACGTGTACACAGAGCACATTTCTAATAGTTGGCTTTCATTCATTGATTGATTGAGGCCAGGGTATCCTCGAGAGGGTCCATCAGGGGGGGACTTGGCACGAATTTGGCGAGAAACAGCGTTTCCCATAGCATAATGTGGGAGGAGTACACGCTGTGTACACAGAGCACATTTCTAATAGTTGGCTTTGATTGATTGATTGAATGAGGCTCGCCTAGCCTCTATAGGGTCCATCGGGGGGGGGGGGGGACTAATTTGGTGAGACTCTGCCCAGAAACAGCGCCCCGGGAGGTCACATCATCGGAAACGCCGTTTCCCATAGCATAGTGTGGGAGGTGTACACGTGTACACAGAGCACATTTCTAATAGTTGGCTTTGATTCATTGATTGATTGAGGCCAGGGTATCCTCGAGAGGGTCCATCAGGGGGGGACTTGGCACGAATTTGGCGAGACCCCACCCAGGAACAACGTCCCGGGAGGTCACATGATCAGAAACAGCGTTTCCCATAGCATAATGTGGGAGGTGTACACGCCGTGTACACAGAGCACATTTCTACTTGTTGGCATTGATTGATTGATTGAGGCTAGCCTAGACTCAAGAGGGTCTATCGGGGAGGGGGCGGGGGGTGGGTACGTGGGACGAATTTGGCGAGACCCCGCCCAGAAACAGCGTCCCGGGAGGTCACATGATCAGAAATGCTGTTTCCCATAGCATAGTGTGGGAGGTTTACACGCTGTGTACACAGAGCACATTTCTACTAGTTGGCTTTGATTGATCGCCTAGCCTCTATAGGGTCCATCGGGGGCGGGGGGACGACTAATTTGGTAGACTCCGCCCAGAAACAGCGCCCCGGGAGGTGACTTCATCGGAAACGGCGTTTCCCATAGCATAGTGTGGGAGGTGTACACGTGTACACAGAGCACATTTCTAATAGTTGGCTTTGATTCATTGATTGATTGAGGCCGGGGGGGGGGGGGGGGGGGGGGGGGCGGTACGTGGGACGAATTTGGCGAGACCCCGCTCAGAAACAGCGTCCCGGGAGGTCACATGATCAGAAACAGCGTTTCCCATAGCATAATGTGGGAGGTGTACACGCCGTGTACACAGAGCACATTTCTACTTGTTGGCATTGATTGATTGATTGATAGATTGATTGAGGCTAGCCTAGACTCAAGAGGGTCTATCGGGGGGGGGGGGCAGGGGGTGGGTACGTGGGACGAATTTGGCGAGACCCCGCCCAGAAACAGCATCCCGGGAGGTCACATGATCAGAAATGCTGTTTCCCATAGCATAGTGTGGGAGGTTTACACGCTGTGTACACAGAGCACATTTCTACTAGTTGGCTTTGATTGATCGCCTAGCCTCTATAGGGTCCATCGGGGGCAGGGGGACGACTAATTTGGTAGACTCCGCCCAGAAACAGCGCCCCGGGAGGTGACTTCATCGGAAACGCCGTTTCCCATAGCATAGTGTGGGAGGTGTACACGTGTACACAGAGCACATTTCTAATAGTTGGCTTTGATTCATTGATTGATTGAGGCCAGGGTATCCTCGAGAGGGTCCATCAGGGGGGGACTTGGCACGAATTTGGCGAGACCCCACCCAGGAACAACGTCCCGGGAGGTCACATGATCAGAAACAGCGTTTCTAATAGCATAATGTGGGAGGTGTACACGCCGTGTACACAGAGCACATTTCTACTTGTTGGCATTGATTGATTGATTGATAGATTGATTGGGGCTAGCCTAGACTCAAGAGGGTCTATCGGGGGGGGGGTACGTGGGACGAATTTGGCGAGACCCCGCTCAGAAACAGCGTCCCGGGAGGTCACATGATCAGAAACAGCGTTTCCCATAGCATAATGTGGGAGGTGTACACGCCGTGTACACAGAGCACATTTCTACTTGTTGGCATTGATTGTTTGATTGATAGATTGATTGAGGCTAGCCTAGACTCAAGAGGGTCTATCGGGGGGGGGGGGGGGTACGTGGGATGAATTTGGCGAGACCCCGCCCAGAAACAGCGTCCCGGGAGGTCACATGATCAGAAACGCCATTTCCCATAGCATAGTTTGGGAGGTGTACACAGTGCACATTTCTAATAGTTCTCTGTAATAGGCCTGACTAGGCTGGACCAGGCTGGACCAGGCTGCACAAGGCTAGCCTAGCCTCGAGAGGGTCCATCGGGGGGGGGGGGGGGGGGTTGCATGGCATGAATTTGGAGAGACTCCGCCCAGAAACAGAGTCCCGGGAGGTCACATGATCAGAAACGTTGTTTCCCATAGCATAGTGTGGGAGGTGTACACAGTGTACACAGAGCACATTTCTAATAGTTGGCTTTGATCGATTGATTGATTGATTGATTGATTGATTGAATGACTGACTAAGGCGCTCTGCTGCCCCCCATTGACAAAATATAGTTGGCACAGACAGTGTACACGAATAGCAGTCGCGAGTGTTCACGCTCCATAGCAACTATGGGAGATGATCGCTGCCGTGTTCACCGGCACTAGTCCGTACACGGGTCATAGTTTTTTCCATTGGAACTGCCTGCCGTGTACACCACTTCTATTGTTATTATTATTATTATTATTATTATTATTATTATTATTATTATTATTATTATTATTATTATTATTATCCCACAGATTACTTTTGGGACACAGATATGGCAGATGAGCAGGCATTTAAATTATAAGATAGGATTATGAATTACATTAATGAATCAATGTATTTACTTAAATTAATCAATTCATAAATAGACACATACCTTCTATAATGTAGCCTATAATAACATGACAAGACAAGTCTATAGTTATTTCTTTCCTCTGCAAACATTTTAGCTCTCTTCTGCCACCCACTGTCCACCTACTGTATTACAACAATGAAAAACTTGGAACACACCCCCAAGGCATAGCCACACCCCCAACCTTTCACAACCTAAGGATATGGTGGGTAATGATAGGTACCTTTCAGAGACTAACGTGCAACAACGAACAGGTGTCCACTGTAGTAACAATAGAAAACCTAAGTTTTCACTCCAAAGTGCAAAATAAGAGGTTCAAGGTTGTACTTCACAGTATACAGCACACTTTACACTATATACAGCAGATAGTTTAGTGCAAAGTAATACAAAAATAGAGGTTCACTGTTGTACTTCCAAGTATATACAGCACACTTTACACAGCAGATGGTTTAGTGACTTTCTGAACAGTCTGCTGTTTGTATCACCTCTCTCTCTCTCTCTCTCTCCTCTCTCTTTCTCACTCTCTACCGCTCTCTTTATCGTTTTTCTCTCTCTTGCTCTCTAGCTCTGTCCCCGTCTGTCTGTCTGTCTGTCTGTCTGTCTCTCTCTCTCTATAAGTATGTGCCCCTAACCCTCTCCTATCCCTCTGTATGCTTGTCTATATGAGTTTGTGTCCCTCTCACCCCCCCCCCCCTCTCTCTCTCTCTCTCTCTCTCTCTCTCTCTCTCTCTATCTGTATAGTGTAAAGCTTCTCTCTCTGTGTGAATTTGTGCAAGTCTCTCTCTCCCTCTGTATGTGTGTAAAGCCTCTCTCTATGTGTGAATTTGTGCAAGTCTTTCTCTCTCTCTCTCTCTCTCTCTCTCTCTCTCTCTCTCTCTCTCTCTCTCTCTCTCTCTCTCTCTCTCTCTCTCTCTCTCTCTCTCTCTCTCTCTCTCTCTTTGTATGTGTGTAAAGCCTCTCTCTCTCTGTGAATTTGTGCAAGTCTCTCTCTCTCTCTCTCTCTATCTGTATAGTGTAAAGCTTCTCTCTCTCTCTGTGAATTTGTGCAA
Organism: Gymnoscopelus microlampas; assembly: GCF_963454915.1. Lineage (NCBI taxonomy): Eukaryota > Metazoa > Chordata > Actinopteri > Myctophiformes > Myctophidae > Gymnoscopelus > Gymnoscopelus microlampas. The sequence continues at coordinate 2,674,226 of NC_139952.1, forward strand.
GTCTCTCTCTCTCTCTATCTGTATGTGTGTAAAGCTTCTCTCTCTCTCTCTCTCTGTGAATTTGTGCAAGTCTCTCTCTCCCTCTGTATGTGTGTAAAGCCTCTCTCTCTCTCTCCCTCTCTCTCTCTCTCTCTCCCTCTCTCTCTCTCTCTCTCTCTCTCTCTCTCTGTGTGAATTTGTGCAAGTCTTTCTCTCTCTCTCTTTGTATGTGTGTAAAGCCTCTCTCTCTCTCTCTCTCTCTCTCTGTGTGAATTTGTGCAAGTCTCTCTCTCTAAAAAAATATGTATAGGGTCTGTTACCACATGAACGCTAGCCTATTCTGGCTTAGTATTTTTTTTCTTGAATGGTACAGTGTTGTACACCGTTCTACACAAAGGGGGACCAGACAGGATCTGCAGTAGTGCCTAGTCTGCTTTCTCAGGCCATGGGACTTGCAAACCCTGCAATCCCTACCTGGGTGTTTTTTTTGGGGGGGTTCTTGGGAGTAGGCACATTTCATGCTCTGCCACATTGAAATTCAGGCGGCTCTTAGGGTCATAGAATGGGGCCCTCATTCTCGGGTTGTGTACAGGGGGCTCACCCCTCCTCCTCATCTTCCTCCCGACCCCCCTCCTCTTCCCCTATCTCCTCCTCCTCTCCCTCCCTAAGGCGTCCCAAGGTGGTCCAGGACCTTACAATGGTGAGGATGAAAGAGTACATGTTGTTACAGATGCCCCGAGGTTTTTTTGCCTTGTAGAGGACAAAAGCATTGAAGAGGGTAATCTGGAACATGTAAGCAACAAACTTTTTGGGCCACTTGCATGTTTTCCTAACAAACAAATAGTAGGCTAGGTTTTGGTCTAACTTATCCACACCATTCATGTACCTGTTGTACTCTATGACACACACTGGCTTCTGTATTTCGACCCGGCCACTGTGGCCCTTCTTCCTCACTGGAACAGCGGCCATGTCGTTCTGGTTGAGTGTGGTGACCATCCTCACGATTCTCTTATCGCGCCATGCCACCACCATCACATCCTCCGTGTGACGCATCAGAGTGTCCCCAATGGCCAGTTTGGAATTGGTCAGGTTCTTGATGTCTGGTGGCTCCCCTCTGTTCTTGCGCAGGGTCCCGCACGCATGGGTCTGGACACTAAGGAGGTAGTCGCACAGCTTGACAGAGTTGTAATAATTGTCCATGAACAAACGGAAACCATAACCTTTGAGGTCCGCAAGCAGAAAGGAAATGGTTTCTTGAAGGCTGGCCTTCTGACCACAGAATGGCTTCATGTTGTATAAGTAGCCTGTGACCGAGTCACACAGAATGTATGATTTGATCCCGTATTTGATTGGCTTGGCCGGGTTGTACACCTTCCAGGAAAGGCGCCCACGCCAACACAGCATCCCCTCATCGATACTGATGTTCTGGCTGGGCTGGAACATTTCCTGAAATTTGCCAAGTAGGGTGTCCAAGACTGGGCGCACTTTGTAGAGCGGGTCATCAGTGTCAGCGGTCTCATTGTCACAGAAGTGTAGATTACTGAGGATGACTTGAAACCGGTTCCTGGCCATGACCTTGTGGAAATATGGTGTGGCGAGGACCTCATCAGTGGACCAGTAGTCTCCCAGCTTAGGCTTACGGGCAATTCCGGTGAGGAAAAGCAGGCCGAGGAAGTTCTTCAGTTCAACAATTGTCAACTTTTTCCAGACACGGCCTCTGGAATATGGCAGATCACGTTCTTTATCTCTTCGTTTCCTGCGTCCTGCGTACAAATTGGTCTGCTCACATATCTCAGTCAGCAGCTCATCGGTCAACAGCAGTTCCAGGAAGTCGACAGGTCTGGTTGACTGCAGGTCAGCAGCGCCGTTCCGAAGACCCGTAGTCCCAGCAGTGAAGGGAAGGTCCTTTGGGTGAAAGTCTGCTGACTCCGACCACACATGCACTACACTGCTACGAGGCCTGCCACCACCTGTACATAGAATAGAAATACATAATTTTACCATAAAATACATATTTTGTTATTTGTTTGTGTGGTAAAAAAAAGTGTGACGAACAGAAAGAGTTCGTACCTTTTTTACGGCTGACCGGTGGTACTGCTGCATGAGAAGAACTGGGCTCCTCCTCCTCCTGCTCCTCCTCCTCCTCCTCCTCCTCCTGCTCCTCCTCCTCCTCCTCCTCCTGCTCCTGCTCCTGCTCCTGCTCCTGCTCCTCCTCCTCCTCCTCCTCCTGCTCCTGCTCCTCTCCCCCATGTGCGCCTGATATCACAGTAAAATAATGAAATAGTTTAGTAAATATGATTTACACAAAATCAAATAAATTATGTCCCAGGGTGGTGGTACATGACTTTCTTACACTTGAATGAGAGAAGACATTTACCATGCGGGGTTTTAGCAATTTTTCCTGTATTATGTTGAATTTATGACAGCTTACTGTACCTCTCCTATGGCGAACAACTGCTCCTCCAGACATGGCTCCCCAGATGTCATCCTCACCCGAATCTGACCCTGAGATGAAAGAAGAAAAGAAAGCAGGCATTTAGCAAACACTCTTATCCAGAGCAATTTACCTGAACAGCTACATAAGGTCAACAATGCATCTCATAGTAAGACATCAAAGGAAATGTTTGTTCAGGTGTCCTTATGGATCAAAGTTGTATTGTTTTTTTGTTTAGATAATATGACCTTCTAGCTCTTTGAAGCTGGTAAGAGCAAGTAGCACAACCGCTTCTCACCCCCCCAAAAAAAGCAGAATAGGAAATGTGTTGACATGAACTCATGACCAGAGAACAAGATCAAAGGTGTTGTTGTGTTTTGTTTAGTGTTTAGATGACATGACATTTTATCTCTTTGAAGTTAGGGGGGCTTAGCGCATCTGCAAAAAAAAGCAGATCTACAAACTCACAACTAGCTTCTGGTAGTCACACTAGTAGATCTAATATTTGTTCATGATGGCCCCACACAATACATAGTTTAGCCTACTGCATCTGTCATTGTACATACTGTAGGCTAAATTGTCAATTGTCATAATCATACAGCAGAGGCATAATACAGAATACATCATTTTCATCTCATCAGTAGCAGGCTATAGGTAAATGAACCTATAACTTAGAGTTAGAGAGGGAGGGTCTACACAGTGAGTGTAACAGTTGATCTGCGTCTCTTTGTTGACAGTTTATTCTGATAAGAATAGACACAATTCTCTTGTCAGACACCTCCTTTCGTATCACACAGTGCATGTTTGTTTGGGTTGCCAGATCTTGGGATAGGAATAAGCAACCAGGTCTATGAAAACAAGCCCAAAAGAAGCGAGTATGTGCCAAAAGAACATACTATATACTATTGTCACGGCTATTTTCAACTAGGTTTCAAGTGCTCATCTGGTCTATAGTCATTAGGCCACATGAGCACTTCAAAACGGAAAAAAATGCCGTGAAAATCACATTCACAATAAATGAACTATTTACACGCTCAAAGCTGTAGATCGTCGGACATTTCCCGACGTTCCTAAACTCCAACCTTGGATAGCCTTTCAATAAAGCCTTTCAATTTGATAGACATGCGTTTCACCTACATTGTAATCTACAAGCTCACAATCGCAGCTCACAATAGCAGCAATAGCTTTACAGAAAAACAGGCCCAGCGTGGCTTGTAATAAACAGGCCTGGCAACGACACTATGAAACAAACAGGAGCCTGTGATGGTTTTAGCCATGTAATATCAACTAGATAATCAATAAAACACAATAAAAAAGTGTGTATTCTTACCACTGTCGGGTGCCCATTCATCAGACTCCACAGAACTGTCGGATTCAGACGAACCGTCGATTTCACTCTCCGACTCCAAGACGGGGGGGATTAGGGTAGGAGCGGATCGCGCCCTGGTTCTTCTCCGTCTCTTGGGCACCGGTTCGCGATCCTCGTCCGTCGGAACCGGATCAGATACTTCTCCATTTACACGGCCCACTGGAGGGTCTGGCTCTGGTTGTGGTGCACCGCCGCATTCACTCTCCGAGTCCGAGACGGGGGAGATAAGGCGGGCCCTGGTTCTTCTCCGTCTCTTGGGCACCGGTACGCGATCCTCGTCTGTCGGAACCGGATCAGATACTTCTCCATTTACAGGGCCCACTGGAGGCTCTGGCTCTGGTTGCGGTGCACCGCCGCATTTACTCTCCAAGTCCGAGACGGGGGGGAGAAGGCGGGTAGGAATAGCTCGTATCCTGGCGCTCCTCCGGAGCTTCGGTTTGCGATCCTCCTCCTTCTTCGGAACCAGACCAGATCCTTCCCCAGTAACAGGGCCCACTGGAGGCTCTGGTTGTGGTGCCTTTGGTCGAGCCGCCCCAAACATTTCGAACATGGTCCGCTGCCGAAACATCGGCGGCGGACCTCCTTTGCGCCCAGGATTACGGGGCCGTTTCCCCGACATTCTACAGTAGTACTCCTATCAAACAAAACACAACTATACTCAATCAAACGATCAATCAGTCTCACAACTATACTAGGCTATCACTCACACAAACAAACTACACTCACTGACGATCTCTCTCTAACAAAAAAAAAAGTTTTTTTTTTTTCTGGCTCTCTCTCTCACTGTCAGTAACTCCTCTCTGTTGGCTTTGTAAACACTCAGGTTTGGTCGCACTGAAAGGGGAGTCGCCAAATAAACCCTTTTTTACAGCTTTTTGGACGATCACATGATTTGTTGGATGTCTCTTTCATCTAGCCGTCCCATATTAAGTCACAAGCTGCCCCAGGATGTATTGTACAGTAATCCAATGAAAAGACGGATAAACGGTCCGGACCGTTTATGGCACTCCTCGTTTGGATTATGAAAAACGGTCCGGACCGTTTTTGGCACTCAATGTGTTAAGCAGTGTTCCGTCTACCCATTTCCACACTCCTTCTTCATCTCGGTCGGTCAGACCATACCAGACTATTTTGTCATGCGAAACCACACATTTCTGCACGCAAGAAACATAAATTATGAAGTGACAACTGTATGAACAATGAATATTTCAATAATCAAATGTTATCTTTTTTTTAATCTTATCTTTTAATAACATGATACTGTACTTTATGTGACAGAGATTACTTTATTTGTTTAGCCCTTAATCACAGTTACCGTCTCAAAGGTCTTACAGGCTCACGTTTAACAACCACACACCTGTGCTTAGACCCTCAACCGGACATGGACAACCCACCAAGAACATAACCTTTGAGGTGAAAACAAGAAATCAAGGGGCAATTTTCACATGCAAAAAAAGAAAAAAAGAACACAGCTACTGGCTGGATTGCTGTGAAACCTGCTTTGCAGTTTCATGCTGATTGGACCACATGGCATTTCCTCCAGCGCTAAGAGTTAGGCCAAAACTTCCACTTGCGCACAATATATATCTATTAGCTAGTCTAATGGGCAGTGTAGACTAGAGGGGGGGGGGGGGGGGGGAGAGCACACCAAATACAGTTGCAACTCGGGTCCGTGTGTCCGCAAATCATGAACATAGCCTCCGATTGCGGTGAAACTTTGAACGCACATTTGCACTACGTTGAGGAACAAATGCCACCCTTTTCACATTGGCCTGTTATAGCGCCACCAGCAGGTCAAATTTATCAAAACACATTTTTAGAACAAAATGCCTTAAATCATGAATGCAGTATCCGATTGCCGTGCACGGCCTAGGAAGAAATGGCACCCTTTTCCCATTGGCCTATTATAGCGCCACCAGGAGGCCAAAATAACCTACCTGACCTGGCGGAGACTTGTGCTCCGAGGAGCACTGTTTGACAAATACATATTTCACATTGTTGCATAACATGCAGTAGCCTGGTGACAGGAGGGGTTCCCACATGATTTTGGGGGTTCTCGGATGACAGTAAAGTGACAATTTAAGGACTTTTAATAATACCTAAAAAAAAAGGAGAAAAAATATAGCTGCAAGCAGCAATAATACGGGGCCAGTGGTTGAAGAGAGATGAAAGAAAGAAGCAATGATAAGTAATATGCACAATAAGCCATAGAAACATAGAAGACTGAACTTGAGAGAAAGAAAACCATGCAATTAACAAATGAGCATTTTAAACCCTCAATAACCCTAACCTCAGTAAAACTATGCCTAGCCCTAACCTCAAGAAATACTATGCGTAAGCCTACGAACGCCAAATCATGATCACCTCAACATATCATCGGGGACAGGGATCGAACCAGTGACCCCCGGATTCATAGGCTGCCTTTCTTCTCATTGAGCTAGAGATATGATAGCCCTGATAGTGTCTGTTGATATATATATAAGTCTTTCCGTCCCTGACGGACCTGGCCTCTGTTTTGCTAACTACTCTAGATCACTGGTTCCCTAACCATCTACCGATAGAGAAATTGTATGTCTCCTCGGAACAGAAACCAGTGAAAGTAGCCGATCTAAAAGCTCACAGAATGTTGCTATCGGAAAAGTTGTGAGATTGTAGATCGGCTATTTTCACAATGAAGTGTGTCGTACATTGAAAAAACATAATCTTTAACAATTGCACATGTATTAATTGACACATTAATGTTGTGTGAAATGCAACTTAAAGGAAGTGTGTATCAAGTGAGGCTTGAACCAGCAACTTTGATGTTGTAAGGCACAGGCTTAAGCGAGAAGCCATTGGACCAACAAAACTGAGTTTTTATTTGAAAAATATTTTATTTTATTTGAAAATGTATTAGAGGATAAATCCCTTGAGATGTATCATCTCGTCTTCCAGGGGGTCCTCAGGCGCAACATACAAACAATGACAAAAAACAATCACAAAACATTCACTAACAACAAAACATACACATGAGACATACACATAAGGCTCTCACACCATCCCAGACCGTACTACATCAGCAACGCATGTCATCTAAAAACTGAAAGTAAATAATGAGAAAATAAAAGTAAAAAGTGATCTAAATTACAATCAAAAACAAAAGCAAACATCAGAAGCAAGAACAGTTCGTTTTAAGTGAATCAAGTAAGGACATTATGAAAACAGGAAATGAAATAATTGATCTAATTGCAATTGGTAAATTGTTCCAGTCAGTAGGAGCTTTAAACTTAAAAGAACGTATCCCAATTTATTTTTGTATACCAGGTGTGTCAAAATAAGGTTGTCGAGTGTGTCTTGATGGATAAATTGAACTGTGTGGATGTAAAAGCTCTTTTAAATAAGATGGACAATTAAAGTAAATACATTTAAAAACAAAAAGCAGCCAATGAAAATGTCTCCTATCACAAGGCGATAGCCAATTGAGCGTATCATACAGTACACAATGATGTGTACTGTAGGGACACCCAAGTACAAATCTACAGATATTATTGTGGACTACATTTAATGCATGAAGATGGGTCTCTGAGGTGTTCTGATAGATGATGTCACAATAATCAATGATAGGGGCGGCCATAGCTGAATGGTTAGTGAGCCCGCCTAGGGAGCCAGAGGCCTGGTTGCCCTAGGTTCGATTCCAGGCCAGGTCAGCATATGTGTCGATGAAATGAAATTTGTCCCTGAGCAAGACTCTTAACCCCTAATTGCTCACAGGTTCTCATTGGAAACAAGACCGCAAGGACTTTCATGAACGACCTGTTAAAAGGAATTATCCATCCATAGGGAGTAGAAGCTGCTGAACAATGTGTTTTCTTATTTGAAAAGTAAAACAATTTCTTGATCTATACATTAAGAGAGAGTTCAGACAGATGATAAAGTTTCACTGCTGAAATATAAAATAGCTGAAAAATCCTGGGTTTAAGTGTTTTTCAAACTGCTCAAAATTGAGGACAGGGGGCGGAGCTTACTGGTCAAAGTGATGCGTTCCTCATGAGTCAAGGCACAAGTGGAAGCAAGTTTCACGACTTACGGGGCATGACTTTTGCCTATTTAAATTTGCATTTAAGAAAAATTGCTATAGCGCCCCCCTTTGTCCAATTGGAGTGAGATTGGTTTCAGTGATATTTGGAATGACCCCTCTACATTACTGCAACCTTTCAAAGAAATGTGAGTCTGCATGTGTGTGTTAGGGGCAGATGAATCATTTTCATAAAACTGCAATAGTTCAAATCTATCTCCTCCTGGGATTTTTGCACGAAACTCTTTACACATGAAGTTTGGACCTCTGCCGACAAAACGGTTGTAGCGGATTTTCCGTAAGTGAAAAAATGCAGAAGTTAGGAGCCAATGACTGTTTTTCATATAATTCAAAATGGTGGGAGTCAGAGGTCAAAAGTCAGCTGTTGTTCAGCATGAGGAGACACATGTGTGTATCCAAGTTTCATGGCTCTAGGTCAAATAGTGCATGAGTTGTACCTGTTCAAAGTTGGCATTTTCAATTGAGTGCTATAACTCCACCTTTGGACGAAAGATTGTGAGAATTATTTCTTGATAGTTTTTCATGACCATCTACCATATGGCCAAGTTTCGTAAAAAGCGTATGCACGGTTCAGCCAAACTACCAAAAACGGCAGAAGAAACAAAATCACGCACGCACGCACGCACGCACGCACGCACGCACGCACAATCAACCCAGAGGTAAATACTGCAGGCCAGTTGCCCCTGACCACCATGAGCAAAAATACCTTATAGAGACTGAAGAGTAACTTCTGGACAACACCCAAAAGCTCCTTGATCCGTTTCAGTTTGCATATCCGGGAGGATGGGGTGTGCAGGATGCTACTGCCACCTTGGTTGATCTTTTATTCAAACTGCCTGAGGGTATTAAACTCATGCCAAACTGTTTGTTGATTTTTGACATCCTCCTCTGTATGACAGGTGAGCTCTTTCCATCTACACCCAAAACCGTCTTGATCTGTTGGACTTTTTAGCTCGAGATCCCAAAGAGATATTCTCCCAGGACCCAAACTAGTGAAAATAAACAATGTACAAGTTCACAAGGTTGTGAACTTGTACATTGTTGTGAGCTTGTAGATCTGCTATTTTCACTACTTCTTTTTTTTTCACTTACATTTTATTAAGTTTTCAAGAACAAAACACATGAAACAAAAGACAAACAATAGACATCACATAGGTTGCCAAACATCATCTTATATAATAATAAAATAAAATAAAATAGAACAGAAGGAAGGCACAGGTACTCACACATAGTACCTTCTCTCTAAATCGTCAGAAAAAAAAACATACACATACATAAATATATATATATATATATATATTTAAGAAGTCATGCGTTGTGTATATACAGTACATGAGTATGTATGTCATGGGTTAAGTATTGTATCAAGACCAAACACATATATTTAGTTGAAATAACTATCCTATTCCCTAGACCTCTTGTCGCTCATAATCAATCCATTTCCCCCATTTGTTCTCAAATATATATTTCTTCATTCTCAAGTTAGCAGTCGTCCTCTCCATGTCACAAATCTCAAAGACTACTTGAAGCCAATCTTCCGCAGATGGAGATTCCGTCTGCAGCCACTTACGAGTAATGGCTTTTTTCCCTGCAGCCATGAATATTTTCATAAGATATCTGTCACTTCCTGAAATTCTACTTCCAAGTCTCCCAGGTACAGCAATATAATAGACAGGACTATTTGTATACCTAAAATCTCCTGTATTTTCTCCCAGACATCATTCCAGTATGTGTGAATTCCCCCAGAAAATATGATAATGATTTGCTTTCTCCTCATCACAGTTCCTCCAGCATACCTGGGGTATTCTCATCTGTCTCGATTTAAGTTTTGGAGTGATGAAAAAACGAGTAATGTTTTTCCAAAGTCAAAGAAAGAAGACAAAAAAGCATGGTTGTCTTATGATAATATGTTTAATGAATCATAACAGACATTAGGGCCCTGGCATGGGGAAGCTAGCAAACAATCTGTGGTTATAAACGGAAAGTTGTAATGGGGATGTGAAAACACAAATCTACCATGTTGACATTGTGCTGTACTGGTGATTAAAGCTCTGCACGACAAGCAAAATTGTGAAGTATATAGCAAATGGCAGCAGGACGCTGTTTAAAGTTTAATGTGAGTTGTCAACTACTTTAGCTTTTGAGGCTCGCAGATCACTCTCAAGTGACACATTGTCCACCCCGTATGGGCACGGAACCCCACCCAATTGGCCCCAGTGCGACCTCACTGGCTACTCTATAGCTATGCCACTGATTGTGTGATACGTATATTGTATATTCACTGGAGACCAATGACACATACATCATACCATAAAAACAGCCAAAAGACAGTAGTGTTGAACAGACCATCGGAATCCTTATGCCGATAATTCACACCAGCTGCAGAGAGCGATGTCTGTATTCCGGACTTTCGCAAAATGTGCATGTGCAAATTGTGCATGTTCGAGGTGTGAGTGACACTATCGTAATTAAGCGACAAGTGAGATGTTGTCCAACGAGAGCTCCACTGCCCATAAACTTTATACTGTAGTAACCTGTTTCTGACCATCTCAACTGGTATGTGTGTGTGTGTGTGTGTGTGTGTGTGTGTGTGTGTGTGTGTGTGTGTGTGTGTGTGTGTGTGTGTGTGTGTGTGTGTGTGTCTGTCTGTCTGTCTGTCTGTCTGTCTGTCTGTCTGTCTGTCTGTCTGTCTGTCTGTCTGTCTGTCTGTCTGTCTGTCTGTCTGTCTGTGTGTGTGTGTGTCTGTCTATCTGTGGCTCTGTCTGTCTCATTGTCTGTGGCTCTGTCTGTCTGTTCTGTGGCTCTGTCTGTCTGTCTGTGGCATTGTGACACATGCAGGAGTTAAAGGAATAGTTCATAAAATGTTTTTTTTATTTTCTGCACACCCCATGAAGCCTTGAATCCATGGAGATCTTTTAGTTACGGGGCCAGGCTTCCAGCATGGACCCGTTTTGTTATTGGCATTATTACGGGGCCAGGCTTCCAGCATGGACCCGTTTTGTTATTGGCATTATTACGGGGCCAGGCTTCCAGCATGGACCCGTTTTGTTATTGGCATTATTCCATTTCTTCTTCTTCTGCCACTTTTGGCAGTTCTGGCTGAACCGTGCATACGCTTTTTATGAAACTCGGCCATATGGTAGATGGTCATGAAAAACGATCAAGAAATAATTCTCACAATCTTTCGTCAAAAGGTGGCGCTATAGCACTCAATTGAAAAATGCCAACTTTGAACAGGTACAACTCATGCCCTATTTGACCTACAGCCATGAAACTTCAATACACATATGCGTCTCCTCATGCTGAACAACTTTCACACTCTGACCTCTGACCTTTAGATCTCCCACCATTTTGAATTATATGAAAAACATTTAAAACCTATCTCCTCCTGGGATTTTTGAGCAATCTGCACGAAACGTTTTACGCATGAACTTTGGACCTATGCCGACAAACGTTTGCAAAATATTTTCCATAAGTGAAAAAATGAAGCTTTAATGAGCCAATGAATATTGCAGTTTTATGACAATTATTCATCTGCCCCTAACACATACATGCAGACTTACCATTCTTTGAAACTTTGCAGAAATGTAAAGGGCCATTCCAAATATCACTGAAACCAATCTTACTCCAATTGGTCAAACGGGGGCGCTATAGCAATTTTTTGAAAATGCAAACTTTAAACAGGCAAAAGTCATGCCTCGTTTGGCCGACAGCCATTAGACCTGCTTACACATGTGCCTTGACTAATGAGGAACACATCTATCAGGCTGACCAGTAAGCACCGCCCTTAGATTGTCCGCAATCTTGAGCAGTTTGAAAAACACTTAAACCCAGGATTTTTCAGCTATTTGCGTGAAACTGTATCATCAGTGTGATCTCTTTTTTCAGAGGTTTGTCTGTTGGTTTAATAGCTTCCCGCTTAAGTGTATGTCTCACAACCTCAAGGTCACAGGTTCAAGCCTCACTTGGTGCAGACTTCATCTAAGTTGCATTTCACACAACATGACTATCAATGAATACATCTGCAATTGTTAAAGATAACATGAAATACTTAATTGAGTGTTTTTTACATACTTCATTGTGAAAATAGCTGATCTACAATCTCACAACTTTTCAGATAGCAATGAGAGTATGTTTTTTTCAATGTATAACATACTTCATTGTGAAAATAGCCGATGTACAATCTGACAACTTTTAATGGTTTGTGAGCTTGTAGATCGGCTACTTTCACTAGTTTTGGTTCTGAGGAGATGTACAATTTCTTAATTGGTAAATGGTTTGTGAACGAGTGATCTTAGTGTTAGTGAAACAGGGGCTTGGGTCATGACAGAAGGCAAGAGTTTGTGATCCTCAACAGACAACATCAACCTGGACAAAGCTATAGCACTATAGGTAGTGTTGCAGCTACCTAAGAGTGCCGCATACCGCATGGTTGCCGGTTCAAGCCTCACTTGTGCAGACTCATTTAAGTTGAATTGCAAAAAACATGACTCAATCTATTCTGTTTCCATGGCTCTCTCTCTCTCTTCAATCTATTCCGTTTCCATGTCTTTCTCTTCAATCTATTCCGTTTCCATGTCTCTCTCTGTCTCTTCAATCTATTCCGTTTTCTCTCTCTCTCTCTCTCTCTCTCTCTCTCTCTCTCTCTCTCTCTCTCTCTCTCTCTCTCTCTCTCTCTCTCTCTCTCTCTCTCTCTCTCTCTCTCTCTCTCTCTCTCTCTCTCTCTCTCTCTCTGAGGGGCGGCCATAGCGGAGTGGTTAGGGAGCCAGAGGCTCTGGTTGCCCCAGGTACGATTCCAGGCCAGGTCAGCAAATGTGTCAATGAAATTTGTCCCTGAGCAAGACTCTTAACCCCTAATTGCTCACAGGCCCTCATTGGAAACAAGACCGCAAGGACTTTCATGAACTGACCTGTTAAAGGAATTATCATTTCTCTTTCTCTCTCCTGGCCCCGTATTATCGCTGCTTGCAGCTATATTTTTTGTTGCATTCCTGAGACAATAATTGACTGGCGGAGTCGGTCCTATTGAATACATTTTCCTCCTGTGGTAACTGTGCATAACTGAATAGGATGGGGTAGGTCTACGCACCTGTGTTTTAATATCAGTTATTATGGTGGTACTTGGAGAGACAGATATTTTCTGAGGTGGTACCTGGTGTAAAAAGGTTGAGAACCACTGACCGTTTATTAATAACATAACATATAGCACTGGCCCTATAGTTGACTGGAATGCATCACTGGGGGTAGATCTATAAGCATCAATCATGTGTAAGCTTCTAGATAAGCATTCTTCCCCACATGAAACTGACAGACATAAATGGATTTTTGTTGCGACAAATGCACACAACCCTACCACATTTCTACTCAAGAAAGGATGCATTTCAACTTAAGAACGAGTCTGTTCAGAACAGATCAACATCACACTCACGGTGTTACACCAAAATACGTATAAATACATCAACATGAAGGCCCACCACATAATCCCCCAATGTATTCCCATAGTTCAATAACAACATTCAGGAGTAAGGATATTTGCTTCCTGGCACCAAAGTGAATCATGGGAGACCTTCAACAGGCACGCCCCTAGTGTATTACGAATGCAAAAAGATTCCAGTAATCCAGTAATAGTGAGGCCCCACCCCTCTCGCATAATCAGTGTGCCAGGCCTGGCTATGGGCATCCGGCAATCATCCCATTTATCAGCCTGATTGGTTCATGGATTCCAATCACTGTGGACCAATCATCCAGAGAGCCTCCCATCTACCAGTGCCACTTGATTGGTGTAGGGATTCCACTGTTGCATCTGCTCCTCTATATAATCAATGTTGTTTATTGTTAATAGACTTGCACTTTGGCTTGTCCATGCTTTACATGGTGTTATGTTCTGGTTGAAGTCACTAGTCATAAGTCATAGCCCTAGTCTATTATTGGTCTAAAATTGCCAACTCAGTCTTTAAAGGAGAGTAATCAACTATTCACTAACGTTTCTTTGTGATAGATAATAGATGTTTGTATCTCTGACTGGATTTAGTTTAATCTGGTAGAAAGGTGAATCTATTGCTAACAAGGTGTTTAGTAATCAAACATATAATTATACGCATAATTAGTTATAAAACATCCAAAACATTAGTATAATTGAATTTCTGCTTCTACGTCTTGGTGGCACCGCGACCCATGATGGACTTCTTAGTGTTTCTCTCGGGTTTCAAAAGCATTATATAACACTTTGGTCCAAACAATACCAACAAAAGGCCAAAACTGGATGCTAAAATAGCAAATACCTCCACTACATCTGCATATTTGCCTGGAGAGCTGATATATGCTGGGATGAAGGCTATCCACACGGCACAGAAGATCAACATGCTGAAAGTTATTAATTTGGCTTCATTGAAGTTGTCTGGAAGATTCCTTGCCATGAATGCTAGGATGAAGCTGAGGAGTGCCAGTAAACCAATATAACCTAGTAGCACGGCAAAACCAACTGTTGATCCCACATCACACTCAAAGACTATCTTACCACTGAGGTATTGTGTGTTTTTATGAGGAGTTGGTGAGCCAGATACCAACCAGGCTGTGCAGATTATTGCCTGGATGGAAGTAAGAACCAGAACTGTTCCTCTCTGCTGCATAGCACCAAACCACTTCATAATGTCTACACCCCCAGGCTTGGAGGCCTTGAACACGGCCAACACCACCATAGTCTTTACCAGGATACACGAGACACACAGCACAAAGCTGATCCCAAATATTGCATGCCTCAGCTGACAAGTCCAGAGTATGGGACGGCCAATGAACAAAAGTGAGCACATGAAACACAGTTTGAGTGACAGCAAGAGTTGAAAGCTGAGTTCTGAGTTGTTGGCGCGTACCATGGGTGTGTCTCGATGATAGATGAAGATTCCCAGGACAATGGCACAGATAAGTGTGCCTAGCAATGAGATGGTTGTCAAGGAGATACCAAGGGCCTCATGGAAGGAGAGGAACTCCATGCTCTTAGGGACACAGTGGTCACGCTGGGGACTGGACCAGAAGTCCTCTGGACAACTGGTGCACTCTGTAGAGTCTAACAAAAAAAGCAATGTTAAAGAGACAGATAAGTAAAGTAGCATCCTAAAGATAACCTGCATTAATTCATCCTAAAACATCCTACTATGCATGTGGATACATCTATCTATCCTTCCTTCTGTCTGTCTGTCTGTCTGTCTGTCTGTCTGTCTGTCTGTCTGTCTGTCTGTCTGTCTGTCTGTCTGTCTGTCTGTCTGTCTGTGCATAATGGAAACAAGCCCCAAAGGCTTCTTGTGTTATCCGTTAAATAACGGATAACAAAAATCTTAACATTGCACTGTTTACAAAATGTTAATGAAGTATTCAATCAATCAATCAATCAATCAATCAATCAATCAATCAATCAATCAATCAATCAATCAATCAATCAATCAATCAAATGTCTGTATGTCTGTCTGTCCTCATTCATTTATCTTCAAGTTGACCAATCAATCTCAACTTGCTCAAAATCAACCTGGTAACCCATTTTTTTCTGTCTTGAGATATTATAGTGGCATGTATAGGGAGTGAGGAAACCGATACTTTCCCACATTTAAGCTGTTTAATTTGTGTGAATTCTCACTCAAATCTCTGCTGTGGGTGGAAATACCCACCCCAATGGTTTGACCAATAGCCTACAACCAATATGCAGGGAGGGAAGAAGACATTTTTACTCTTTTCCTGAATTTAAGCTGTGACAGCTGTGATTTCTGTGACACACAAAATCTCACAAAATTAAAGACCACTGTATTAAAGGGGACAGGATTTAATTGAGTTTTATGGCCAGGTGGATATGGTTGAGCATAATTGGTAATTATTCTTTCAGTGCCACCTGCACTTTAGTTTGTACTTCTCTAAAAGAGAGCACATATGTTGTTGTTTTTCTCCTGTTTTAATTTGATGTTTTTCTTTTTCAACTGAACTGTTTGATTTGCTTTGGGTCTGTGTGCATTCAAAGGGTGAGTGAGTTTGTATTTTATTTATATATCATTTTTGGAGTGTTTGTGTTGTGGCGTGATGTGAAGCTAATTATTGTTTGCTATTATCTTTGATGTTTGAGTTGTAATGTTGATGTACAGTAATATGCATCTAACTATGATTCCTGGTGCGCGTTAAATTCAGCATGGAGACCAGGAACACAGGTATCGTTGTGCTAACTGAAACGTGGCTAACGGAGCTATAATCTGATATTTCCATCTCACCCCCTGGCTTTACTGCTTACAGGATAGGTTAATAACAACTGGTGCAAAGATTTTAAAGTCCCGGACAGCCTCTGTTCACCAGACCTCAAACTTTTGATTTTGATCTACCACGTGACTTCAGCATTGTGATTGTAGCCGCTGTTCACATCAATCCTGGAGCCAACAGGTCACAGCAATGAGGGAATTACACCAGGCTCTGACCACTACTCCATCCAGCTGCTACCGGCCTACAAACAAAGGCTTAAAGGGACTACACCATGAATTTATAAAGAAAATAATAATATTTAATATCATATTGTTTATGTCCCTCAAACGTTTTTCAAAAGGTTTGAGCCTAAATCAAGCCTCAGATATACTCATTCCAACTAACTTCTCTCTGGCTTATAAAGCACTTTCACCTGCAATACCACATTGTCCTGTTTGGCACGGGGCGCTATTGATCCATTTTGTATGCATGTTATCTCCTGGTTCTGTGTGGGAAAAGTAAAAAGAAAAAATAAGAAAAAAACTAGAAAAAGTGCTCCTCGGAGCACAGGTCTCCGCCAGGTCAGGTACGTTATTCTGGCCTCCTGGTGGCGCTATAATAGGCCAATGTGAAAAGGGTGCCATTTATTCTTAGGTCTTTCACGGCAATCAGACACTGCATTCATGATTTGAGGCATTTTGTTCCAAAAATGTGTTTTGCTAAATTAGACCTGCTGGTGGCGCTATAACAGGCCAATGTGAAAAGGGTGGCATTTCTTCCTCGGCCTAGTGGGAATGTACGTGTGAAATTTCACAGAAATCGCAAGCTGCGTGCATAGTTTGAGGCTTTTGTTCAAAACGGACCAATCCTGCAAACTCTGGAAGCCAACCATAGGCAATGAGGATGGAATATGGGAAATCGCACAGATCCTTGTTGATCACATGACTATAGAGATACTGTGTACCGATTTGCATGACGTTTGGATAAAATCTGTAGGAGTAATGTAAAAATGCACAAATCGTCCTCCTGGTGGCGCAATAACAGGCCCGCGTGAAAACATTGGGGCAGAGGTTCTGAATTGGCATTCAGGGAGTGTGTGTGCACAGTTTCGGAGCGAACGGGCCAGCGGTGCCGGAGATTAGCTGCTAACACACAGACAGGAGGGACACACGGACGGAAACACACACACGGACGGACGGACGGAGGGTAAAACATACTCTCTCGACAATAAGAAAAATATATATATTTTTTTTAAGATTTTTTTTTTTTTTTTTTTGGTTGGAACTGAAAAACGGAAGGAATTGTTCCCTGACGTGACGTAGGCAGGGGGACCAAATCAGTTTGGCCTGTTTTTAGACCAATTTACAGAAAACCCCAGATTTGCTGTGAAAGCCTGAGTGTTCAAACTGGGGTATTTTTGAGGAAAGAAGAGAAGTAGGGGAGACCAAAAACACACAAAAAAGAAGAAAAAGTTAAAATTCATGTTGTAGTCCCTTTGAAAGGGAGCCGGTTGTTGAGAATCTGGTCTGAGGACACAGACGCTATGCTACAATCCTGTTTTTACCAGACTGACTGTTTTTGGTTAAACTGATGTTTAAGGAGGCTGCTGGGAATAACATCAATGAACTCTCAGACTCAGTCACTGGCTTTATCAGTAAGTGCATAGACGACATAGTTCCAAAAAGGTTAGTTCGGATCTATCCCAATCAGAAACCGTGGATCGATAGCGTGTACAACTGCATGAACACGTGCAGCGTGGAACCGCATAACGCAACGCGCACGGCCCTAAACAGCGCCACCAGGAAGGCGAAAAGGGTCTACACTGCAAAGATGCAAGACCGATTCAGCAGTGGTGACATCAGGGGCACGTGGCAGGCAGTACATGTCTTGATGGACGGCAAAGCAAAAACTAAAAGTGAAGTGAACCTGCCTGCCTCCCTCCCCAACGAACTGAACACCTACTACGACCAGTTCGAGACCAGCTCCAACCGCGGTAGCCAAGTGGGGCCAGCAGCAGCACCAGCAGAGAAGACCCCTCTAACCATCTCGAAGGGCGACGTGCGCACAGCCTTCACACGGGTCAAGATCCAGAAGCGGCGGACCTGATGGGATTCCAGGCCGGGTCCTTAAAGCATGTGCAGACCAGCTGGCGGGTGTTTTCGCTGGAATCTTCAACCTCTCCCTCTCCCAGGCTGTGGTCCCTGCAGGGTTCAAAATGTCAACCATTGTGCCCATTCCCAAAAAGGCCAAAGTGACATGCCTGAATGACTGGAGACCTGTCGCTCTCACCCTGATAGTCAGCAAATGCTTTGAGAAGCTGGTGAGGGAATAAATCTGCTCCACGCTAACTGCCACGCTGGACCTGTGGCAGTTTGCTTACCGCAAAAACAGATCCACCGATCACACTATTGCCATGGCTCTCCACACCGTCCTCTCGCACGTAGACGACAAGCTGCTGAAGGACAAATATGTACGTATGCTGTTAGTGGACTACAGCTCACTGAGCTCAGCATTAACACCATTGTCCCAGCAAAACACACCACAGACATGAGGAAAAAGTCTCAGCAGCGACTGTATTGGCTCCGCCGCCTAAAGAAGTTTGGAGTAGGACACCGCATCCTCAGGCTGTACTACAACAGCTCAGTTGAAGGCGTTCTATCAGGCTGTGTATGCCTGATAGAACTGTTCTATCAGGCTGTGTGTGCCTGGTATGGGAACTGTACTGCCCGAGAAAAGATCAGCCTGCAGCGAGTAGTACGATCGGCAGAGCACATCGTTGCTCCAGGAACTGTACAAAAAGCGGTGTGTAGTCAAAGCCCAGCGCATCATCAAGGACAAGCACCACCCAAGTCACAAACAGTTCAAGCCCCTACAACGACCGCGGCCGGGCAAGGGGGCCTACCGCAGTATCAAGAGCGGCACTACCAGGTTCTGGAGCAGCTTTCACCCACCCTTTCACCCTTTCATCAGCCTGATGACAGGCGCACCGCCTGTCATCAGGCTGATGAAAGGGTGATGTCAGGCTGGTCTCGGACCTTTGCTCTTCCTTGATTATAACAGGGAGAAATGACTTGGATATAGCTCTTCCCTGGACCTACCTGTGGATTATACCAGGGACAAGTGACTTCACTTTTTCTTCCTTGCTCTTCCTCATGGACCTACTTGCGATTGCACCAGTGTCAGTCTACTTTATGTGGATTATGCGGTCGACACACACTGACATTTTAAACTTTAATCCCTTGTACAACGCACTGACTTTTTCTCTTTTTATTGTGTTTTTTCTAACACCTCAAATCAGTAACCTACATGTTACTGATTTGAGAGAATTTTATATTATTGTAATCAGTAATCGTAAACGATGAATAAAACGGAAGTGTGTAATTTGAGGTGAATGGCATCGCGCGACACACATTGTCTTCTTTGAATAGACTATCATCTTATATAAACACAATTGACACAAGGAATTGACACTCTCACATCTGCTGATTATATCAAATTAGAATCACAGAGATTCCTGGAAAATTAGGAGATAGGGAGCCCCTGAATGTTGTGCGCCCGGCTGTGGGTGCGTTCGGATATGTGCACCGGGAGGGCACTCACGTATTGGTTTGTATTGGACCAGTGCAACAAATAATAATAAGGGTAATAATAATAAGGGTAATAATAATAATAATAATCCAATTGAATAGGATCAATTTATTCACCATGATAAAGAATATGATGAACGCACATACTGTAGGCTATTAGATCGCATAATCCATCATGTCGTCTAAACATGGCCTGAGTACATTTACTCAAGTACTGTACTTAAGTACAAGTAAAGTAAAGTCGTCCTAGCTATCTCGTGGCCTCAAATTAGTATTTTGAGGGCTCCAAAGCTAACTCCAATTAACAAGACTAGAAGTTCGGCCGGCTGCGCCGGCCTCACATCTAGCGCCCACGCCCACGTAGCGCCCACTTGGCAGCGCCGATCACTGGCGTAGCGTCATGAGGGCCAGTGGGGCCATGGCCCGGTCAGTGAAGATTTGCCAGAAAAATGTATTCTGCTCCGACAACAATAGACACAGCCGCCGGCCGCCAGTCACGTTACTGCAGTGATACATTGGCTGGCCCATTCGCACCTTTTACAAAGCTAAAGCTGCCTTACTCCTGCTTAGCAATGGTCCAAGTGTGACCTGTAAAGTAGCCTATCGTAGTCTGTAGTAGACATAATCATGTCGTAAGAGGAGTCCAAAAGAGAATGGATCCTGGGATTCATGAATTAAATTACAGGGGTAGTAAATAAGTAGTGAGCTTGTAGATCTGCTGTTTTCGAAAGATTTTTAAACATGTTGACTTATTAGAGGTTGCACATAAACTCTGCAGCCGCACTGAGGCGCTCCAACACTAACACTCTGACATTAAGCTGCTTCACACAACAAACATCAGCACCACGCTGCTGTTTGTCCAAAAGGTACAATACTCCGTTGCTGCGGCTGACTGTAGACTGTGATGTCGGCAGCGAGCTGTGTGTCTCCAAGGCTGGTGATCATTTGGACGTCACATTGTGTCACAAAAACCAAAATAACACTGTTCAACGGGCTAATTAGTTAGCATTGATGACATTGACCACACTAACGTTCATACAGGTTGTTGATAAGATGTTTAACATAGCCGTTTGAGTCACGGCAACAGCGTTAGCATTAGCCGCATGCTAACGCTACCCGCTCCTTAGCTTAGCTACACGCTAACGGCTCATTATAGTTAGCTCTTGGCTAATAATCCTAAACCCAACTAACGCCAACACAGTAATGGACATAAGCATTCACATACAGGCTAAGCAACCCTAATCATTGAAATACAATGATCGCCGCTATCACAGTAGTGGACATAAACATGCGTTACATTAGTAGTAGGAGGCTGCAGTGACCTCAAAGTCTTTACAATATGAATGACAGGGCGATTTATTAGAGAAATGACGGTGATTGTGCTGTCCAGCTGGGCTCGCACAAAAATCACGGAGCCCAGCCGTTGTGGCGTCTGACTGTAATGGCGGTATGAGAGCTAT
This sequence comes from Gymnoscopelus microlampas, assembly GCF_963454915.1. NCBI lineage: Eukaryota > Metazoa > Chordata > Actinopteri > Myctophiformes > Myctophidae > Gymnoscopelus > Gymnoscopelus microlampas. The sequence goes on from NC_139952.1 coordinate 2,695,341, forward strand.
GTGAGCCACTGAGCCAGTACTTGATGCTGCTATCTGGAAACTGCCCTCAGCATGACACGACCAATGAGAGTTAGCACTTAGGTTGTTGCTAAGATACGGTGTGTGGCACATAGCGTCTCTGCCCCATAGCCTGTAGATCTCTCACACATGATTGGCGTAGCCTGCGTTGCCAGGTCTGCCTTTTGTATAAGCGATTTTGGGCTTAATTGGGCGCGCTTTTGGGGCTCGTTTGCATAGACCACGGCAGCGCTTGTTTCTTGCCCGTTTCACGGATGTGGCAATGAAGGTGCTCAGTTTTGGTCGCAGATGATGATGATTGGCTGTTAAAAGAACCATCTGGAAGTAAATTGCGAGCTGGCGAAGTGATTTGCATAAGTATTGGGGCATAATGCTTTTCATATTAATTGTACATCCTGCAAGTACAGTAACGGTATGGGAAGCAGCTGGTGTTACAGGCAGAATATTGAGGAATTTTGGGGGGGTCTCCTGATCCCCTTGGAAAACAATGTATTCATCTAAGTTGGCTGAAATAAATAAATGTAGCCATTTCTTGTTGTTTAAGTAATTGTTAATGTGTGCAAGTTATACTAATAAGGAAAGGTTGCATAACTACATGTATGGCCAACCAGGCCAACAGTGCCGGAGATTAGCTGCTGTGCTTACAGACAGACGGACGGACGGACGGACGGACGGACGGACAGACAGGGTGAAAAACATAGTCTCGGCCATGCCTTTCGGCCTGGCGGAGACAACAAAGACTGAAAACAAAGAGATTTCCAGATTGTAATTTTGGTTATGGTTCTAACCAACCTGTCTGATTACTGATATCGCCCTCAGAGCAAGCAATGCAGTCAAAGCAGCAGACAGGTTCTCCTTTCCTTCCGGCCTTCCAGGTTCCAGGAGAACAACTCTCACTGCACACTGACCAAGGAGGCTACAGAGGAAATGAATAATCATCAATTCCAGTCTAAACTAAATTACATTCACAACATCATGAGCTCAACGTGAATTATTCTAGGAAGCTGAAATTACCTTGTTGGATTCCAAGTTCCAGAAGATTATGTCTTCATCAAGGATGAGTTCTTCATATCCAGAGGCTGACTCCTTGAACATCCCTACATTGTGAACCTTTACACTTCCATCAGGGAGCCACACCCAGTTCATGAGATCATAGATTGGTAAAGGATCACCATTCTCATCAAATGATACATGATCACCAAATGATGTAGTGAAGTTGATCTTTTCTAGGTAATACATGACCTAGAAATGGTGATGATTAAAATCATAAAGAGCAAGACACTTTTAAAAACCTAGAGCTAGGAGCGAGGGCGTAAATGACTTCTTCGGAATTTTACAGGAGGGCTTTTAATTGATTGCAATTATTTAATTAAAAACAACATATTTAAGCAATCTATAATTGTATACACATTAGGCTGAAAGGAATATATTTTTTAATTCATTAAATAATTACAATCAATGACAAGCTCTCCTGTAAAATTTGGAACATTTCACTTATGCCCTTTGCACTCCAAACCCTTAAAAAAATATTTATATTCCAATTCAGTGCTATAAAATGTTTGTTCAATAAGCCATTTGCAAATTCCGCCATATTTGATATACCCAACTGCATTATGGGTTTGGGCAAAGCCTTATGGGAAAAGAAAGGTCCACACCCGCATCTCTTTGCTTTGATAATCATGGGCTGTAATGCAATGACGGCAGGATGACAGATCAATTCAGTCATTTAACTGTTTGTCAGTTAAAGGAGAATTTTGGACTAAGGTTTTCTTACCTTTTCTATGATGTTATGATATCTTAGGATGAATGGTACAGTAGAAAAAAAATCATAACTCCATCCCGGGTCCGCCACAGCTTAAAACGTGCGCGGATAGGCCTTGCGTTAGATCGCATATTTTAATAGCTTTTTTTTTTTCTTTTGTGAGATCTGACATTTATAGTGACAGAACACCATGCAACCAAAAAAAAACAAAAAAAAAAAGAGAAGTCTCGCTAGACGAGATTGAAATCTCGAGATTTCAATCTCGTCTAGCGGGACTTCTGTTTTTACCCGCTTGCAGAGCTGCGGATCTATTTACAGACTGACCTACTAGTCGACAGATTTCCGACATGTATTAGACATATTTTTTGCGTGATTGGCTGTCGCTTAAGCCAATGGGGATACTTTCCATACTCTGAACGGGCGTCCTCGTCCTCCCAAGCTATGGGACTAGACACGCCTCCTTTACACGGGCCTTACAAAAGAGGATCGCTTCCGCATTTTCTTCTTCGTTGGTCCAAATAATGATATGGTTGCCAGATTTTTGAGAGAGAAATAAGCAACCAGGTGCCTCAAGCGGGGTTATTATGACTTTATGTCATTTCTTGTTTTTGTTTTTTTAACAGTGTTCTGTCACTATGAACGTCAGCTCTAAAAAAATTAATTAAAAAAAAGCTATTAAAATATGCGATCTGACGCAAGGCCTATGGGCGCACGTTTTAAGCTGTGGCGGACCCGGGATGGAGGTATGACATTTTTCTACTGTACCATTCATCTTAAGATATCATAACATCATAGAAAAGGTAAGAAAACCTTAGTCCAAAATTCTCCTTTAAGACTGTCAAACAGTATATTGATCGTGATATTGTTGTGTCATATGCATTAAAAAGGATTGAGTTGCCTGTTGCCATGCAGCATGTGTTTTAAATCTCCAACCTAAGGCTACACCAAAGCGATAAAGAAATACAGATTAGTGTGTGTGTGTGTGTGTGTGTGTGTGCTCGCATGCAGGGCTGTGTGATGCGTAGTGCGGTAGATCTGTAGTATTAGTGCTTGTAGTTAGTGCATGCTGCATGCTGCTTCTGCTTGCAACTCTGCTTTCAGCTACCGCCGCCGGCAAGCTCTCCTCATGGAGGGTGAAAAGAGGAGCCCAGTGCGTAAGTCTCCTTATGCCGGTACAAAACCGCTCCACCGTCAAGACTCCTGCAGTGCCTCCCCGTGGCCACACATGGTAACTGGGTACCGCGAGGTCCCAGGCTAAACTGTAGGGGATCTCGGAGCAACAGTGGGCCCCAGAGGCAAGGTGTGCAGGCCCACCGGCGTGTGGACATGCCCTGGCGCCTGCCAACCACTGTCCCAGCTATGGGCAAATAACATGGGCAGATGGGGCTCATAGCTATGGTAGGCAACCCATCTAGGAGAAGGACACTCTGAAATAAAACCAGGACTGTGAGGAGTTGGAGTGCTGGTCCTCCTCATGGGGGACAACATGACAACTGGACCCCAAACCCGCAAGGGAGGGTTCAGTCCGAAAACAGCACTCGGTCTGATGCAATCTTTCGTTGCAGGAAACCATTTATAATGGGGACCTTCTGACGCATGCACAGTCAGAGAAGATGGGAGGTTGGAGGAACTCACACACTGTGTAGAGAGCAGAGGAGTGGAGATCCTAGGAGTCCAGGAGCATAGAAGGGTGCACGCTGAGATTAACATCAAATACTGCAGGGTTGAGAGTTACACCTTCGTCACCTTCTCGGCATGGCGGAACGAAGCCCAGGCAGCAACCGGAGGTGTGGGGCTGTTGTTGAGCCCTCGGGCATGCAAGGCGCTCCGGAAAACCCACCGATTCTCAGAGCGGATCCTCATCGCTGAGTTTGATAGCAGCCCAGTAACAACCATCATGGCAGTGTATTTACCCACCAACGTCGCGTCAGTTGAGGAAGCAGAGAAGTTCTACAGGGACCTGGCATCAGCAGTCCGTAAAGTCCGTGCTCACAACTTTCTTGCGGTTCTGGGTGACTTCAATGCAAGACTCGGTCGAAAGGACGCACCTTACACATTCCATGAAGACACAAACCGGAATGGAGCATACCTTGCCACCCTACTCCTGGAACAAGAACTAATGGCTGCAAACACCATGTTCAGGAAAATAACTGGCAAAAGATGGACCTTCCAGGACCGGCCTACTGGTATGAGATGTCAACTAGACTACATACTAGCTAGGCGAAAATGGAGGAATTCCATCTTGAATGCGGAACCCTACAACACCTTCAACTCTGTGGGTTCTGGTGTGTACCGGTGATGCAGAAGACCAGAAGCCCTGCGAGATCGTAACACCCGGATGTCATAGCAGCACGCAAAAAAGTGGAGGACGCAGCTGGTCAAGACCCGTCCGCAGAACAACACGAGACAATGAAGGAGGCCAAGCGACTTCTCTTTGCTGAGTACGACAAAATCAGAGGTGAGGAGCTGATGCAAAAGGTCCGCAGAGTGGAAGCTGCTCAGGGAGAACAACAGTACAGCGAATCATGGAAGGTGATCAATGAGATGTGTGGAAGGAAAAGACCGAAAGAGGGACAGGTTGCAGGAAACAGCCCAGAAGAGAGAGTGACCACCTAGTTAACTCACTTCAGGAACCTTCTTGGTACACACCAGACAGTGGAAGATGCCGAGAAGGAAATACCTGCAGTCCTGAGGGATCTCAACATTGATGGTGCAACTAACAATGCTTGTGCTGGAGTTACTTGGAGTTCTTTAACAAAAGAAAAAAGTGCTAGTCAAAATGCCAGCTGGGGAATTTGCCACGGTCAAAACCTCCCTGAGGCAGGGGAAGAGTGCTGGACCTGACGGCATTCCCCCAGAGGTAATCAAGAACTGCAATCTTGATGATGTCATCTTGGAGATCTGCAACCTAGCTCTGATGGAAAACATCATGCCAGAAATATGGTCTCTCTCACACATCATCCCGGTACCAAAATCTGGGGATCTCTCAAAGCCTGACAATTACCGTGGTATCAGCCTGACCTGTATCATTGTGAAAATGTTCAACCGCATGATACTGAACAGGATACGGAGTGCTATCGACCCCCACCTCAGGGAAACCCAAAACAGATTCCGAGAGGGGAGAACCACCTTAGCCCAGATTCTTGCGTTACGGAGGATCATTGAGGAGGTAAAGAGGAACAACCTGGCAGCGGTGTGTGGAAATCCAACCTCCCCCGACGCATCAAGATCAGTTTCTTCTCTGCAACTGTGGAGTCCGTTCTCCTCTACGGCTGTGAATGCTGGACAATAAAGCAAGCCCTACAGAAGTCCCTGGACGGGTGCTACACCAGAATGTTACGTGTGGTACTGAACATCAACCAGGACGAGCACATTACCAACAAGCATCTGTACGGGGCACTACCAAGTGTATCAGAAAAGATAGCAGTCAGGAGGATGAGACTAGCCGGCCACTGCCACCGGCACCGAGAATTCCCGGTCAAAAAGCTCGTACTGTGGGGACGGGCATCGATCAAGAGGACGTCCCACACCTACACCTACGTGGATGTACTAAGGAGAGATGCTGGTGCAAAAAGCACAAAGGAGCTGGCCAGATCTATGGAGAACCGAGATGACTGGAGACTCCGATGGAGGGCTCGTCTGAGGACGATGTAGAGAACCAGAGGCAGTCCAAATTGTAACTAAGTACATTTACTCAAGTGCTGTACTTTCGAGGTATTTTTTTACTTTACTGGAGTATTTCCAATTTTCCTTACTTTCTACTCCACTACATCTCAAAGGCAAATATTGTACTCTTACTCCACTACAATTATTTGGAAACTTTAGTTACTAGTTACTAGCAGACATAAATTATAACATATATATGTACATATAAAATATGTGGTAAATGCCTCCTCGAGAATTAAACTCTTCAAATATAGCTTAATGTAAAGCGCAATCCAAAGCGTGCGCGAAATGTTAATCTATTTGGGCCATTCTAATGATTGATGACGATGATGATGAAGGCTCTTGTTGCGCTTATTTCCGACGAGTCTAGGCTACAAAACTCTGTCCCGTCCTCAGTAGCCAGGCTACTGAATGGAGCGGAGGAGAGCATTGCTTTCCTAGTTCACACGTAACATGCAGACCTGTGAGGCGCACCGTTGCTCCGATCCGCACCAAACTTACCACCAACACTGGTCAAAGGTCTGCTATCACATCATACATTTTAAATGTATAAAAAAACGTTTGAAAATAGCCGATCTACAAGCTCACAATGCGTCGCGATGCAACGCGTTGTGAGCTAAAATTATCCAAATAATTTTAGTGGCGTAAGAGTATAATATTTGCCTTTGAGATATAGTGGAGTAGAAGTATTGAAAATTGGAAATACTCCAGTTAAGTAAAAATACCTCAAATTGTACTTAAGTAGAGTACTTGAATAAAAGTACTTAGTTACAATTTGGACCGCCATTGGTTCTGTACTTCTTTATCATATTGTTTTGGTGTGGCCTTAGGTTGGAGATTTAAAACACATGCTGCACGGCAACGGGCAACTAAATCCTTTTTTTTTATCCCGTGATTTTGTAACCCTTATTTTTCACCCAGTGCCAATTTTCTAAGTGATCCTGGGCGCTACACTCTCCTCACCAGCCTAGGGAGGCCAGGGCCGATCTCATGCCTCCTTCAATGCATGAGAGCCAACTGACCTTCTTGTCACCTGACGGGGGGGGGGGGGGTTTCCCTGGTTGGACGAAGCGCGTGGAAGGAACACGTTATTCCAACCAGTTCCTTTCCCCTCCATCAGGCGCCCCGGCTGTCATGGGGGAGGCGGTATAGCGACCAGGATTACTGCATGTTTTTGTGAGGGTATTCACTACTCCGACGTTTCCAATACTAAACCCGAACCAAACCCGCACCCTAACCCTAACCGCACGCGGATGCCACATAGTCGGAGAAAAGGTCTGTCGGATTAACGCATGCCTCCCCCCTGAGAGACACGGGGAGAACATGCAAACTCCAATTGATGAAAGAAATAGCAGATAATAATAACTGGAACACAAACTGATTAATTGTCTTTGTGGGGTTCTCTCTCCTGATTGGATCCCTACAATAAGGCGGCACAAGCTATCAACGAGGACCTGTCTGATAATGCATGGCTGGCGGCATCTTGGAGGCAGAAGTTGGAGATAGCAGGGCCCACAAGAAACCATCGCTACATTTGGGCCTCGGTGGCTGGCGTCAAAGGTGAAGACCTACCACGCCAGCAATGGACCCACTGGTCACTACCTACTCCTCACAAAGCAAATTAGCCAACACCAGGATAAAAAGAAATTTCCAAAACAGAGGAAACACACTTTTAAATGGGTGTAAAATCATTTCAGCCTATAGGAAAAACAAGAACCTCAAAGATTACCTAGTCCACAGCACTCTTAAAGGAACGAATAGACCAACTAACAAGAGACCAGATTACTTCAAAACAGCCCAAATGGTAACCAACAGGCACAACAAAAGAGTGTTTGGCATTAAACAAAGAATGCAGGCTAACACTAAAAACTGTATTTACTTAATCACCTGCACCAAGTGTGGCCTTCAATATGTGGGTGAAACACAAAACACAATCGCCACCAGATTAAACCAACATAGATATAATATAAACAATGGCAAGAAGACCAATTTGATAATTGTTCAACACTTTATGACACATGGAATAAACTCCCTAAAAGTCAATGGCTTAGAGCATAACCCAAATTGGACAACAGGACAGAGACAATATAACGAAAGACAATGGATAAAAAGATTGGACACAATTTTTCCAGAAGGACTGAATATGACAAACACCAGAAACACACAAACCAACCCTTCTTAATTCACCCAAATTAACTCACAGAAACACACAAAGAGACCACCAGGTACTTAGAGAACTAAAAGAACAAAGACCCACCAGAGAAAGGAGGAATAACACCCGACCATTAAGGACAATCACAGACACGTCAACGACCCTAGGGGAAGGCAAGGGGCTTCTCCCTGACCCATAGCTTAAAGACCCAAATAGGTGTGAGGGTGATCAACCCAAATGCCCACTCAAGCCTTCAAAAGGACTAAGTGGGCCAAGACACACACAATCAAACAATGGACCTAGGAAGACTTAGATGAACAAATGTGAAATAATAAGGACCTTAAAATTAAAAGGGGTTAAGGCCCTCATTACTCTAACCCCAACCCCTGTAGCAGAAATGGAGAATTGTATCAGTCCCAACAAAGACACACTATTGACCAGTAGTCACAGGGAAGGTTGGTTGGGGTACACGCAGTCCCCACAAACATCATTTACGATTCTGTCCCTATCGGTACATAACTCGGACGGCGCTGAGTCGACTAGCAGCCCTTCGGCCGGTCGTTGCGGGCACTCGCGCCTGGAGGCGCTCGGGCGCAACTCCTCGGCCTCAAGGTCTGCTGAGTCGGCGCGCCTCCGTCATGGTCCATAACTGTATTTGTTCTCTTAAATCTTTTATTGAGTCCTAATCCTGTACCATTCTTATAATGACATTATGGATGATTTTTTGGTATGCGGTCCAGATGGGACTCAGGATGACTGGACTTACCTGCCATGCACAGTCCCCAGTGAACATTTCTCACAAAGTTCACTGGCATTTCTATTTCATATTATAAATTGTAAACATGCCCAAAAACCTAAACCTTAAAGAAAGGTGAAATGGTTAACCCTAATTGGAAAAAAATGTTTTTCCCCCCCTCCCTCCAGGAAAGGGGTAACAGCCAAAAAGGGCTTAGGGCAAAGATTTAGAATGTAGTCTAAAGGAATACTTAATTAAACAGAATGTGAAATTATATGGACCTTAAAATTAAAGAGTAGCAGGATCCCAAAAAGACTTTCTTTCAAAAATAAGATGGCGAGAGCAAAAATTCCTTGCTCTGCCTTTTTCTGAAAGGATGACCTTTCTAAAAAGGCTTAGCACTGAAGTCCGACCCTAACCATTCCCTAACCGCACGCGGATGCCACATAGTCGGAGAAAAGGTCTGTCGGATTAACGCATGCCTCCCCCCTGAGAGACACGGGGAGAACATGCAAACTCCAATTGATGAAAGAAATAGCAGATATAATTGTAACTGGAACACAAACTGATTAATTGTCTTTGTGGGGTTCTCTCTCCTGATTGGATCCCTACAATAAGGCGGCACAAGCTATCAACGAGGACCTGTCTGATAATGCATGGCTGGCGGCATCTTGGAGGCAGAAGTTGGAGATAGCAGGGCCCACAAGAAACCATCGCTACATTTGGGCCTCGGTGGCTGGCGTCAAAGGTGAAGACCTACCACGCCAGCAATGGACCCCGCTACCCCGAAGCAGCCGACCCCGCCTACACTCTGGGGTCGGCTGCTTCAAATCATCTATGAAGAAGTGGAGCAGCTTGGCGAGTCTGAGCAGAATGCCGAACATATAATTGCCACCTACCCCTATACAGAACACCATCAGAAGAACATATAACTACACCTGCCCCCTATACAGACCACCATCAGAAGTCAGCCTCTTCGACCAGAGACGAGGGCATTGAGCTGGCCATCTGATGATACACGAAAGATCCTACTATGACTAATGCCATATTTACATTTTCTTTATTATTCTAAACTAGAAATGTTAACTGGTGCACTGTGAATTAACATTTCACCTGCCATGGCTGTATTGTCTGCAAACTGGCACAGCTGTGCCCACTGAAAGGCCCTCTTCCTGGCACACATTGCAACATGTCATGGACGGCATAGGCCAGAGTATACACAGCCTTGTATACACTATACTCTGCTCTGAGGTTAGACACATCCAAAAGTGTAGTTGTTGCTGTTCGTAGGTCCTCCTGTCCAGTACACGCCCTTCCACCAGCATCCATCCAATCTGGCGGAAGGGGTGAAAATTTGCACCGAAATGTGTGTTCCCAAAACTGCCTCACCTGAAGGAACACAATGAAGACTTAAGCTAAATAAAATAATAACAGATAACAGATGTAATTTAGAAAGTGCAGCTTAATACAAAATGTAACAAAAGACTCACTATGTTATTTTCAAGGTTGTTGTCTGGGTCATTGTCAGGATGTATTTTTAACAAGAAGTCCTTGAGACCTGGTATCTCTCCACGGCGTATGGCAAAACCCAGGGTGCCTCTCAGGTACGGCATGTAGTTAGGAGACTGGAGTTTAGGTTGTATCACCCAACTTCCAGGGGCTATCCATTGCAGACCTGTCACTTTCTGCTTTACCACCTTTTCAGTTTGTTGAAAAATAAAAACAGGTTTATTAGAAAATGAAAGTGGGTTATCAGTACAAAGATAAATCCTCTTTTAATGACTACTGCAGGCTCAGAATGATTCAAACCCTTCATGACAGGTGTTTTAGTATTTAGTAGACCACCCTTGTGTTGTCTTGACATGCTGCAGCTATAGAGGATAAAGGTGCAGTGAAAACTCAACCTTTATATATAATGGTTCTAAAATTATTTTCTTTTACATTTACACTAATGATGGACCTCCAAATGTGTTATACAAAATAAAACAAAAACATGTAGTTAGAAGAGAATATTACAGGTTCCCTGTTACATGCACACAACTTATGATCATATATGAAGGGATGTCTTTACTTCAATGTAACTCATTTTAGATTCCTTCTAATTATGAATTCCTAAATGAACATGTCATCATCATAACACAAACCTCGTCCATGAGATTAAACATATAGCTCCCATATGCAAATGCAATGACCACAAAAGCTGTGGATGTCTTCATCACAGTGACAATCCTCTGTAGTTTAGCTAGGTCATTATTCCAGGGCAGAGCCTCTGAATAAGCCGCACAACCCAAACCAGACTGGGCCAGATCAGACTGGAATGATAGGACAGCACTGTGGCCATACGCATTGTCACTAAACAGCACTCCTACCCAAGTCCACTCAAACCACCTCATCATTTGTAGTATAGCTCGCCCCTGATTGGTTAAAGAATGGAGGGATAAACACCAAGGTTAGCTTATTCACATAATAATAATAATAATAATAATAATAATAATAATAATAATAATAATAATAATAATAGTTATAATAGTTATAATAATAATAAGTACAGTACTTGAGTGAATGTACTTTCCACCACTGTTAGTTCAAAGGGGCGAATTAGTGCCAAAACAATGAGTCTCCTACACAGATTCCACAATGGAAAAGGTCTAATCATTGCTATGTTGTCTACAGAGACCTTTAGCTTCAAACAGTAATTCCCAACCTTTTCCGGATCAGGGCCCATGTACTCCATGAAAATCTGGAAAGCATTCACGGCCCACATCTGACCGCTTAACACGGCAGCCGTCGTAAGTGGTCAGATGGGCGGGCCGCATGCATTTTTAGGGATTGTTTACATTAAAGGAGTAGTTCACCCAAAAAATTACTTATTTTCTATAAATTGCACACCCCATGAAGCCTTGAATTCATGATTTCTTTTTAGTTTTTGTCGCATTACTAAGCCAATAATTTGATGACCGGGTGTATTTCCGGTAGGAGACACAAATAATCTACTTTGTGTCTCCTACCGGATACATTAGCGGCTACCGGCTAATGTATCTGGTAGGAGACGGGAATCAAATTATTGGCTTAGGAATGCGACAAAAACAGAACAAAACCCATGAATTCAAGGCTTCATGGGGTGTGCAATTGATAGAAAATAAGTCATTTTGAGGGTGAACTACTCCTTTAATGATCAATCAATCATGTTCACGTTTATATCAACGGTACTAACGTTGTGTGCTTTCATTTCCCGTTATCTTTCTAATACCATTGCTGTTTTTTCTTGCGACATATTGTTTTAAATCGTTGAAATCGTTAAAAGTACAAAAGTATTGGCATCAATATATACCTAAAGTATCAACAGTAAAAGTACTAAAATTAGATTCTTGTAGATCGGCTATTTTCAAATAGCCTAGGTATAAAATAGGGCTAAAGTGGTTAATGTATGTTTTATAATGTAATAATTTATATCTGCAAAGTAACTAGTAACTAAAGTTTTCAAATAATTGCAGTGGAGTAAAAGTACAATATTTGCCTCTGAGATGTAGTGGAGTAGAAGTAAAAGTATTGGATTTTGGAAATACTCAAGTGAAGTACAAATACTTCAAAATTGTACTTAAGTAAATGTACTTAGTTACTTTCCACCACTGCTTCAAAAATTAAAAAAAGCATCAACAATAGAAGATCCACAAGCTCAAAACGTTTGAATCCTGAAAAGTAATAGTTTTGGACCCATGAGGTTTCCACCCGACGATTATGTCGATGCGATATTATCAATAAAGTCTTGGTGTTTTTTCCATTTATTTGGGGGCCCACTTTTAACCCATTAAGACCGGGAACGCATCTGTGTCACTTTTAGATTTCTTTAGGCTATTCAAAAATAGCAGATATACAAGTAGATACAAGTATACTTGTAGATCTGGTATTTTTGTAAAATCGTGAAAATTTGTGCAAATCTTTGAATATATATATATATATTTTTTGAAGCATTAGGATTTAGAAAACATTTTTTTTATCGGCCTCAGGTAATTAATGGGTTAATATCCTGACCCCCTGCCCACAGGTTAGGAATCACGGCACTAGAGGAATCTTTTTTTGTGTGAAGTGTGCAGAACATGAACCATTGTCTGTAGAAGTTCACCTGGAAGGCATTGCTTGGGATTGTTCTAAAGAAGGAGGGGAACTGACTCCGATCACTCAGACAGGAGCAAGCAGCATAGTAACTTACCTGAAATAGGAACAAAACATCAGTGGTGGAAAAAGTACTCAAATGTTTTACGTAAGTAAAAGTATCAATACTGTCTGCAATGTAGAGGTACTCTGTCACAAGTAAAAGTCCGGAATTCAGAATTTACTTGAGGAAAAGTACAAAAGTATTGGTACCAAAAGTAAAAGCACTAAAATAGCACATCTACAAAGCTCACAACGCGCCACGATGCGACGGGAGGCATACGTAAGTCCGACATCCCATTTCTCCGACTATGTGGCATCCGCGTGCGGTTAGGGTTAGGGTTCGGGTTAGGTATAGGGTTAGTATAGTAAACGTCGGAGGCATGTGATGCGACGCGTTCTGAGCTTGTAGATCGGCTATTTTCAAAAACATAGGTATAAAATAGGGCTAAATTGGTTAATGTATGTTTTATAATGTAATATATCTATATCTGCAAAGTAACTAGTAACTCTCCCTGGAAAAAAAATATTTAGAGATGGGGGGCTGCAGCCAAATACATATAATTTTGGGAGGTCCTTGACATTAAAAAGTTTTAGAACCACTGATATAAAATATTGTTCCAGTAGCCAAATAACCAAAATTAACATTTGTAAAATAGTTTGTGGCAAAATGGGATTATAATAGTACACTTACCATGGGCACTCCGTACAAACCTAATATTCTAGAGATAGCAATAGAACTTGATGAGGTAGAAGGACCCACAATTCCGAGAACTGGAGGGGAGCCAACACAGCTCTCATCCAGTTTAAACTGCTCCTCTCGCCCACTGACCGATGACATTGTTGCGCGGAACGCGACTCCAAGCGTGACACAGAAATCATACATTCTGTATCCCAGAGTCACATTGGGAAGTAGGCTGGGGTTTCCGTTGATCTCATTAATGGCAAAAGCCATTGTCTGAGCCGATCTGAACCCTCCAACGTAAAAACAACAAACAAAATAACACAGCAACCTTGAATATCAATGCTGTCAGGCAGAAACCTTGTATCTCCATATTTCAGCTCGTTATGTTTTTATTTTGTAAATGAATGCCTTACTTTATCACACAACAGTGTCACACAAGGTATCAAAAATAGCCGATCTACAAGCTCACAACCCATCATGATGGAACACGTAATCTTATAGATCTGCAATTTTTGCAATTTCTGAAAAAATAAATGCAAATAATAATAATAATAATAGTGACAATATGTATCTTGGTAGAAATATACAAAATCAACTCCTCATTAAAACAAGGTCCCTGTTCTCATGCTTGCTGTTTGTGATACTCACTCATAGCAAGTGGGCTCCTGTGGCTTGGAGGTGAGAGACAGCTCAGGGAGCGCAGAGGAGTAGTGGATATTAAACAAGCCGCCCAGAACCAAATCCCCAGGTTTGTCAAATCTGCTGAGATTAAACTGTGCCTGTAACTCACAAGAAGAGGAAGATGAGGACAACAAAGGAGAGTAGGAAGAGAACAGTATCAAGGTCAAGTACATGCATGAAAGAAGGTGTATTTCTAGAGAAGCCCTCATGACTGTCCTCCTCTGTCTAACACCCCCCTCCCCTTTCTAAAGCCATTGTCCGGTTGTTACCTTTTATACACAGTGCCGTGCCATCCCCTGTGCCAACTACGTCATCTATCAAACCACCCATCTGGGCTAAGGCAGAAGTAAGAGGCAGGGCTCAACATACACCAGCAATACTTTCATATCAAAATAATATAGTGTGTTGTGTAATGTGTCAATGACACTATCTTGGCTATTTCTTAAAATGCATACTCAAACAGGCCGGCTGTTTTGCTAGGGGAACATTTTCTCTCTTTACCTTGCAGTGCATAGAGTGTTGACCCCAAATTGTTCAGATTCTGTATGTCCACAGATCGGCCCCAGATTTTCAGCAGATGTTCTCCTCAGGCCCAAATATCAAGAAGCTGGTGTTCTGGAAATACTTTGCTGAAACTTTCACCACTTTCACCCTCTGAGAGGTCTGACAGGCGTAGGCCCTTAAATCCTTTTGATAAGGAATTGATAATTTCAGGCATTTTCTTTTCTACATATCCTGGTTTTCCGAATCTGACATATGTTGATCTGTGCTCAATTTAGAGCACCTCTCTACATCTCACACGACGCATGGAATGTCCACACTGCATAACAAATCAATGGGTTAGGGAAACTCCCATTCATCGGTTATGTGGTGTGGATGTCATAATATCTTGGCCAAAATAGTTTCAAATTATAGGTTTTTTCTTTTTTTACAGGCACTTAACAAACACTGGGGCGTCACGCCCATTCACTGTGCGTACGACGGGACACCCTCACTCTCACAGATCCGTGATTTCATACCCCCCACTTTTTGTCTGACTTGTCTGTTTTTATTTTTTTCACAAACTGCTGATTTTATTCCAATACCGTTAAGTAGTTTCAACTAGGCTACCCATGGCTACTTCTATTTCTAGTAGTATTTCAAAAAAAAATGTGTGTTGAATTATAACATTACAATTATATATTTTAAAAAACTCTTCTTTTGAAATGCTTATCGTTTTGAAAGGAAACAGATTTCTGGGGGCTCCTTGACTAACGTGCGTCAAGCCTATACGTTCTCAAAAAGTAAACAACACAGACGAACTTGGGACATTATGGAATATAAAGACTTTGGGGCAAAAGTTCATATACCACCATGCTTTCTGAAACCAAGCCAATGTGGGCCTATGGAACAAAAGTGTGTTCTCTTTCGTTATCTTTGCAGAAGGTGAGTAAGTCATTAATCCAATGCTGACAGTGGTGGAAAGTAACTAAGTACATGTACTCAAGTACTGTACTTGAGTATCATTTTAATGTATTTTTACTTGACTGGAGTATTTCCAATTTGCAATACTTTGACTTCTATTCCAATACATCTCAGAGGCAAATATTATACTTTTACTCCACTACAAGTATTTGAAAACTTCTAGTCACTACTAGTTGCTTTGTAGATTTTAATGATTATGACAAAACATACATAAATAAACAATTTCAGCCCTATACTTTGGCTATTTGAATATAGCCGATCTACAAGCTCACAAGCAATGTGACGCGTTGTGAGCTTGTACATCTGCTATTTTCAAAATAGTTGAATACATTTGATTTTAGCCATGAACCCCCATCTGAAAATGTTTTGTGCCAGGGACCCCCAGAAGAGAGCATTTGTCTTAAAAATTCAAAAGTATAAAAACAATGTTCAAATACTGCACAAAAATAGCAGATGTACAAGCTTGCATCACGGGTGAACTATAGAGTATTTGGTAGTGTACAGTATGGTCAAATTTGACAATATAGCTCTGTTTTCATCATGTGTATCAGGGGTGCAGCCATGGGTGGGCCTGGATGGGCCGTGGCCCACCTAGATAGAAAGCTGGCCCACCCAATCGATTTAGCAATATATATATATATATATATATTTTAATTAATTTTATTTTTTTTGATAATAAATTGGTAAAATCAGGCAAAAATAAGAATGAATTAACACAACCCTAACCTAAGCCTAACCCTAACCCTAAAACCAAAATAAAGTAGCCAGAAACAGGAAAAAAAGTATCAAAATTCGCCCAAAAACAGAAAGGTTTTCTGTTTTTGGGCGGATTTTGATACATTCTTTTCTGTTTTTGACTACTTTATTTCAGTGGGGATGAGGCACCGCAACACATGTTCTGCTGTTGGCTATCAATGAACTGTAATCAATGTACTTATGAACTAATATTACAAATCTTGAACTGATATGTTTGAATCACCTTACAATAACCGGAGTGCACAGACATGTTTTAAATGGACAGGTTTTAACCACTTCTTAAACCCTCTATATTTAGTCAAATTGATCTGAGTTGCAACTGTACTTGATATGCTCTTTTTTTCACTCTACACCAAATCTCTTCACCAGATCTAAAAGGCCACAACATGAGCTTGTAGATCTGCTATTTTTGGAGAACGTTACCCCCAGAATAGGGATGCTGGGGTTCAAGTGGTTAAAATCTGCAGTACTGAGACTAATACATTACTATTAAATTACTAATTATTGTGTATGTGAAAATGTGTGTGTTTAACATATGTTTAGTGTGAATTGACAATAAAGGATGGTGTCACGTTTTCATATAACGTTTCATTACGCTACTCTACATGTCTCATCATTGCACGGAAAGTGGGCATCTGTATTAAATGTATTAAACTTACACCTTGACAATCTCATCAAATAAACAATTGAATCAGAACAGCTGATTTAGCAAGGCATTGACCTATGTGATATTTAATTGGTGTTGTTGTACTGTTTCAACCTCTATGGCCTGGGCTAATTAAATAACAACACTGTGTGTTTGTATAGCTGCCTGGCAGATGACATAATTCAGCTAAGGGACTGTCATTTGGGACGTGAGTTGAGGTTACATTAGGCTTCACTCTTGTTTTTTTCCTTTTCCAAACCTCAGCGGTAACCAGAAGGGTGGCCACCTGGGAAGTCTGGCCACCATTTTTGTCAGACGACTGGGAACCTTGATGTGGATTTAATTTATTTGTATTACCCTTATTGGTAACCCTTCCTTTCCTTTTTACAGTACGGTAATTACCAGGTAATTACCAGGTACCTACCAGGTTTACTACGATCACGAAGAGCGTGGTGACATCTGGAGAGACAGAGGACGGCCGGAGAGACGGCGACCCGGGGTGGAGTGGGTTGGCAGCCCAAACCACTTCTTCTGAGAGGAAGAACCCAAAAGCTACAGACTGCAGTAAAACCTGCAAGGAGGGTTTAAAAATCCATCAAGGCAGAATGAGATTTGCCTATTGTCACGGGCTATTCCTACCGGCTCGCTAAACAACATAGATAGCATCCGTGTCCATACCCTAGGTGGGGTTGGCAAAAGGGCCTTCCACGCGCTACATCTAACCATGCAGGGAACCACCCCCCTGTCAGGTGATACAAAGCGGCTTGCTAGCTCTCATGCATTGAAGGAGCCATGAGCTCTGCTCAAGGCTCCCTAGGCTGGCAGAGGGAGTGTAGTGCCCAGGATTACTTAGACAATTGGCACTGGGTGAAAAAAATGGGTTACAAAATTGTGGGATAAAAACATTTTAATAAAAAGAAAATCTGTAGGAGTAATATAAAAAAATGTGTTTTGCACAAATCGGCCTCCTGGTGGCGCGGTGTGTGTGTGTGTGTGTGTGTGTGTGTGTGTGTGTGTGTGTGTGTGTGTGTGTGTGTGTGTGTGTGCGTGTGCGTGTGCGTGCGCTGTCTCACCACACAGCAGCAGCTCAACTTTTCAACTCCTCAACTTTGCTTTTTGCTGGCACCACATCCTGCCACAGTTGGGAAAGAAATTCGTTTTTCTGCCATTTACAGCACAGAGCATGCATTATGGGGAGAGAGAAACCGGTGCAACAAACCCATTAGCTAGGCAGATACCGGGAATAATCGTTCACTTCCGGATAAAAGCGCCAAAATTGGTACACATACTCCTTGGGTAGTACTGTTTTGATAAAACCCGTTAGCCACCTGAAAATTCAAGATGGCGTCCATTTTTCAAGATGGCCGCCATTGAATATACAGTAATATTACATTTCCCAACAAAATCCCATAGATACAAGCGCCAAAATTGGCAAACATACTCCTTGGGTATTGCTCTTTTGATAAAAACCAAAGATTTTAAGATGGTGGCCATTTTTCAAGATGGCCACCATTGAATATACAGTAATTTGCAGTCATTTCACAATAAAATGTCATAGATATGCACCAAAATTGGCACACACACTCTTTGGGTATTGCTCTTTTGATGAAACCTGTTACCCATGTAAAAATTCAAGATGGCCACCATTGTACAGTAGGCTATATACAGTCAAATCACATTTAGAAGTAAAATAGCTTAGAAGCAAGCACCAAAATTGTCTCATATACCATTCTTTTAATAACATATTAGCAGCCACCTAAAAATTCAAGATGGTGGCCCTTTTTCAAGATGGCTGCCATTTAATATACAGTATTGCTGCATTTTGCAATAAAATCACATAGATTAGCGCTGAGAGACTAGCGGATCTTGCAAGTGTAGATTACAAGTAGTAATAGTGCCCTGGGATCACCCTTCGTCTAGTCTCTACCCTTCGACCTGTTTGGCTTGGGTAACCCTGCCAGGAGTACAAGACTCCTGCCGACATAGTTCTAGGGGTCATGGAGACATGCAAACTGCCCCACCACGATAAGGTGATGATCCCGTTGAGGCAGGTTTTTTTTTTGTCTTTTCTTTATTTATTATTATTATTATTATTATTATTATTATTTTTATATAGACAGTAGGCCTATACTTATTCGCTTGACCACATTGTCTGTTTGTTCGCTTATTGTCTTGCTGCCTGGATGAGGAAGACACTTCTAAACCTCGCATCTGCAGCTGCACTGTGCCGTGCAGGTCAGACCAAATCCGTAGCATTTGCATCGACCGCAGCACTCCGACTTGCATCCACACTTGGTCAGCTGCTTGCAACTCTCTGCAATGGGTGGGAGCTCTGTCCAAAATATCTGCCACAGATCTCCATTCTTCTTCCAGCCCCAGTTGGCAGGATCCTCTGTTTCTGGTTGACTTATTGTTGACTGACTCCAGATACAGCCCGCCTGGTAGGCAGCACGCTTTACATACTCCTTCAGCGCTGATCGGGTTGGAGGAATAGCTTCATATGGTCTCTGCTTCCGAGCAAACATGTCCAACCTTGCATCATCAACACCTTCAGCTGCGCTTGATCTGTCATACATCATGAGCGAACTCTCTCTCCTCCGTCCTGATACTCCTGGACCTGTCTGCAGCGTTCGACACAATGAACCATCAGATCCTCCTCTCCACCCTTAAGGGGATGGGTGTCTCAGGCTCTGCACTCTCCCTGTTTGCATCCTACCTGACGGGTCGCTCCTACCAGGTGATGCTGAGAGGGTCTGTATCAGAACCACACAGACTCACTACTGGGGTTCCCCAAGGCTCGGTTCTGGGTCCTCTTCTTTTCTCTCTCTACACTACATCTCTTGGTGCTGTCATCCACTCCCATGGCTTTTCCTACCACTGCTATGCCAATGACACCCAGCTGATCCTCTCATTCCCCCCCTCTGACACACAAGTGGAGGCACGCATTGCTGCTTGTCTGGCTGACATCTCGGAGTGGATGTCGACGCACCACCTGAAGCTCAACCTGGACAAGAGTCAAGACCGAGCTGATGTTCCTCCCGGAGAAGGGCTGTCCGCACCGAGACATGGCCATCACCATTGATAATGCTGTGGTGACGTCAACTCGGACTGCGAAGAATCTGGGTGTGACCCTGGACGATCAACTGTCGTTCTCGGCAAACATCGCATCAGTGACACGGTCCTGCAGATTCCTCCTCTACAACATCAGGAGGATTCGCCCCTTCCTCACGGAGAAGGCAGCCTAGGTGCTCATCCAGGGCCAGGCTCTTGTCATCTCCCGCCTGGACTACTGCAACTCCCTCCTGGCTGGTACTCCGGCATCTGCCATCAGACCTCTGGAGCTTGTTCAGAAAGCTGCAGCTCGTCTGGTGTTCAACCGCCCCAAGTTCTCCCACACAACTATCCTTCTCCGATCTCTACACTGGCTCCCCGTAGCAGCTCGGATCCAGTTTAAAACCCTGGTGCTAGCCTATAGGGCAGTGAAAGGAACAGCTCCTTCTTACTTCCGGGCTATGGTCGATGCCTACACCCCTGCCCGACCACTTCGATCTGCCACCTCGGGGCGACTGATTGCCTCGTCACTCAAGGGTCCTTCTGGTCGATCGACACGGTCACGACTTTTTTCTGTTCTGGCCCCACAGTGGTGGAATGAACTTCCCACTGATGTCAGGACAGCAGAGTCACTGCCCATCTTTCACCGCAGGCTGAAAACACTACCCTTCCTCTTTGTCTTGTACAAGAAAATGCTACACATAAGAGACTTATAACATAGCATGATCCCCTAATTTAGCTGAAGATTAGGATTCCGGGGCTGATATATGGTACAAGGAAGCCAGTGAGTCAGTCCATGGGTCCAGATTCAGATTCTACATAGTGAAAAATGTATGATTTGACACCAAGATTACTCAAATAGGACATTTTTTGGTGATTTTATTCAGAAATGCATTATTAGTGTATATTCAATGGCGGCCACCTTGCAAAATGGCCGCCATCTTGAATTTTTAGGTGGCTGCTAAAATGTTATTAAAAGAATGGTATATGAGCCAATTTTGGTGCTTGCTTCTAAGCTATTTTACTTCTAAATGTGATTTGACTGTATATAGCCTACTGTACAATGGTGGCCATCTTGAAAAATGGCTGCCATCTTGAATTTTTACATGGGTAACAGGTTTCATCAAAAGAGCAATACCCAAAGAGTGTGTGTGCCAATTTTGGTGCATATCTATGACATTTTATTGTGAAATGACTGCGAATTACTGTATATTCAATGGTGGCCATCTTGAAAAATGGCCACCATCTTAAAATCTTTGGTTTTTATCAAAAGAGCAATACCCAAGGAGTATGTTTGCCAATTTTGGCGCTTGTATCTATGTGATTTTCTTGGGAAATGTAATATTACTCTATATTCAATAGCGGCCATCTTGAAAAATGGCCGCCATCTTGAATTTTCAGGTGGCTAACGGGTTTTATCAAAACAGTACTACCCAAGGAGTATGTGTACCAATTTTGGCGCTTTTATCCGGAAGTGAACGATTCGCCTGTTTTTCACCTGTTATCTGCCTAGCTACATACAGTATGATTGATTTATGCTGATTACAAGACAAATGAGAATATCAGTGTGCACAACCAAGTGTGGAAGACAGTTGACAGTGGATAACAATCAATAAAAAATAAAGATAGAAAAATAGCAGTAGTTGTCTCTGCCTGTCTGTCTCATACCTGCTCCTCTTGACTGTTGATGATCGCCAGGTCAGCTCCTCTCTCCTGACAGTACTGACGGCTCCTCTCCCAGTCCTTCTTTTCAGTAGAAATGTATACATTTAGTACCTTTATTAGAAGCATAAACTCCTTGACATGCATCATCTCATTTTCGAGGGGTCCTTAAATGTAGTAATAGCTATTGTCCATCTTCGTCTGTAAAAAAAATAAAGTTGAGAAAACTTACAATTTTAAGGCAACAAACTTCAGCAAACTTTTAAGTTAGACAATCAAACTTAAATGTTTAGGTTTTGCTTGAGTTTGTTCAACTTTCAATTCTCAGTTGGCCTAACTTATAATTTTATATTGTATCAACTTTGAAGAGTTTGTTCAACTTTCAATTCTCAGTTGGCCTAACTTATAATTTTATATTGTATCAACTTTGAAGAGTTTGTTCAACTTTCAATTCTCAGTTGGCCTAATTTATAATTTCATATTGTATCAACATGAACTTATAATTTCATATTGTATCAACATTAAATTATACCATCTGTCACCTTTAATAATAATAATAACAACAACACTATTAATAATAATAATAATGATGATGGTAATGGTGGTGATGATGATGATGATGATGAAAATGATGGTAATAATAATGCAAACCAAGTTTGAGTCATTTAAATCTGTCAATAAAACCCACTTAATGTAGTGGAACAATTTAGAGTAAATTCAAATTGCACTACAACAGTTAGGACCAATACGTCAAATAAATAATTACAAATGCAACATGTATATTCAAACCTTTTTTTAATTATCAAAAAACACACAGATCCTCCTGTCCAATTAAATGGGAACTGCTGAGATCCACAACTGTACGTCTTAGTTCAACAATACTTCCAATCCTCATCGATGTGATTTTCTTTTAATATCGGTCTAATCCTGGTTTTAGGTAACCCAAGTTGTTGTGAACCCTTCTGGTATATGTGGCTCTTCTATAACTGCAGTGTGCTCTCTTCACATCAAACAGAAGTTGCCATTCAAGTTTTGGATAGAAATTAGATTTTAAGGTCACAAATTATATTGTATCATTTAACTATTAATCTAACAAAAACTTCTAACATGGCTTCTTAGATTCAGAACTTCTGACATTTACATACATGTTACATTGACATTTACATACATATACATGTCCCTGAACTTTCAATGTCAAAATTAGCAGCAAAATCATGTGTCATCATATCATCAATGTACACATACTCACTAAGGTGGAGGATACATCTAAGGGAGCCATCCCTGAAAAAAAGCAGTTCGAGGTAGGTAAGCGTTTGTGAGTTGCTCATTTACATGGTGTTGGCTGGACAACTTTTAGAGGTTTGAATTTGAGTAAAAAATAGTGAATATGTTAGAATGAGGAGTAAGGAAGTTAGCCACGTTAGGGTGACAGATTGAGAGAGCAGAGAAGATGGGGAGAAAAAAAGGAGATAAGAGAGAAAGGGGAAAAAGGGTAGAGAAAAGAGAACTTGAGATAAAGATCAGAAAAAGCAGAGAGAGAATAGAGTACCATTTGTTAAATGTGCTTGATTCACTGAAGTAGTTTGTTTTGTAAGGATCTGACCCTTGCTGAGAGATCAGTTTCAAGTCCCATGAAAACCTTCTGAATTGTTTCAAATGTGTACCTCAGCTGTTTTGGGTACTGGAGGTTTAGAGCATAGATCAGCCCGAAGAGGTAAGCCACTGCCGTTGGTAGGTCAGGGAGATCTTGAAGGACGATGTGTTCTTCAACGATAACAGCAACGTTCTGGACTCAAGTACAGCATAAATAAAATCATTTTTTTCAATAGAACGCGTTTATGCGTGATTGGCGGCCAAGTGCGCTATTTAATAGATCGCATTTATGCGTGATTGGCAGGAATTGAGTTAATAAAGGTATAATAAGCCACTCACAAGACAGGTCCTGAACAGCTTCTGATGACAGTCTCGGACATACAAGGGAAGGCCCTTCAAGGCTAGTCTGCCGATGTGCTGTGATGTCAGATGTCTGGAACACACACACACACACACACACACACACACACACACACACACACACACACACACACACACACACACACACACACACACACACACACACACACGCGTAGTAAATTGCATGTAGAAAGCTCCGAGCAAATATGAAAACATGCTGCCCATGGGAAACTGATATGGTACAACAATTTGGGTTAAACCTATTGAGTACACACCTTAAAAGGAATATCAGCATTAAACTGTATAGCAACATTTAACAGGATTCAAACTCTCAACCTTCAGACTAATAGGCTTTAACACTACCTATAGTGCTATAGCTTTGTCCAGGCTGATATTGTCTGTTGAAGATCATAAACTCTTGCCTTCTTTCATGAACCAAGCCCCTGTTTCACTAACACTAAGGGCCGTTTCAGACTATGGTTTCGGGTGCGCACCCTGGGCCACTTGGCTGATGTTGTGGTAGTGTGAACGTTGCGTATCGTTCCCCGAAACGGATCCCCGTTCCGTTCCCGAAACCACCTCCGGAGGCAGTCTCGGATCCGAATCATGCGTCCTCGGAGACGGTACGCTGCAGTGTGAAAGCAAGCGTACTGTTTGACGGAAGTGGCCCGCTATTTGGAATAGGTGACGGTATATAAACTCGCCAAAAACAGTCAACAAAAAGACGTCGCAGATCAATCCACAGGGGTTCAACCATGGCCGGATCCCGCGGTTTAATTTCATCATTAAATTATAAAATGAACCCGCGGGATGATGCGCTAAAACCCGCAATATTTATATATAAAACATTTTTATTTATTTATATAAAACATTACATACAGAAATAGAATGAGAGCGCGAGATAGAAAGAGAGGCCGTGTCATGGCCATATAATGACAGCAACAATATATATATATATATATATATATATATATATATATATATATATATATATATATATATATATATAATAGTATATCTTGTGGATATCTTGTGGAGTTTCAGCTACTATGCATCCCAGAAATATATAGCTTATAAGGCTTTGTAATTTGAAATTTGTAAGTAAATATAACTCATTTAGATGTAGGCCTACGTAGGTTTATGGTTTCCCATGGACTATAGCCGTTTCACTCATGATGCAATTTCTCTTTCATAACAGATACATACATGTGCCAGATAATCCCCACACAAAGAGAGTAAAAAAAGAGAAGACGTTACTTTATTTAGTAAGACATGAGAAACAGTACATGGAAGTACAATTCACAATACAAGGTTTCAGTCATTCAGTCCGACTTCACTGTATAGGCTAGTTGCCTTTTCATAAATTATATATTTTTGTACTTAAGCTGTCGTGAAAGTTTATAATATTTAGAGAAATGTAAGGTTTCAAATACAAAAGTAGTAGTTGTTGTGAAGGTTAGTAAACTGGACATTTAGACTGAATGTTTCCTGTATCCTCATCTTGCGCAAATGCACACAAGTGTTTCACCAGGTTTTATTTGTGTTGTTTCTCATAAGCGTGCATCCGTTGTCTGTCAGCAACACGCGCGCCAACAACACAGCAGTCTGTGCCTTGACTTCTGTGCGCTCGCGTTGCTGTGCGCTCAGTGCGCTCCTGACTCTCTCCAGAAGGCCGTTCGCCTCCCCAGCGGCAACCCTATATTTATGCGCGACCAGCACAAACATTGTCGCATAGTTGATGACGTCTGTGTCCACTGGCGAAGCACTATGTGCGTGCCGCCACCTATAGGATCGGGGGTATATATGCAAGCGTATTCGGGCGCGTTAGAGACTTGGCCAGTGTGAATGCTGGCCAGCCAAGCGCACTCGGAAACGGAGCGGTCTGGAGTGCGCACCCGAAACCATAGTCTGAAACCGCTATCAGATCACTCGTTCACAAGCCATTTACCAATGAAGAAATTGTACATCTCCTCAGAACCAAAACTAATGAAAGTAGCCGATCTACAAGCTCACAAACCATGAAAAGTTGTGAGATTGTAGATCAGCTATTTTCAGAATGAAGTATGTCATACGTAAAAAACGTACTCTCAAATAAGCATTTCAGGTTATCTTTACCATTTGCACATGTATTCATTGATACAGTCATGTTGTTTGCAATTCAACTTAAATTCTACATCAAGTGAGGCTTGAACTGGCGACCTTGAGATTGTGAGGCATTCATTTAAGGGAGACGCCATTGGCCCAACAGACAAGTAACTGTGAAAAAGGAGATCACACAGACGATACAGTTTCACGCAAATAGCTGAAAAATCCTGGGTTTAAGTGTTTTTCAAACTGCTCAAAATTGCGGACAATCTAAGGGCGGAGCTTAATGGTCAAATCGATACGTGTGTTCCTCATGAGTCAAGGCACATGTGTAAGCAAGTTTCACGACTTTCGGCCAAACGAGGCATGACTTATGCCTGTTTAAAGTCTGCATTTTCAAAAAATTGCTATAGCGCCCCCTTTTGGCCAATTGGAGTAAGATTGGTTTCAGTGATATTTGGAATGACCCTGTACATTTCTGCAAAGTTTCAAAGAAATGTGAGTCTGCATGTATGTTTTAGGCACAGATGAATAATTTTCATAAAACTGTAATAGTTAAAATCTATCTCCTCCTGGGATTTTTGAGCAATCTGCACGAAACGTTTACCACTTGAACTTTGGACCTCTGCCTACAAAAATTTCCAACGGATTTTCCATAAGTGAAAAAATACAGAAGTTAGGAGCCAATGACTGTTTTTCATATAATTCAAAATGGTGGGAGATCTAAAGGTCAGAGGTCAAAAGTCAGACCACGAAAGTTGTCGGGCATGAAGAGACGCATGTGTGTATCGAAGTTTCATGGTTGTAGGTCAAACAGGGCATGAGTTGTACCTGTTCAAAGTTGGCACTTTCAATTGAGTGCTATAGCGCCACCCTTTGACGAATGAGTGTGAGAATTATTTCTTGGTAGTTTTTCATGAGCATCTACCATATGGCCGAGTTTCGTAAAAAGCGTATGCACGGTTAAGCCAGAACTGGCAAAAACAAGTATTTTTCAAACTGCTCAAAATTGCGGAAAATCTAAGGGCGGAGCTTAATGGTCAAATCGATACGTGTGTTCCTCATGAGTCAAGGCACATGTGTAAGCAAGTTTCACGACTTTCGGCCAAACGAGGCATGACTTATGCCTGTTTAAAGTCTGCCTTTTCAAAAAATTGCTATAGCGCCCCCTTTTGGCCAATTGGAGTAAGATTGGTTTCAGTGATATTTGGAATGACCCTGTACATTTCTGCAAAGTTTCAAAGAAATGTGAGTCTGCATGTATGTTTTAGGCACAGATGAATAATTTTCTTTAAACTGTAATAGTTCAAATCTATCTCCTCCTGGGATTTTTGAGCAATCTGCACGAAACGTTTAGCACTTGAACCTTGGACCACTGCCTACAAAAATTTCCAACGGATTTTCCATAAGTGAAAAAATGCAGAAGTTAGGAGCCAATGACTGTTTTTCATATAATTCAAAATGGTGGGAGATCTAAAGGTCAGAGGTCAAAAGTCAGAGGGTGAAAGTTGTTCAGCATGAAGAGATGCATATGTGTATCCAAGTTTCATGGCTGTAGGTCAAACAGGGCATGAGTTGTACCTGGTCAAAGTTGGCATTTTCAATTGAGTGCTATAGCGCCACCTTTGGACGAAAGATTGTGAGAATTATTTTTTGATCGTTTTTCATGACCATCTACCATATGGCCGAGTTTCGTAAAAAGCGACAGCGCGGTTCAGCCAGAACTGCGAAAAGTGGCAGAAGAAGAAGAAGAAGAAGAAGAAGAAGAAGTGACAGAATACTGCCAATAACAATACGTGTACAGAGCAGAGCTCTGTCCCCGTAATTACAGACACTGCTTAACACACTTAAAGGGATATTTCAGTTTCAAACATGTTTGGTGTCATTTTAACCGTTTGACATTTTGACCGTTCTAAATCCCATGAAAACCTTTTGAATTGTTTCAAACTAGATGCTCGGCCCCGCTACGCGGGGCCTCGCGTCTAGCCCGCGGCCACGCCCACGTAGCGCCCGCGCCCCGCGGCCACTTGGCAGCGCATTTAAGTGGCGTAGCGTCATGAGGGGCAGTGGGGCCGTGGCTTGGTCAGTGAAGACCCTGTAGCGCGGATGATATGTGGTATAGAGGGGCAGATTTTAAATCTCCAGAGGAAACATCCGTGGGCTACCATTGGTTCAGCGATGTGTGCGGTCGCCCTGCGGCCCCTCCTCCTCGACCAATGTGCAGTATTGAGAGCCCTGACGTCAGAACATTTGGAGCGATGGGCACTGCACTCTGGTTGGTTAGGGTACACCTACTGCCCAGGTAGAACCCACTTAAAGCCTGGATGGGCAAACCCAGTTAGGACCCGCCTCGGTCCCACATAAACGTGGCTAGTAGGGGCCCAGCTAAGGGCCAGGTAGAAGCTACTTATACTCGCATGGGCATCGCAGTTAAGACCCACATCGGCCCCACATAGAATTGCCTAGGTAGAGGCCACCTAAGGGGCAGGTAGAACACACGTATGTCCACACTGACATTGCCGACATGGGGTCCATATGGTTTAGCCCACCTTGAAACCATATGGGAACTACGCTGGTGTGCTGGCTGGAATGCAAATGCTGCATCATACCTGTAGTGTGTAGTTTGATGTTGTGTGTGTAACAGACATACCTGCAGTGTGTAGATCAATGTCCATATGAAAGTCAATGCCCAGCAGTGTTGTTTTTTCTCCAGCAGAGTTTCTGTCTCTATCTCTCTCTGGAAGTGCACATGAGCTCTGCAGCCGCACTGAGGCGCTCCAACACAAATACTCATTAACATGAGCTGCTTCACACAACAAACATCAGCACCACGCTGGTGTTTGTCCAAAAGACACAATATGTCCTGTCCCACCGACGTCATGTGTGCATTTATCGACAGCCGTACAGACTCCTTTTGGCACATTTTACCTCGTTTATCCAGCTCTCACTGACTCTCCCCTAATACAGTGGTTCTCAACCTGTCGGTGGGGACCCCCCACAGGCCAATGTAGAAATGGTAGCACTTGTTCCTCAACATAGTGTGAATGTGCGTGCAAAGTTGACCGCAATCGGACGCTGCATTGATGATTTGTGGCATTTTGTTCTAAACGGGCCACTCCTGCAAACTTTAGATGTGAATCGTAGCCAATCGGGATGGAATATGAAAAGTTAAACAGATCCGTCTTGAGCACATGACTATAGAGATCATGTGTACCGATTTGCGTGAAATGTAGATAAAATCGGAAGGAGTAATGTAAAGAAATATGTTTTACATAAGTCGGCCTCCTGGTGGCGCTATAAAAGGTAGATGTGAAAAATGCAGGGCAAAGGTTTTTCCTTGACCTGTAGAGAGTGCACATACAAAGTTTTACACAGATTGGTGCAGTTATAGGCGAAAACACATCGGGCTGTTATAGCGCCACCATGAGGCTGATTAGAAAATTCTCAAGAGGAATGTCTTCCTGGGCATAGTGGGAATGTGGGTGCAAAGTTGCACGGAAAGTGCATGCTATGTTCATAATTTGAGACATTTTGGTCAAAACGGAGCAATCCTGCAAACTTTGTAGCCTAAGCCATTTTTAGCCAATCAGGATGGAATATGAGAAATCTGAAGGACCCGTTTTTTTAATGACTATAGAGATACTGTGTACCGATGTGCGTGATGTTTGGACAAAATATGTAGGAGTACTGTGGAAAAATGTGTTTAGCAAAAAGTGGCCTCCTGGTGGCACTATAACAGGGCCATGTGAAAAAAAATGGGGCAGGTTCTGAATTGGCATCCAGGGAGTGTGTGTGCACAGTTTTGCTGCGATCAAGGCAAGCCAACGATGCGGGAGATTAGCTATCCACAGATGGACGGACGGACAGGGGGTGAAAGATACTTTCGCGCCATGCCTTTCGGCCTGGCGGAGACAATAAAAAAAAGTAAAGGAAAAGACCATTACTGCAACAAAAGTAGTCAACAAACTATACTATATAACATTGGCCAAATTGTCAAATTATATAAGAGAGAGGCAAACATGTTGAAAATAGCCGATCTACAAGCGTACAGCGCCTCTCAACGTGAGGCGTTGTGAGCTTGTAGATCAGCTATTTGCGCAATATTGACTTCTGGAACGGAGTCAAACAAAATGGGGGGGGGGGGGGGTGCAAGTATGATTATTTTGGGGGGGGGGGTGCGCGGCCTGAAAAGGTTGAGAGCCACTGCCCTAGTTGGACCGAAACTATCTGAAATTACTACATTACCATAATGCAGCCTAAACGTGCGTTGCACGGGGCGGTCCTGCCATTACGTTAGTTACTGGAGTTGTTGTGTGGAGCAACACAGTTCTCCACAAGCCCACAACATACATACACCATGTACAATGGACTAACTGAGCAGCAATAATAACATTCGCCGCACGAACGTGCATTGTTGACAAAGTGATTGCACAGCCGCTGCAGGCATGACAGCGACGTTAGTGTTAGCTACATGCCACTATCACAGCTCCCTGTCCGTCGTTTCTGCGACTGAATGTGATGGCTACAGCAAGGTCTCTGCGATGCCATTGTCTGGAGACTGCTCCTGGCATGACACGACCAATGAGAGTGAGCGCTGTCGTTGTTGCTAAGATACGGTGGCGTCACTGCCCCATAGCTTGTAGATCTCTCACACATGATTGGCGTAGGCTGCGTTGCCAGGTCTGACTGTTTGTATAAGCGATTTTGGGCTTATTTGGGTGCACTTTTGGGCTCGTTTCCATAGACCACGGCAGCGCTTATTTCTTTCCCGTGACCGATGTGGCAAAAAAAGGTGCAAAACGAACCATCCGGAAGTGAAGTGCGAGATGATATAGGACTTTTTGATTATTAGAGAAGGAGACAGATGTGAATGTGGAAAATGGAATGTAGGAGATTATATAGTTTTTCATGAGCGATTTTTGTAGCAAGTTGTGAGTGAATTGGGCCACTCCTGTGGGCGGGGGGCTGATTAGAACCATTGGGGTTTGGGAAGGAGACGCTCTCTGTTTGAGTGGAAAGATGTGTACCTCAGCTGTTTGGGTACTGGAGGTTTAGAGCATAGATCAGCCCAAAGAGGTAAGCCACTGCCGTTGGTAGGTCAGGGAGATCTTGAAGGACGATAACAGCAACGTTCTGGACTCTGGGCGAAAGAGATGAACTATTATCGCCACAATGACGCCCTGTGTCTGCTCCTCCTCAGTTTCCTTGTGATGACAAACAGGAAATGGTCAACACATCAACTGCAAGCTATTTGTCATTAATAGCGGTTTCACACTACGGTCCTGGGTGCGCACTCGAGAACGCTTGGCAGGTTTCGCGCTAGTGTGAATGTTGCGCATCGTTCCCCGAAACGGATCGCCGTTCCGTACCCGAAACCACCTCGGGAGGTAGTCTCGGGTGCGATTCTTGCGTCCTCGGGGACGGTACACTGCAATGTGAAAGCAAGTGTATCGTTTGACGGAAGTGGCCCGCTATTTGTAATAGGTGACGGTATATAAACTCGCCAAAAAAAACACGTCGCAGATCAATCCACAGGGGTTCAACCATGGCCGGATCCCGCGGGTTAATTTCATCATTAAATGACCAAATGAACCCGCGGGATGATGAAAGATTTAGTACCGCATCATCCCGCGGGTTAATTTTA
Source organism: Gymnoscopelus microlampas (assembly GCF_963454915.1). NCBI lineage: Eukaryota > Metazoa > Chordata > Actinopteri > Myctophiformes > Myctophidae > Gymnoscopelus > Gymnoscopelus microlampas. Next base: position 2,726,454 of record NC_139952.1, read on the forward strand.
TCATTAAATGACCAAATGAACCCGCGGGATGATGCGCTAAAACCCGCAATATTTATATATAAAACGTATTTATTTATTTATATAAAACATTACATACAGAAATAGAATGAGAGCGCGAGATAGAAAGAGAGGCCGTGTCATGGCCATATAATGACAGCAACAATATATATATATATATATATATATATATATATATATATATATATATATATATATATATATAATAGTATATCTTGTGGAGTTTCAGCTACTATGCATCCCAGAAATATATAGCTTATAAGGCTTTGTAATTTGAAATTTGTAAGTAAATATAACTCATTTAGATGTAGGCCTACGTAGGTTTATGGTTTCCCATGGACTATAGCCGTTTCACTCATGATGCAATTTCTCTTTCATAACAGATACATACATGTGCCAGATAATCCCCACACAAAGAGAGTAAAAAAAGAAAAGACGTTACTTTATTTAGTAAGACATGAGAAACAGTACATGGAAGTACAACTCACAATACAAGGTTTCAGTCATTCAGTCCGACTTCACTGTATAGGCTAGTTGCCTTTTCATAAATTATATATTTTTGTACTTAAGCTGTCGTGAAAGTTTATAATATTTAGAGAAATGTAAGGTTTCAAATACAAAAGTAGTAGTAGTTGTGAAGGTTAGCAAACTGGACATTTAGACTGAATGTTTCCTGTATCCTCATCTTGCGCAAATGCACACAAGTGTTTCACCAGGTTTTATTTGTGTTGTTTCTCATAAGCGTGTATCCGTTGTCCGTCAACAACTGAACACATTCTTCTGTGCCTTGACTTCAGTGCGCTCTGTGCGCTGACTCTCTCCCCAGCCGCAACCCCGCCCCCTTGCTTTCAACTCCCTACGTAGAGGGTAGACGCCGCCGGCATATTTATGCGCGACCTGCACAAGCATTGTCGCATAGTTGATGACGTCTGTGTCCACTGGCGAACAACTATGTGCATGCCGCCACCTATAGGATCGGGGGTATATATGCAAGTGTATTCGAGCGCGTTAGAGACTTGGCCAGTGTGAATGCGGGCCAGCCAAGCGCACTCGGAAACGGAGCGGTCTGGAGTGCGCACGCGGAACCATAGTGTGAAACCGCTATTAATTGCCATGGCTCACACAAAGCTATTCTAAAATGATAAAATGATTCCAGATTGTCTGGAACGCACACACAAAACATAATAAAATACAATAAAACAAATGAAAAAAAGTTATTGAAAGGACACAGCCCCCTCACGCATTAGAAGGACAATAACAGTCTCCAGAACCAAGGCAGGGTGTTTTCAATGAATACATCAAAATTGAAGTTACAATGGGTTTGTATAGGAAGGGGGCGTGTCTGATCAAATGAATATCAAATATCTAAATACTGAATGAAGCATCTTAAAAACGGTCTGGGGTGCTATCAAAAGCCGGAGTACACATTAAAATGACCCCAAACATGTTTGAAAGTGAAAAATTGCCTTTTCACCCTCCCTTTTTGTACAGACCTATCCTTTAATGTTTTAACAGTACCAAAACTAGTCTGGAAGTAGTACAAATGGGGAAACTGTTACCTTAATGAGGGGACTAGGAAATACAATATTGGCTAAATATCAAATATGAATTAAACATTTCATTTTTTTTTTAGGTTAGAGCACTTCCTCTTGAACCAGATACTTTAAGAATTAAACCCCCATATGACGCTAGACAGTAAATTCCTTTACATAATTTATCCATGTGTAACCAAATGGACCCTTACAGGTACATTTGGTTCCATTTGTACACTCTAAGGATTAAATTAACACTGATGATCTTAAATTAACACTCAGGATTAGTGTTACATCACTTCTTAATGTTAACTGATGATGTACAATGCATGATTATTAATTGACTTCAGTGTTGCATCTATAGGTATTTATGCTCTGTGTTGAGCTGAAAATAGCCGATCTACAAGATAATAAATTATGACTTTGTCTTTGTGGATGATCATGTGCCACAAGTGAGCTTGAAGATCGTCTATTTTCGGCTCGCGACACCACCATACGACGAAGTATAACCCACGCTTGCTATAACTCACGTCATATGACGTTGGTCTACCTGCGTCACGACAGTCATGGATGAACTTCAACCTGGTGTTTGCACTTTCTCCATTACAACCCGTACATGTACATAAACGTTCAAATTTCAAATATAAAGTGCTTACCTCATGGCCACGGATGTTACACTTGTGTACGGGTCCTCAGAAGTACCCGTATTTTCCGTATTGTTCAATAAAGAGCATTTTAATTCGATCGGTGGCCATTTTCTAACAGAGTTATAATGTATTAGAGTATATAATCACCACATGTCCTCTGTACACACCTCCTTCAGAGGCTGGCCTCTTCCAAGTGGGACCAGAGACGACAGCGTGGCTCTGTGACACTGAGCTGGACATATGACGACAATACACGAAAGAAGAAGATGTATTAGAGTGCAATACACCTCCCAACCGATAGGGTTGCATAGTTGAAAGCGTGGCAAAAAAACTGAGAACATGGCCACCGATCGGATTACAATATGAACAATATGGAATATACGGGTACTTCTGAGGACCCGTAGCTAATTGTAACATCCGTGGCCATGGGGTCAGCACTTATATTTGAAATATGAATGGTTATGTAGATGTACGGGTTGTAAATGGAGAAATTGCAAACACCAGATTGAAGTTCATCCATTCATGACAGATCATGTATCACGGCTAATCAATCCATGCAAACGTGGACAACAAAATCCTCAACGCATGCATGGTTTTTATTCCATGATACATACAGGTCTAAATCAAACAAAATGTGTCCATTTTGGACATTTTTTTAGTTAAAGTAAGACTGATAATAGTACAGTGTACATGACATGTCCATATTTAAGATCAGTTGAAAAACGCATTGAGATGCAGACAGACAGTTTGCTCAATGTTAAAGGATTATAGGATTGTCTGTTTACCATAGAAGATTCTTACAGTTACATTTGAGCATAAATGATCGTAAAATGTTATTTTTCACTGAACCTGGTGCACTGTCTGTCTCCACCGTGGCCTCTCTGTCATGTTGTCCGCTCTGTGGTGTGTATGTTTGGGGAGAGAGTGTGGGGACTAGCCTGCATCATTCAACTCTCTTTAACTGTCGGTAATGCCTGCCTAACTTATCAATTTATTTATCACACCATCAATAGTGACACCATTGTTTAACTTAAATGAAAAGTAGGTTCAAACTTACAGTGAAAGTGATGTGGATTCATTCAGCTGCTCCAGAGATGTGCATTCAGCTCCAGAGAATAAAATGGAGAATGTGGGCGGAGTACTTCAATTAACAGAAAGTTGGTATTCGCGCCTTTTTAGCGGTGCCAACCGCTCTAAGCTTGACTTTGTCCGTATGTCCGTCCGTCCGTCCGTATCAGCACGGGATGATGAGCACGGGATTTGAAACAGCTATAACTCCAGTTTGCAGCATGCCACCAAGTCCACATTTCGTATGTGCACTTAGACCACCAATAGGGACGAGCATGAATTGCTGAAGTTAGCAAAGCGGGGTCCAGGGACCCCCAGCGTCTGTTATGTCCGTCCGCCCGTTTAGGGCACGGGATTTGAAACAGCTATAACTCCAGTTTGCAGCATGCCACCAAGTCCACATTTGGTATGTGCACTTAGACCACCAATAGGGACGAGCATAAATTGCTGAAGTTATCAAAGCGGGGTCCAGGGACCACCAGCGTCTGTTATGTCCGTCCGCCCGTTTAGGGCACGGGATTTGAAACAGCTATAACTCCAGTTTGCAGCATGCCACCAAGTCCAAATTTGGTATGTGCACTTAGACCACCAATAGGGACGAGCACGAATTGCTGAAGTTATCAAAGCGGGGTCCAGGGACCCCCAGCGTCTGTTATGTCCGTCCGCCCGTTTAGGGCACGGGACTTTAAACAGCTATAACTCCAGTTTGCAGCATGCCACCAAGTCCAAATTTGGTATGTGGACTTAGACCACCAATAGGGACAAGCAGGAATTGCTGCAGCCCCGCCCCCTCTGTCTTCCCATTGGCTGGCCTTTAAACAGCCATAACTCAAGTTCGCAGCATGCTACGGAGTACAAATTTTGTACATGCACTAAAACCACCAATAGGGACGAACTGTTATTACCTAAGCCCCGCCCCCTCTGTCTGCCCATTGGCTGGGCTTTAAACAGCCATCATTCCAGTTTGCAGCATGCTACCAAGTACAAATTTGTTAAGTGGACTCAGACCACCAATAGGGACGAACTGAAATGAGTTAAGCCCCGCCCCAAAGGCACCGCTTCCTTCACACATGGTGTGATTTTTCAACAAGGAAGGACTCATGAGTTAGCAGAACGTTTCCTACTTGTACTGACTCCAAACTGAAACAAGTTAGTTTGTAAAACTCACAAAGTGATGTTGCAACATACAACTAGCTAGGTGTGCTGGTCTGACTTAAGTTTTTGCCTCAATGTTAATAATTTATAGTTTAATGTCTTAACAACTTAAAATGACATTTTAGGCCAACATTTTTAAGTTGGCTTTTTTACAGTGAGCAGTAGTCTTTGCAACCACCGTCTTTACAACCACCGGCAATATTATATCCCCCCCGTCGATTTGTTCCCAATCAAAACGCTCCCGTCACTCCATTTGCTGGCAATAAAATAGCTACCCTACTGTCCATTTCTCTCCAAAATCGTGGGGGAAAAAAATCCAGGCCTGGGCAACAGCTTTTCTAATTTCAAAATATATCCAAGAATTTCATGACTGTGGGAACCCTACAATGTGTCTCCTTAAAACGATGCAGTGGTGGTGAATAAAGGGAACTTAGAAAGGCCCTGACAAACCACAAAGCGTTTGATAATATTTCTCAGGCAAAGAAAAAGCAACAAGGAACTGAAATCTCGTCCCATTTCTCCTTTTCTGTAGGTATTTCACATAATGTTAAACATGTTTTGGGACATGTTTTTATTAACAAAATCAATAGCCATGAAACAACAAACATTTTCCAAAGCATTTGATTAATTCCTAACCTTTTCCAGGCCTGGAAAACTGTTTTTCTAATTTCAAAATATATCCAAGAATTTCATGACCGTGGGAACCCTAGAATGTGTCTCCTGAAAACGATGCAGTGGTGGTGAATAAAGGGAACTTAGAAAGGCCCTGACAAACCACAAAGCATTTGACAAGATTTCTCAGGCAAAGAAAAAGAAAGAAGGAACTGAAATCTCAACCACAGGCTACGTATATAGCGTACTGTACGTGAAATTAGATAGTATTGTCATCAGTATTTTGTATTTATTTTAACAACTGCACAGTGATGGTGAAGAAGGGGAACATGGAAAGACACTTTCGGGCAAACCTCAAATCATTTGAGTAGGAACTGAAATTGTCTACCATCATAGGCGGCGGGTGAGCCCGACATTTGGGAAGGCTACAGTACGCACATTTTTTTTGTGGTTTTGGGGCGGATTGTGTTAGTTTCTTATAGGTTTTTGGTTACTTTATTTCGGTTTTAGGGTTAGGGTTAGATATTGACCAATTAATTAATAGGGTGCGTTCGGAAATACAGCACTGAGCGCACTGGCCAATACAAATTAATAGGCGAGTGAGCTCCGGTGCACAATTTCCGAACGCACCCATATATACAGAGCCTGATTGTCACCTGATTGTCACCAGGGGGCTGCAGCAACAACACACACAATACATAGTAGCCTATATAATGCTGCGAACATATATTATATTATATAATTTGCACAATTTCAAAAAATGTCCAGGATAACATTTAGGAAGGCTTAGCCTACCCTAGCCTTCATTACCCGCCGCCTATGTCTACCATACATGAAACTCAAGGTCCAAGGGTTCAAGGGTTAAGGTTGTACTTCATTGTTACATCTTGTGTACAGGTACATAAGAGTAAAACTTGTCTTGGTTCGGCTTCCTTCAGACAATGCAGCAGCATTGAATCAAGTTCTGGATCAAGTGCTGTCATCAGTGTTTTAAATGTCCAATAAATAGTTTAATTTTTGCATTATTGTTTGATGTGCTGTGGAGTATCGCCACAATGCCGCCTGTCAGGTAAGCACCACACCAGGGAGAGGCCATGGGACAGAGACAGAGGGAGACCTCGCAGGGAGCGCACCAGCCTGGGCAGCGTCATAGAAGGGCGTTACCTGCCACTCACCATCATGAATCAGCCCCAACTGAGCGCAGCTGCGACGACAGGTTAGGTGTGGCACCAATCTACAAAAGTGGCTACTCTGTCTCAGTCTGGCATTGGCTCTCCTGGTGAATGGACGGGTGCTACAGGCGGTAAGGCAATTCTCCACTATTCCTGCACATTACTGAATGTTTATGAATTGTAGTGTTAAAGGACGCTCTCTGTTTACTCCTAGGCAACCTGTGGGAGTTAATCACACATACCTGAGCACAATGCATGGATACTGAGCGATGACGCTGTGGCGCACGGAACCAAACAAAGAGACATTGTGATGCATGAAAATACCCCGACCCGGGGTGAATTTTGAGTTGGACTTTATTATTTGAAGTTACATGAAAAGTAATACCAAGGGCCTGCGGGTCATATATCTGAAAAGGTGTCAAATAAATACCCTTAAGTGGGCTTGTACCCTGCATTTTGTGTTTGGCTTTGATCAGTTCCCCACAGTGCATAACACTTTTTCTCATTTTATCCTGCCTTTATTGTTCATATTAAACTATTGACTTCATTCATTTAGCAGCCTATAATACAATTTTAAAGTGGTGGTAATGTTGTACTGTCTGGTGAATGTAATCTCACCAGGCTTGAAATATGGTAGATCACAATACAAGCAGATCTCGTGCCTAAAAAGGTCGCTTAACCTTGTTCTAGTAGTTGAGTATACAGGTCCAAGGGCCGTGGGCGACCAGAGAGGACAGCAAAACTATAATGTTTAGGCTTTTTGTGACTGTGAGCAGAGGTGATTCTTGAGACTGTTGGGACCCTGCGCAGAAAATCCAGAAGGACCCTTCTGACCATCTTGAATGAGCCTTCGGGGGCTCTTATTTCTCTGGGTCCCAAGTAGATGCCTACTTTACCCTTTCATAAAATGCATCTCTATATGTGGGGGGGGGGGGGGGGGGTCTTTTTGGTTCAGCTTCTGAAATGAGTGAGTTGGCCAAATTTTCGAGAGCCCCCCCCCCCCCCCCTGAACTTTGGGCTACTGGGCCCGACAGGGATCCTGCTCAGCTGTAAATGATTTTTTTTACTATTTGCATGTAGTTGGTGGGTATACTACTAATAGTAATTATGGATTGATAAGCACTGCTGCTAAATAACATTGCTATTCCAATGAAATGACTCCCTTTTTACATGTAAACTGAACTATAAATATGCTCTAACTGCAATGGATATAAATATACACTTTGATGTTGATATTCTGGTCTTATACCGTTTAAGCATGTAATTACAATGTAAATAGCATGCAACTAGAACTGGCTGTAAAATGGAACGTGTAAACTTTGGTAAAGTACTAAGAAAACTTATTTTGGCTAATTCCCATTGTGGTGGCCACAGTGGATCATCCATCCGTTTCCATATGGTTCTGTTTACTCTGGAGAAGGAGGGATGAGGGGTCATTCCTCCTTTTCAGAACCATCTCAACCCGTGCTGACCCTCTAATGTAGACATTTGCTCATTTCTGATCATGTCCTTCCTTGTCACTCCTAATGAGAATCATAGCATCCTTAATTCTGCCACCTCCAGCTCCGTCTTTTCGTCAGTGCCACCGTTTCCAAGCCCTACAGCATGGTTGGTCTTACTACCGTCCCATACATCCTCCCTCTCACTCTTGCTGGTACCCTTCTGTCACAGATAACTCCTGACACTTTCTGCCATCTGTTCCACCCTGCCTGCACTCTCCTTTTCACCTCTCTTCTGCACTCCCCATTACTTTGGATAGTTGACCCATGGTATTTAAACTCCTTCACCTTTGCCAACGCTACTCCTTGCAACTGCTCCTGATGAGCAGGTTGGTGCCTTGCATGGTTTCTTCTGCCGTCTGTGTGATAATGTTTGTATGAATTTGAAGTACATTTTAAAACGCTTTGAAGGGTCGGCACAAAAAATGCAGTCCATTTACCACGAGTGAAAATTGCCAATCTACAAGCTTACAACGCATCGCCCAAAAAAATGAAATGAGAAATGTATTTTATTTTTGAATTGTTTAAAAATTAATAGGAATAGGAAACCCTAAAAGTTACTCCAGGGTAGAGGGTAGCATGGGTCCAAAAAATTGGACCCGAACCGAAACGGATCCGAGGATAATTGAACCGAACCGGAAATACGATTTTCTGGACCCTGCCTGAAACGGCACCGAGAATGATTGGATCCGGTCCGAAACGGAGCAGATTAAAATTGGACCCGATCTTAAATGGACCCGGGAAAAATGGAGCTGATCCGGCCGGGTCTTTAGACCCGAACCGTGTCCGATGCTATATTATGCTTATTTTCTCCATAACATCGAGACTGGTCGTCTCAGCGAGTCAGCGCCACCCTCCACCGCCTCTCCGAGACAAGCTACAGCGGAGGGTTGCATCATGCAGAAGTTGAACAGTTAAGTTTTCACAGACTTTCATATCCCCCCAGCTCAACCTATAAATTAACATAGGAATGAGCCTAGATGCATATCTATTGTCCATTGTGTGACCTGTCCTGTTGTAGGTGTTAAGTGACGTGCGCCCCCCCCCCCCCCCCCCTCCTTGTCTGCTGGACATAGTTTCTCACATGAAACCCACAACCTGCTCTCTTGATATTGACCTCGACCACACTGTTCTCTCAAACTACAGACCTATATCAAAATTACCCTTTATATCTAAGATCCTGGAAGAGGTTGTATTTGGCCAACTACAATCTTTCCTCAACGCAAATAGTTCCCTTGAAGTGTTCCAGTCTGGGTTCAGAGCACGGCACAGCACGGAGTCCGCACTGTTAAAGGTAGCAAACGACCTATTCATGACTGTTGACTCATGAGACTGTGCAGTTCTGGTGCTGCTTCGATACAGTAGACCATAATATTCTCACCACTCGACTCAACCATGAGGTTGGCATCCAGGGTACAGTGTTAAACTGGTTAAGTCCTACCTCCATGATAGATCCTTCTCGGTAGAGACCGGTACTGTCTCATCCTCTCCTGCCCCCCTCACCTGCGGGGTCCCCCAGGGATCAATTCTTGGGCCCATCCTTTTTTCACTCTACATACTTGTCCTAGGCTCCATTATCCGTAAACATGGCATCTCTTTCCATCTCTATGCAGATGATACCCAGTTGTACCTCCCACTAAAGCCTGACAGAACCCATTCCCTGATACCCCGGTTTGACTGTCTCTCTGAAATCAAGTCCTGGATGTCCACACATTTTCTAAAGCTAAATGATGATAAAACTGAAATTGCACTCTTCTGCCCCCCAGACAAAACCGCAGAGATCTCAGCTTCCCTCACATCTTTGTCCCCCTTCATAAAAACACACATAAAAAACCATGGTGTCTTATTTGACCCTGCCCTAAAATTCAATAAACAAATAAACTCTGTGGTTAAGGGAAGCTTCTTCCAAATTAGGCAAATTGCAAAAATAAAATCCTCGACCTTGAGAAAGTGATCCATGCCCTTGTCACATCCCGGCTGGATTACCTTAACTCTCTGTACACAGGGGTTGCTAATTCTTCCCTCTCCCGCCTCCAGCTTGTACAAAATGCTGCCGCCAGACTGCTTACTGGCACCCGTAGGCGGGAACATATCACCCCTGTACTGGTCTCCCTCCATTGGCTGCCAGTCAGATTTAGAATAGATTTTAAAATCCTTTTATTTGTTTTTAAAGCACTAAATGGACTAGCACCACCCTACATTGCTGAACTGCTGGCCCAAATCTGTGGAACAGCCTTCCATCCACTGTTAGGTTCGCCACCTCCCTGGACACTTTCAAAACCCGACTCAAAACACACCCTCAAAAGATTTTTATACATTTTAGACATTATGATAACGATAACATGGCAGTGGTTCGACCTCCCGTTAGTCCCGTTAGTCTGTAGGCCTACCCATAGCTTCTGACTCACCGAACCCCACAGATGAGTGTCCGTGCATTATTTCGGAGAGATATCATAACAGGTGACAGTCCTTGAGCGCAGGAATTGACAGACTACTACCCTCTAGCAGCATACACTGTTGAAGGAAAGTGGTTTGTGACCTTGAAACATCACATTCCTATTCAAGAATAGGTATAGGTACTTGCATTTATTTATTTATTACTTTTTTCATTCACCACTCACTTCATGTTGTTTTCTGGCCCCAATCCACTTTCATTCATTTTATAGCAGCACACTTCTGGTCAAGTATTCATTCTTGTGACAAGGAAGGGCACATTTGGATGATCTTTTAACTTAAATGCAGTAGCAAATAACTATTTGGGTAATGAGAGGTACAATACAGAAAATCTAAAAGCCATTAACTGAATGCTTCCTGCTCTTTATACTGTAATTTGATTCTTGCAGTCCTAATTTCAACATAACGAATGTTGTGGTTTTGTTTGTTCTCCCCCTGCTACAGAATCATCATGTCTGCCATACTTTGTGTCATACTAAAAGAAGATATACTCAAGCTTCGCTTTCCCTCAGGAATCCTTAAGACTGTGGAGGAATTGAATCAAATTGTAAGAGACATATGCAATTGAAGAAGATTTTAAAATTGAGTACCAGGATCAAGATGTCAATAGTGCTTTTTTCACTGTCCTTGATACCGAAGACATAGGGGACAAATACACCATTAGGGTGGTCTTTGCTCAGCCAATGATAACATTATCAGTTGTGGATCCTGTAACACTCCAAGCGTCCAGTTCTGAAACTTTTTCTGAGATGGGGGAAGAGGCCGGTTCCAGTTTCTCTGAATCAGATACCATAATCCTGTCTTCACCAGAGAGAAGCTCCTCCCGTTGTTCTTCTGCATCCGTAACCACCTCTGTGTCTGGTGATGCCACAACTCAGGCTTTTCCAGAGGACACCAGCTCCTCCCTTCGTTCTCTGCCTTGGCCAGCTGAGTTTGACACACTCTCCCTTGACACTGAGCTCATTCTAAATGCTGCAATTAGTGGATAAACCTAATAAATCTCCACTGCTTGGATGGCCAAAACCTTCTCATTGCGTCGAAATGATGTCATCCTCAAGAAACCACCAGTGATTGACCTCCAAGCTCGATGGCCTGCCTTGTTTGAGCCTTCCCAGGTTAAATTGTTGTTTTAATTCATCCATTATCAATCATTATTGCTTTGTTTGACACTCCAATTATCCTGTAACTGTGTGACACTTAACAGCGACAATTGCATGTCTTAATTTCAATTCAATTCAATTCAATTTTATTGAAGTGTCAAATCACAACAAGTTGTCTCAAGACACTTTACATGTAGAGAAGAGACCCGACATCCCACCCTGAGCAAGCAATTTTGCGACAGTGGCAACGAAAAACTCCCCCTTAACTGGAAGAAACGTCAGGCAGACCCTAGGCTCTAGGGTGGCGGCCTTCTGCCTCGACCGTGTCGGGGGAAAGGGGAAAGAGAGAGGGAGAGACAGAGGAGAGACAGAAAGAGATACAGTGCAAGTAGTAACAATAACAATAGTAGCACATATAATAGTGTAAGATAGTATATGATAATATAATATGGTACAGCAATAATGTGTATGCAGTATATAATGGTATAATATAAGAATGTTAAGAATGTTAATGTTCAAAACGTAATGTTAGAGGAGCACTTAACCCATTTTAAACCTTATCTTCATGTTGCTGGTCCTCAGTAATGCTCATTAGAATTGTCTACTCATGTGTTTCAGAGGTGGGCTATGGACTGTTTAGAAAACTGCCTACCAATGACCTCATTGATAAGTTTATCAAAAACTACAGAATTTATCTTAATGGAATCTTGGCAGTAACAACGAGCCATTGTTCTTGCATCGATTACGTTTCTGAACATGGTTCCATGTTTCTGTTGGTCAGTCCAGAGACTTTGTACTTATGTTCTATGTACAGTACTGAATACAGGTGCATTTAGGATGAAATCCCAATCCAATGAACAAGCATTCAACTCAGCCCTAATATTTATACACAACGGATGACAGGTAATATTCAAATATATTTTTCACATCTTGATATGCATACAATTATGTTTCAATAATTATGATAACCTCTCTTTCTAATATTATAATACAACATTTTCATCAGCATTACATTACTTTTAACTGATAAATTAACCAACATCCTGTTTTAAACACAGTTTCAGTTTTAATGTTGCATGTCATCTAGAACACTGGTTCTCAACGCCTGGCCCTGGGACCACCAAGGTGGGTCCACCAAATGGGTGCGTGTGATGCTGCTTGTGTGCAATTATGATTTCAGACTTTTTCTGAGGAGTTTTAGTTGTGGGAGTGGGTATTATTACATCAAGTGATTTATTTTTTATTTGCACACCGTTATACTCCACCGCCACTCCATCTTGGCTCATTAAAAACCCTGAACCCCACTTTTGAGTCTGAGTCTGAGTCAGTCACTATTCACCAAAGAAGCTTCATATTGAAGTCAGAGCGGAGTTTGAAATCTCCAGTGTTGTTTGGGGATTACATTTTCAAAGAATTGTTACAATGAAGGCATCCTTTGTCATGTGACCAAATGTCTCCTCTCAAATGTGTAATTTTAGATCACATGGAGGCTTCTATCTACACAGTAACTGCAAACAGTCCTTGAGAAACCAAAAAAAGGGCAGTCACACAGCATATTTCCTGTCTCTGGAGTTGAAAACCACACAAATAGCTATTAGACATAAGAATGCTTGCATATTGTATGCGAGTGAAAGCACATGAAAACATTTTCTGTGAATATGCAGTTTACAACGTAGGACTATTGTGAAATCTGCTACTCTGTCTGTGAATGTTCTATTTAAAGCCTTTATTTTCTCAGTTCTGTACACTTTGCAGTTACTGCTTAATTGCTAACTTAACTTATATTAACTAAAACGTTGGGTGTACTCATTTGTAGAGGTTATTTAGATTATTGAATGTTTATCTGTATTGAATTCAGCGAATAAGCACTCTACAGAGGGGTACCACTTTTATCTCTTTATCATTCTGTTGGTATGGTAACCTCGCCATTAAGGACAAAAATTCTCTTAGAAGGATTGTGAAAACCGCCTCCAAAATTACTGGCATCCAGTTGGAGAGCCTCGATCCTTTTTATAATAGACAGCTGCTTATGAAGACCAGGTCCATTCGGCAGGATAGTGCCCATCCACTCAAGGCAAAATACAGGATGTTGCCATCTGGCCGCCGTCTGGGGGCCCCTGGTGTTAGTAATAACAGATATAAGTACTCTTTTGTACCTGCCTCGATTCGTGCAGCCAACCCTGCTAGTAACAGGTAAATAATGATATGTTGATGCTGATGATGACGATGATGATGATGGTGTACGAACGACGATGATAATGATGGTGTACGAACAAGCACTTTATGCCAGCACTTTATCTCGTGCACTTTTCTGGATGTAGCTTTTATTTGTATGACAATGGTGTACGAACAAGCACTTTATGCCAGCACTTTATATCGAAGCACTTTCTGGATGTAGCCTTTATTATTTTTTTTTTTATTGTCTATTCTATACTTGCACTAGACGCGCCCAGGTCTCTGTTTATGCTATGGTGTTTCACGTCTGTTGTTGTCCTGTACTGTTTGTATGTTTTAAACCACTACCTCTTTGCTGTAAACCTAATTGCCCTCTTGGGACATTAATAAAGACCTTGAACCTTGAACCTATCTAATATAACCATACTGTACATGTAGTAATAATGAAAAACAATGGGGCTCAGACATTGTAGAAACATTTTATTCCTTTTCTTTTTGGCCTAATATCTATCATAAGTCCTTATTTTGCAATTAACAAAGTTAAAGACATTGGGCCATAACAGGAGGTATTAAATAGACCCACGACAGCATTGAAAACATACATTATATTTTGGATGCGTTCGTTATGCGCTCCGCGGGCCACTTGGTATCGTCCAGTCCGCTGAGGGCATTATTTTCGAGCGTACCCAAAAAGCATCTACGAGCTCGGCCAATCAGAGGCAGTAACGTAGAACGGGCAGCAATCCAGTCACAACGCGGCGAGGCGGGACATGGGAAGTGGAGCAGAGTGTGAGAGAGGAGCTTAAGTTTTACTAAATTATTTAAATTGTTAAACAGCATCGCCGATCCGTGCGGATTAATGCAACATTCTCGCACGCTACTATTGCTCTTGTGGGTACCTTTGAGAAATCTCTGCAACTTCTAAGCGACGAGCTATTAGCCCGAGACGAGACAGTGGTACCCGCGACTTCGAGAGAGTGCTTTGAGCGACAAGGGACCCTGGATACCGCCTTCCCAGGTAAACAGGGTCCCGATAGGGGCTAGAGAAAAGGCAACTGCTGAATCAAATGCTTTAATTGGTCCTCAAGTGTATGAGACAGGCACAGAAATGAGCATAGATGAAGTTGAAATGGATACTAGGCCTACAGAAGATTTCAGCGATCTGTTTTTTATAAACATCAGTTTATTTTACCTAAAATTACAAGGACAGTTTCTACTCCCTGCTTCTACCATACAGAACATTGTTGAGGAGATTCAAAACATACATGAATTGGGTCAGACATATACTGTGAGTAAACTTAATTCCATGCTTAAAAATGACAGCATCATCAGATGAGGACAAGTATGTAACTCTGTCACAGGATCTGATCTATTCTCTGCAAAGACAAGACATAAAGTGTTAGCCGTGTATTTATCTCTTGCCAACTTACCTCTTCATGTACGGTCTAACACAGACCACATGTCACTTGTTTTATTATGCAGAGAAAAAGACTTCAAGGAGTTTGGCCATGATAAGCTGTTTTCTGAATTAATAGCAGACTTGAAGGATTTAGAAAATGGGATTGTATTGTCAGATGACACAGTGGTCAAAGGCACCTTGTATTGTATTGCTGGAGATAATCTGGGATCACATTGTATTGGGGGGTTCACTGAAAATTTCAGTACTTCAAAAATATTTTTGTAGGTACTGCCTAATAACCCGAAATGAATTTCAGGGTGATGATCCAAATGTCTGCGGACCAGTGCGCACCATAGAGAGCTACAGTTCTGCTGTTGATCGCTCGAGACTGAACAGACACCAGACGTGGAACAGACACCAGACGTGGAGGGAGTGAAGTTCAAGTCAGTATTCAATTCTTTGAAATACTTCAATGTTTGTCAGCCAGGCTTGCCACGTTGTCTAGGACATGACCTCCTTGAGGGTGGTTTGTCTTATGATGTTGCACTGCATCTTGAGTATTTCATAAAGACAAAGGCATGGTTCACTTACTCTACTTTGAATAGGCGCATTAAACAGTTCAAATACTGTGCCTCTGATGCTTCTATGAAGCCATGTGAGGTTAAACCTAAAGCAACTAAACTCTCAGGACAGGCTGTACAGAACTGGAATTTTGTAAGGCTGCTGCCTCTCATAATTGGTGACAGAGTGAAAGATACAGCAGATGATGTGTGGCAGTTGACTCTGCAGCTAAAAGACATTGTGGACATGATATGTGCTCAGAAGATCTCTGTGCCGAGTCAGGTTGCATATCTTGATGCTCTTAGAGTTTAGAAAAGCTCTATTCCCAGAAAGTAACCTGAAACCAAAGCATCATTATTTAAGTCACTATCCAGCATTGATTCTGAAATTTGGCCCATTTATCCGGCTTTGGACTCTTCGCTTTGAATCTAAGCACAGTTATTTTAAGGGGTCTTCAACGTTTTCAGGCCAAGGACCCCCTAGCTGAGAGAGAGATGAAGCAGGGACCCCCTATGTATCTGTTATAAATCTTGTTGCTTTTGATCCTCATAAATAAATGCCTTTGAGGGAAAACTAATAACTGGAGGCCATTTGGTCAGTAAAGAGGTTCAGTGTTTCCTGGATCACAAACCCAATGTAGCAACTTCACTTCTTAAAATGAGGCTTCTAATTAGGCTACTCACTGGTTCTCATTGTGGGGGCGATAGACAATTAGAGTTGTCGATCGCTTCTTACCCCCCCAAAAAATAAAATAGATCTACAAGCTCAACGCGGAAACATTTTAAAAATTGTGAGAGGCAACAGTCTGGCGAAGTCGATATATTATAACTATGGGCCAAGTCAAGTGCATTTTAAACCAGGGGAATCATTTTGGAGGTGCACGGCACCGGAGGTTCCGGTCATTTGTTTCCGGCCCTCTGATGACGTAACATCATTTCCGTCCAGACTGGATCAGTAGTGTGTTGTCAGGAGGACACAGTTAGTGGTGACACCGGAACTGTTTACATAGAGTAGTGTGTTGTCAGTAGGACACAGTTAGTGGTGACACTACTTCGTCCCTTTAAAGAGCAGAAGCGGTAAGACTGTTTGTTCTATTAGTTTAAAACGTGTAAAAGTGAACATATTACATTGTTTGTGTTGTGGACACTTGGTTGGAACTCATTCCCTGGAGATTCTCTGACGCAGAACAACCAGGCATGTTTGTTTGAGGTGTGTTTTTATTTTTGCTTTATATTACATTGAACGTTTGTAGTTTGTTTACACTCCACATCGACCACTAGATGGCAGTGATCTGTTTTGGCTAAGGGTGTTGTCTCCGCCAGGCCGAAGGCGTGACTATAGACAGGTTTCCTGTTAGTAAACATTGAGAGGAATATGACCGCGCAGCTGCGGGGGGAAGCCTATGGGTGCGTTTGGAAATTACGCACCGGAGCACACTCGCCTATTAGTTTGTATTGGCCAGTGCGCTCACTGCCGCTCAGGGCTGTATTTTCGAACGCGCCTTCCACCCCCAGGCATGCGCAGATTGCGCATTCTGCTCTGTGATGACGTCGCTCGGAAACCCGTCTATAGGTCTGTCTCAATTCAGGGGTTGCAGCCTCCAAGTGCACACCCTAGGTAGGGTGGGTAGGGCACTACCCCCTGGAGGGCGCATAAGGGCATACACTCTGCCTGTGAAATGGGACAGCACTTCGCCGAGTCGAGTCGAGTGAACCCGGAAAAAGCCGAGCGTCCACCACTGTTGTTTCTCCGACCTTTTTTTTTTACTTCTAAAAAGCTTTAAAACTTATTTTTTGTGGTACGAAATTTACTTTTAAGATATTTTAGGATAGCATTAAGTTGACTAAACTTAATATATGTGGTCAATTAATCATGAAACTATTTAAAATAATAATTTAGAGAACCGTCACGTCGGGTCCTGGGGCGAACAGTGAAACTCATGTAGCCGTTGAAAGCAGCTTGTTTTCGGCCTGACTCTTCCAAATGTCCCGTTGCTCCCACGGTTGTCTGCGGAACGAACTTGATGGGATTGACAGACCCACTTACAACTGTAGCCCATTGGTTCTCAAAGTGGGGTCCGGGGACCCCCAGGGGTCCTTGCGGGGGTTCCAGGGGGTCTTCCACAAAACGATTTAATTAATATAGCGACGTCACAATAATTGTAACCATAATTTTAACCACTTTAACCATATTTTATACTTTGGCTATTCAAAAATAGCAGATATACAAGCTCATAGCTTGAGCTTGCAGATCTGCTATTTGTAGATCTGCTATTGTTTGAATTTGTGCAAATCTTTGAATATATTATTTGTTAAGCAAACATTTGTCACTAAAATCTTTGCTTCTGGGGGTCACTTGAACAAAATATTTTGAGATGGGGGTCCGCGGCCAAATACATATCATTTTGGGGGTCCTTGACATGAAAATGTTTGAGAACCACTGCTCTAGCCTATTTGTACATAGGCCATGTTATTTATCGTGGTTGATTCCACGCTCTTTATTGTTATAATATTCATTCAATTAATTATGTTCTGGTTTTGTCATAACGGTATGATGTCCGACGTAACCTATACTGTGTGACTTTGATGGGTTAGTCTATGCATTCTGAAGCACAAGATGAAATAAATGCCTACCTACCTACCTTTTTAACAAAGCTTTTTTTTTGTTGTTGCACGTAACATGTTTTAATGTGATGTTTTTTTTTTTTGTCTTTTTTTACCCAAATGTAAAGTGTATTGTAAACAAATTATTATTATTATTATTAGTATTATTATTATTAGGCCTATTATTACGCCGTTAATATTAATATGATTTAATGGAGTGTCCTGACTCCTTGCAGAGACTGTGCTGATAGAGGACACCTGCATTTATTCACTTCAGAATTACAAATACGTTTTTACATGTGTAGCTTATCATCTGCTCTGCTATTAGATTTGTATCTCTGCTGCTTCTTCTTCTTCTGCTGCTGGCTATTAGGCCTACTTCCACCAATATTCCCGCCTCTTCACTTCAGCGCGAGCGTCTCCGTCTCGTCCTACCCCGCTGCCCCGCTTAAGTTTCATTCCTGTCCCCTTTATTTTGGTAAAAATGGATTTTTTCATTATTATTTTGTATTTTATTCTTTATGAATTTATGGAAGAGATGGAGATGCAACACCGCCGGCAGAGTCGCCGGCGTGTGTTGTTTCTGAGGCTGGGAATGACCGATGGACAAGTAAGTTAAGGTTATTTTGTGTATACTTTACAGTCAGTTATATATTATATTATATATATATTATATTATATATATATATATATATATATATATATATATATTATATAGCCCTACTTTTATATTTAAAGGGAGTGTTAATTCAGCTCTGAGATAAATTCATATGCTATATAGCCTACTCTCAGTTATAAATGGATAAGTTTAACGCACAGTATTTTACTCAGAGGTGTAAAGTAACTAAGTACATTTACTCAAGTGCTGTACTGTACTTTTACAATTGAGATATTTTTACTTGGAGTATTTCCAATGTTCAGTACTCCACTACAATTATTTGAAAACTTTAGTTACAAGTTACTTTGTGGATTTTGATTATTATTACACAACATACATTAGCCCTATTACATTATGGCCATTTGGAAATAGCAGATGTACAAGCTCTTTATAGATGTGCTATTTTCAAAATATTTGTATAGATTTGAAAACTTGTGAAACAGAAAGTATTTCTACATTGCAGTATTGATACTTTTACTTAAGTAAGAAATGTGAGTACTTTTTTCAACCTCTGATTTGACTGTGTAATCTTACAATGCTGTCACTGGTTGAGTAGATACAGACCAACCTAATTCTTCTCATTCTTTCCCTAACTCAGCCAAGACCCCCGTACTCCCGGGTCAACCTACATGTCCCTATCCTAAGAAAGTTTTTTAATGGAGCGGACACACGGCCTGATTTTCGGCTGAGCAGGGAGTCTTTGGCAGTGCTGTTTGACCTTCTCAACCTGGAACGGCAACATGGATGGGGTGCCACATTTGAGGTCCTGGTGTTTCTGTGCTGGGTGGCAACTGGAGCATCATACAGGGTGGTGTCCCTTGTGTTCGATATGCCTCGTTCCACTGTCCACCGCGTTGTCCACAAGGTCACAAGGGAGGTGGTGGCTATCCGCCACAGGGTCATCCACTTCCCAAATACCCCCGAAGACCTGGAGGCAGTGACCAGTGGGTTTGCAAGGCTGGCTGGACATGCTGCCTTCAGAAGAGCAGCTGGAGCAATCGACGGCTGCCATGTCCGTATAACACCACCAATCGGCCCTGATCATCAGTGCTACCAGAATAGGAAACTGTTCTCCTCCATCATCCTGCAGGCAGTCTGCAATCATCAGGGCCGATTGATGGACACCTACGTGGGCTGGCCTGCGTCGGTGCACGAATCCAGAGTGCTCCGCTACAGCCCGCTGTACTTAAGGTCACTCTACCCTCCTCCAGGCCATTTCATCCTAGCAGATGGAGGGTACCCATGCCTCCAACACCCCCTCCCCCTCATCACTCCCTACAGGAGGCCAATACCTGGTGTGGGAGCCCAGCGGTTCAATAATCATCACTCCAGGGCACGTGGCATTATTGAGCATTGCTTTGGGTTGATGAAGACCAGGTTCCGGGCCATCTTCCTGGGTGCACTGGAGGTGCACCACACCTTCGTACCCCGTGTAAGTAATCACTGAACAGCGACCCTAGTGACCCTATTCTGAGGATTACATTCAATATAATTCATAATAATAATAATTTACCCCCCCCCCCCCCCCCATTCATATAATTTCAGGTCATAACAGCATGTGCGGTCCTCCACAACATCTGCATGGATGCTGGTGACATTGTGGACCCAGAGGATGAGCAGGTGGAGGATGAGGATGAGGGTGAGGGGGAGAGGGTGGCCGATGCAGTCAGTGGCGATCTGTGGCGGGAGCAGCTGACTGCGGAGGTGTCTGGCCTGGAGGAGGTGCCCATGGACCATGACTATTAAGTACAGGCAAGTAGAACAAATGTATATATCTACTGATTCCCATTTACTTAAAAATGTTTTGTATGTTTACCTTAGGAAACGTTTGTAATATGTTTGCTATTCTTCCCTCTTTCTAAAACCATCCACAGTGACATGGCAGCCGTCGATTGGGTCAGCCTTGCAAACCCACCTGATGATGCGGTGGACAGTGGACCACCCCAGATGATGCTCTAGTTGCTACCTCAAGGACAAACACCAGGGTCTTCATATGTTGCACCCCATCCGTTTCACTGTTCCTGGTTGAGAAGGTCTAACAGCACTGCCAGGGACTCCCTGTTTAGCCCACATTTTTCTACTTTTTTTCCTCCACTTTTCAACTTTTTGTAAATAACTGTAAATAGTGTAAATAGTTCACCATGCACCGTTTTCACTTTGTCATTACATGACGCATCAGCAGTCACATTTGCCAGTGATCAATTGTTAGTCGTATGAAAGCAAATACAGTACATGTTTTTTTTTTTACTATATTAAGTTGCATGTATTTTGAGTTTGTGTATAAACAGGGGTAACTAATGTCTTCTAAATCCTAACAGTATTCTGAAAATAACGTATGTTTTTTTATCAGTGGAGCTCAATCTTTTTCCATGTCAAGGACCCCCAAAATGATTTATATTTGGCTACCGACCCCCATCTCAAAATATTTTGTTCCAGGGACCCCCAGAAGAAAAGATTTGAGTTAAAAATGTTCCCTTTAAAATAATATATATTCAAAGATTTGAACACATTTTTACAATTTCTCAAAAATAGCAGATCTACAAGCTCGTAGCGCGGCACTCGTGCCACGCTATGAGCTTGTAGATCTGCTATTTTTCAATAGTCAAAGTGTAAAATAATGCTTTTTAGCTCAAATCAAAATGTGACACAGATGCTTCTTCAGGTCTTAATGGGTTAAAAAGCCTTAATAAAAACATGGAAAACAAATGAACGTCTTTCTTTTTACTCAGATCATACTTTTCATATCATATAGATATATATCAGTATATATCAGAACAGTGCATAACATGTAGTACTAGATATCAGTACTATAAGGAACAGTGCAATTCTTACAGCAGAAAACATGGCGGATGTAACCATTTGTGTGGCATTCCAGCGGAATGGTGGGTATTTGTTAAGGCAAAATACAGGACTGGCACTGCCAGTACAAAATAAAAAGAAATAAAAATAAAAAAAACGATTCACAGGAGGCAGGCAGTGATCACCCCATGTGCACAGTGCACACGCCCCCACCACCAGTCTCAAGTCCCATCCTCCTGTTTCACCATCTCTGGCCACCCAGAGCACTGACAATTACATCAGTTAGTTTTCACTGGGCAATATTGAAGTAAAAGAATATATAAAGAACATCCCATGAACGATACAGCTAACTGTCAGGTAATGCACTCCAAGGAAAAAGTGAATATGAGCAAATAATGATATACTTTAAGCTTTTCCCTTGAATTTTAAATATTTCTTGTAAAATAAGTAACTTAAATGTGTATATAAATGCCATGTTTTAGCTGTTTTTTTTAAACAAAAAACAAGAGGAAAAGAACACATATGAATAAATATGTATGTATGCACAACAACAATACATTAAATGAACATCACAGAGAGAGGATGAACTGGCTGTTCTCTCTACATTTAAATTCATTACTTATCAGCCATTCTCTCTAGTAGAGAGAACAGCCTGTCCATCCTCTCTCTGCTTTCTTCAGCTCTCCGCTCCTCCACTTCCCTCTGAAGCCTCATGTCCTCCTTCAGTAGCGTGAGGAGCTCCTCGTCTCTGCCCCTCTTCTTCTGGCCTGCACTGGGCCCTGACCCTGACCCTGATGCTGACCCTGACGCAGACACGGCCGCAGACCCTGAGGCCATGTCAGACCCTAGCTGCGGCCGTGCCAGGCCCTGGTGTGTCTGGTCGTGCTGTGTCATCATCAGGGACAGAGGCAATCAGGACTGGGGGGTTGATGGAATGACGCGCTCCAATAGCCTGGTCCATCAGTTCATAAAAAGGCCATGTTGCAGCAGTGGACTTTCCTCCTTCCACACCCTCGCCCGTCTTGGGATACTTGCAATCCTAATGCAGCGGAAATCAATCATGTCAGTTAACCACAACAAGCAAAAGTGTTTATTATTATCCCATTAAGACCTGAGGCCGATTCTAGAAATGCCTAATATTTTTCTGAAAAACGTATGTTGCTTTATCAGTGGTTTTTAAAACTTTTTCATGTCCCCCAAAATTATATGTATTTGACCAAGGACCCAATCTCAAAATGTTTTGTTCCAGGGACCCTTAAATATATATTACCATAGAAGTGCAAGGATTGTTATAAATAAATGCTGGTTAGGCTTATCAGATATAATAGCAGTGTTAACAGCGAGCCTTCCTGTATCTATTACAGAATAGTATTAACTTGGCATTGAAGACACAAACTGCATTGAAGATTCAAGATTTTGCTGTGCTATGACGCCAGTAGCCATTAATTATCACCCCAAGAACAATAGCCATGCACATGATAAGCCTTCACCTCAGAGTTAGACTAGTCAGACGGTCAGACCACATTCTTGCTGTTTGTATTGCTGCGCCCCCAACCCAGCCACTCCTGGGTGCAGCGTATCAGATGCGTATCAACGTATCAGATACGCCGTTTAGAACTGTTTTTGAATGTATACGGTGGCGTGGCGACGAAAAAGATCTGCAGGCCATACGGCGTATACAGCGTACCACGGTAGAACACACTACAGTATACAGCTCATAGCACGAGCTTGTAGATCTGCTATTTTTGAATAGCAAAATAAATGTAAAATTACACATTTGCTTTCTCGCTGAAGTAGTATGAAGTTTGAAGACACCACTTTTGGTGTAACACCAGGCTTACCTGCACAGCATTTGTGATCTACTGGTAAATCGCAATCTACCTTTTGGGCACCACTGATATATACAGCATCATAATTATTCATTTTTTTCAGAAAACTTAGGTAGGATTTAAACAGCCTCAGGTCTAAATGGGTTAAATGTCATGATTAAAAACAAATAGTATTTCAAAAGGGATAACCACATACTTTATATTTTTTCTTCAAGTTCTCCCACTTTTTTTTGGCCTGCTTGTGGGTGATTTTCTTCTCAATACCCATTTTCTTCAGAACTACCCTATTAACACAGAATACATCATATTAGCACAGAATAGAGAATAGAGAAAACAATACATCATTTAACACAGAGATGCAACAACCTTATGAAGGTTGAAGCATTGCAGGTGGGTTGAAGTAGGTGACATTATAGTAGCATATTACAAATGGGCTATATTTGGCCTTACGTCCAAGCTGAAGCGGCTGTATCTTTCATCCCAGTGAACATGTCAGCATGGTCCCTCCGTAGCTCGATGAATTGGGTATTTCTGGCCTTGGTCCCTAAAAATAAATAAGTACATAAATATACATATAATCCACTATTGGTCATCTCTCTCTCTCTCTCTCTCTCTCTCTCTCTCATTACACACACACACACACACACACACACACACACACACACACACACACACACACACACACACACACATGGAAAGTAACTAAGTACATTTACTCAAGTACTGTACTTAAGTACAGTTTTGAGGTACTTTTACTTTACTGGAGTATTTCTTATTTTCTATTCTTTTACTTCTACTCCACTACATCTCAGAGGCAAATATTGTACTTTACTCCACTACAATTATGTGAGAACTTTAGTTACTTTTCAGATATAATTTATAAATTATTAAATTAATATAAAACATACATTAACCACTTTAGGTCTATTTGATACATAGGCTATTTGAAAATAGTAGATGTACAAGCTCACATGCGACTCGTTGTGAGCTTGTAGATCTATTTCAAAACATTTTAGTACTTTTACTTTTGGTACTTTGAGCACATTGTGATACCAATACTTTTACTCAAGTACATTTTGAATTCCAGACTTTTACTTGTAACAAGTACTTCTACATTGCAGTATTGATACTTTTACTTAAGTAAAACACACACACACACACACACACACACACACACACACACACACACACACACACACACACACACACACACACACACACACACACACACACACACACACAATACTTACATTTGAAATTACATTCCGCGGCACTGGGGGGGTCAGTATCATTGGGGTCTTCCTCCACTGTTGAATGCAATAAGAACATTACTCAAAATGGGCTCTTACGCTACTAACGACCACAGTTAATCCACAGCTTAATTTGACCATTAACATAATTTAAACCAAATACTAGTCGGACTCGTGACATACAACGCATTACATATCATGTTTAACCACAACAATTGAACCAGCCGTATAATCTCAGTAATGTTAAACCACGAACTCGCAGCGGGGGGGGGGGGGGGGGGGGGGGGGGGCATATGAAAAGGACGAGGCCGAAAACAGCTGGCTGTGTTCGGGTATAACGAGCGCCGCTGGCCGCTGCTGTGGAGAAATCCCCCGGTTATCGGAGTTGTCCTATAACTACATAGGTTATTTAGGCTCTGTCATAATACATTTACCACATATATGAAGTTTAAACAACTACATACTATCCTAAAAAACATTACAAGTACATTCCGTGACACAACAACAAAAATAAAGTAATACAACTTACAGCTGTTGTCCGCCATTACGGCTGAGAGGAGAAAAAAATGCTGAGATCACTGAGCTAACTATTATAACTATTCTATTACAACTCCTATTATTCTGTCGATGGACTTTTTTTAATGGCGGCTTCTTCTCAGCCTGGCTGGCTCTGGCTCGCGTTGCATTGTGGGACTCGGCTATCCACCGAGTGCTTGAAGCGATGTACTGCAAGTGATGTTTTTTTTTTTTAACCCAAATGTCATGTTATATTAACACCATTCCCAGTGGTGGAAAAAGTACTCAAATTATTTACTTAAGTAAAAGTACCAATACTGCAATATAAAAATACTCTGTTACAAGTAAAAGTCCAGAATTAAACATTTACTTGAGTAAAAGTACAAAAGTATTGTCATCAAAATGTACTCAAAGTACTAAATATTTGAAAATAGCCTATGTATAAAATAGTGTTAAAGTGGTTACTGTGTGTTTCATTATATCATAATTTATATCTGCAAAGTAACTGATGTAAGTGATGTTGTCAGATGAAGATGATGAAGATGAGGATGGTAGATGATGAAGATGATGATGGTGTGACAGTTTCTTTGGACAAACAGTACAAATGTCTCAAACAACACGTTGACCTCGGCTCTGACCGGTCACCGGTGAGTGGTCACTGCGTGGCACTGAGAAGAATGGTTATCGTAGAGAAGAACACCGAGATGTATTGTTCTGAAAACAGTCCGAGATTAACCTCCTAGTGTTATGGTTAACATATCAGGCTGAACCCATCAGAGCAAATCAAAGTTACTGGGACTCCAAGGAGAGTGTTATCTCAAACAGAGCCAGCTCAGCGGCCTTGCACAGAAGTAGAATAGGAGAAATAGAAGCATATTATAATCAGAGATGACATTTTAAGCAGGTTTCTGACACTTGATAAGTTATCATCAACAAGATTAACTCTATCAAATGTAGTGGAGTAAAAGTACAATATTTGCCTCAGAGATGTAGTGGAGTAGAAGTGAAACTATTGGAAATTGGAAATACTCAAGTGAAGTACAAATACCTCTAAATGTTACTTCAGTACAGTACTTAAGTAAACGTAATTAGTTACTTTCCACCACTGATCATTCCATTGATTTAGACACGTTTCAATCACGTTGCCAACATGATTCAGTCGTGTTATTTTAACATCATTCCATTTATTTATAAATATTTTAATCATGTTCTGGTAACACAATTTAGTCATGTTAATTATTCCAGCTACATGATATGATCATATTAGTCCAACACAATCAAACAGTGCAAATTGATTTTATTTCAAATGCAGGGAAACATTACAGTAAAGTGCTTTCTGTGAAACTCTAATTAAAAACACATTTCATATAAACACTATCAATGTTAACATTTGTAATACCTTTGTGTAAAACTATATAAACACTTAAACATATTGTAATACATTTTAGACACCCTCCTTTTTACATAATTATTATTCTTTTACATTTGTTTTTCCAGAATTACCCTTTTAACACAGAATACATCATATTAACACAGAATAGAGAATAGAGAAAACAATACATCATTTAACACAGAGATGCAACAACCTTATGAACGTTGAAGTAGGTGACATTATAGTAGCATATTACAAAATTAGAGTTTTTTTTACTTCCCCATTAAAACAAAAATGAACACTTAAACATGTTTTTTTTTAAATACATTTTAGACACTCTCCTTTCTACTTATTTATTATTCTTTTACATTTGTTTTTCCAGAATTACCCTATTGACACAGAATACATCATATTAACACAGAATAGAGAATAGAGAAAACAATACATCATTTAACACAGAGATGCAACAACCTTATGAACGTTGAAGTAGGTGACATTATAGTAGCATATTACAAAATTATACTCAGAATAGGGTCACTAGGCTGTTCAGTGATTACTTACACAGGGTACAAAGGTGTGGTGCAGGAAGATGGCCCGGAACCTAGTCTTCATCATTCCAAAGGCACGCTCTATAATGGCACGTGCCCTGGAATGATGGAGGTTGAACCGCTGGGCTCCCACACCAGGTATTGGCCTCCTGTAGGGGGTGATGAGGGGGAGGGGTGCTGGAGGCATGGGTACCCTCCATCTGCCAGGATGAAATGGCCTGGAGGAGAGTAGAGTGACCTCAAGTACAGTGGAATGTACTGTAGCGGAGCACTCTGATTGCAGACTGCCTGCAGGATGATGGACGAGAGTTTCCTGTTCTGATAGCACTGATGATCAGGGCCGATTGGTGGTGTTATACGGACATGGCAGCCGTCGATTGCTCCAGCTGCTCTTCCAAAAGCAGCATGTCCAGCCAGCCTTGCAAACCCACGGGTCACTGCCTCCAGGTCTTCGGGGGTATTTGGGAAGTGGATGGCCACCACCTCCCTTGTGACCTTGTGGACAACGCGGTGGACAGTGGAACGAGGCATATCAAACACACGACACCACCCTGTATGATGCTCCACTTGCCAGCCAGAAGAGAAACACCAGGACCTCAAATGTGGCACCCCATCCATGTTGCCGTTCCAGCTCGAGAAGGTCCAACAGTACTGCCAAAGCCTCCCTGCTCAGCTGGAAATCAGGCCGTGTGTCCGCACAGAGTACCTGGGAGTATGGGGGTCTTGGCTGAGTTAGGGATAGAATGAGAAGAATTAGGTTGGTCTGTATCTACTCAACCAGTTTTAACTGAGTGACAGCATTGTAACATTCAACACAGGGTCCTCTCAATCATGAGCTAAAACTGTAATCTAGCTCTGATTCTATCTGTGGTTAATGAGATGCACTATGCTTTGAGACTTTAGCTTTTTCCCCAGAACTATACAGAGTGGTTTGATCAAGTCACGTCTGCATCACGTCTGGACACACACACACACACACACACACACACACACACACACACACACACACACACACACACACACACACACACACACACACACACACACACACACACACACACACACACACACACACACACATGGAAAGTAACAAAGTACATGTATTCAAGTAGGCCTACCTCAAGCTTTGAGGTAGGCCTACTTTTACTTTACTGGAGTATTTCCAATTTGTTATACTTTTACTTCTACTCCACTGCATCTCAGAGGCAAATATTGTACTTTTACTCCACTACAATTATTTGAAAACTTTAGTTACTTTGCAGATAAAATGTATACATGATTACATTATTATAAAACATACATTAACCACTTCAGGTCCGTTTTATACATAGGCTATTTGAAAAAGGTAGATCTACAAGCTCACATGCTACGCGTTGTGGGCTTGTCCATCTGCTACTTTCAAACAGTTTCATACTTTTACTCAAGTACATTTTTAATTCCGGTATTTTAATTGTAACAAAGTACTTCTACATTGCAGTATTGATACTTTTACTTAAGTAAAACGTTTGAGTACTTTTTCCACCACTACATACACACACACACACACACACACACACACACACACACACACACACACACACACACACACACACACACACACACACACACACACACACACACACACACACACACACACACACACACACACACACGGTACTTACATTTGAAATTAAATTCCGGGGCACTGGGGGCTGGGGCCAGTATCATTGGGGTCTTCCTCCACTGTTGAATGCAATAAAACCATTACTCAAAATGGGCTCTTACGCTACTAACGACCACAGTTAATCCACAGCTGAATTTGACCATTAACATAATTTAAACCAAATACTAGTCGGACTCGTGACATACAACCCACTACATATCATGTTTAACCACAACAATTAAACCAGCCGTATAATCTCAGTAATGTTTAACCACTGACTATCTCGCGGCGGGGGGGGGGGGCATTTGAAAAGGACTACCCCGAAAACAGCTGGCTGTGTTCGGGTATAAGGAGCACCGCTGGCCGCGGTTTAACGTTAAAGTAGGCTCGTTCACGATACATTTACCACATATATGAAGTTTAAACAACTACATACTATCCTAAAAAATATTAAAAGTACATTCCGTGACACAACAACACTTTTAAAAGGTTTTAAAACTTACAGCTTTGGTCCGCCTTTAAGGCTGGTTCAGGCTGGCTCCAAGTTCGTTCCACGGACAACCGTGGGAGCAACGGCATGTTTGGAAGAGTCAGGCCGAAAACAGGTTGCATTAGACGGCTACGTGAGTTTCACTGGCCGCCCCAGGACCCGACGGGACGGTTCTCTGAATTCTTATTTTTAAATAGTATCACCACATATATGAAGTTTAAACAACTTAATGCTATCCTAAAACATCTTAAAAGTAAATTCCGTGGCACAAAAAAGAAGTTAGAGAGAGTTTTAGAAGTTTAGATGGACGAGAATTTATAGCGGTGAAAAAGATGGCGGCCGCTCAGAACATTTTCCAGCCATCAGCTCAGTTCGCGTTGCATTGTGGGACTCGGCTGTTCACCGAAGTGCTTGAAGCGTACATCGGGTGTACGCTTGGAAAAGGGGGAAAGTAGGGCACATTCGAAGGGTGGATTTGAAGGGGTCTTCGAAATGGGACAGCACTTGGCGCGCTACTGTGACGTCATCGCCCTTAAAATCCGCACTTTGCAGGGCGCAACCCCTGA
The DNA here is from genome assembly GCF_963454915.1 of Gymnoscopelus microlampas. Taxonomy (NCBI): domain Eukaryota; kingdom Metazoa; phylum Chordata; class Actinopteri; order Myctophiformes; family Myctophidae; genus Gymnoscopelus; species Gymnoscopelus microlampas. Next base: position 2,756,119 of record NC_139952.1, read on the forward strand.
ATTGAGACAGACCTTATGTTTATGAGATCTACAAGCTCATAGCGCGGCACCGAGTGCCGCGCTATGAGCTTGTAGATCTGCTATTTATAAATATATATGTATATATTTATTATAATAAGAACTGACTTATATCTTCTTTTCGTGGCCTGCTGTGTTGATACAGATGGGTGTCGAGAAAGTTTTAATTTTGAGAGCAGGTTGTCAAGAGGAAGTGTCATGTATTGTTTGAGAGGTTGCCAGTCGATGGGGAATCCAAGCTAATAGAAACTGCAGGCTTTGTTTTCCTGGAAAGTTGCAATGCAATAATATATCCCATTGTTCTCACCTTAATAAAAATCTGAATCATTTTTTTAAAATCTTTTTGGAAAAAAAAAATCCTGCCTAACGATGTTCTGTTGCAAAGGCTATATTGTTTATTTCACCACGTCTTTAATAGTTTAGTTACAATAATGTAAAAGATGTACATGCTACTGTCTTTGTTCATTTCTGAAAATCAGTTTATAGGCCAATGCAATGCTGTTATTGTAACCTATGAGTCATTTGATGAGAATCCCCAGAACAATTTCACCCAAACAAATCCCTGTCAAAAAAAAGATTTATTTTTATATATAACAGGGGTCTTCAACAGGGGGTCCGGGACCCCTAGGGGGTCCTCAGAGTTACTACAGGGGGTCCCCCAAATATTTGTGTGACATGATTATTTAGTTTTACATCAACCACTTGAACCCTAGCATCCCCTTTCTGAGGAGAACTTTAGCCAAAAAATAGCAGATCTACAAGCTCACGAGCTTGTAGATCGGCTATTTTTTGGCAAAGAGTTATAGGTGTATAGAGAAAAAATAGCAGCAAAAGTTTATCTGAAACACAATTTTATACAATATAGAGGGGGTCCCTGCTTCATCTCTCTCTCAGCTAGGGGGTCCTTGGCCTGAAAACGTTGAAGACCCCTGATATATAATATAATATATATATATTTTTTTTTAAAGGGGCGTGGTCGAATATTCGAATAGTCGGTAAGAATAGAATTATAGTAATCGATTTTTCATTGTGGTCACTTTTACACATCCCTAATGTGAGGCAGAGCCAACGCATGTCTCGGATCTGGACCACGCTCGACAGCTTCACCAAGGCACAAATGTCTTCTAAATCCCAACGGTTTTCTGAAAAACTTATGTTTCTATATCAGTGGTGCTCAAACTTTTCCATGTCAAGGACCCCCACAATTACATGTATTTGGTTGCGGACCCCCGTCTCAAAATATTTTGTTCCAGGGACCCCCCAGAAGCAAAGATTTGAGTTAACTCATTGAGTGCCAATGACGTCTTTTGACGGCGCATTTTGCGCCATCCACTTCAATGAATTATAGTAATCGATTTTCATTTTGGTCACACATCCCTAATGTGAGGCAGAGCCAAAGCATGTCTCGGATCTGGACCACGCTCGACAGCTTCACCAAGAAAGGCTTCTCGCACTACCTCTCCGACCCTCGGCCCAGCGTCCAAGCCTTTGTGGCCAAGTTCAGTTCGAAGAGCGGCGCGGGCGCCGAGAAGGACAAACCTCCGTTGCCTGAGGAGGAGAAGGACAAGAGGACCAGAGCGCTGGTGAAGGGCCTGCAGAGAGTCACTGACATCAAGCTCCTCACCAGCAGAGTGGAGGAACTGGGCTACCATCTGCTGGAGTTCCCCGAGACTCGAGGAGTCGCCATCAAGGTTAGTGTGTGTCTGTGTTCTGTTCTCACCAATGCGCCTAGTGGCTCAGGGGTGGGCAGCTTTGATGATGGAGAGGGCCACTATGTTTCCACACTCAGGGCCACATTGCAGACACGTCTTATCTACGTATTTTAACTTTTTTTCGTAAATTAATGCCGTACTTCGTAATTCTAGTATGTCACACAGAAGTAGCAAAAATAGCAGATCTACAAGCACAAAACGTGTCGCATCGCTACACGTTTTGAGCTACTTTTCCAGATTCTTTTGGGGTATTTTGGAATTGGAATCCTGAAAAGTTACATTTTTATTTAATTTCAAATGCATTTAGTTATACTTATGTGAAATTTATGAACTTAAATACAAATACATTGGCAAAAAAAAGTCATTAAACTAATAATATAGACGGGTCATGAGTGCATGTTTGGAATTGTAACAGCTGAAGTCAATATATCAGTATTCCAATAGAAACCTGCGGGCCGGAATAAGTGAAGGTGAGGGCCGCATGTGGCCCCCGGGCCGCCAGTTGCCCGGTGTTGCTTACCAAGAACTGATCTTCAAGATGCGACGCGTTAGCTCGAAGATCTGTTCTATTCGTGCAAGCAACACTGTCGTGTTATGCAGTATAAGTTGATCTCAACTGTACTTCAAACGTCAAGACTATCATTTATGGCTGTTTGACTTTGTACCTTCTACCATTGTGTAAGAGAGTAGCTGTCGGCCTCTTGTCTCAGATAACTCACTTTGGATAATCTTACATTTTGTCGCCGTCAGGCTGAAACCATTTATCTCCATATGCATTTCATCATTTTTTTCATGTTTTTTTCCTGAATCAATGTCCTATTTTATACCTTGTCATATGAACGTGTTGCACACAAGTAGGGAAAATAGCTGATCTACAAGGCAAGCTTGCAGATCTGACTTCTTTTGTATTTTTGATTTTTTTTGGGGGGGACATTTTCGCCCACGTGCTCAAAATGGGGACACCAGGTTGAAAGTGTATTTACCCATTAAAAGACTGGGAACGCATCTGTGTCATTCTAGATTTCTTTGGCTATTAAAAAATAGCAATTTTTTTGAAAAAAAATCACAATTAAAACAAAAATGACCCTTCCTTTTTTTTTGCCTTTTCTTCTACCCGTCACATTGTCCCTGCCTAACCTCCAGGAGAAGGCGCTGCCCTGCCTCCTGCGTCTCAGGCAGGCCAGGGACCCCCCGCTCCAGGCCGCCGTCAGAGAAGCCCTGTCCCTGGTGGGCTACAACGACCCTGTCAAAGGCAGGGGGATACGGGTGCTGGCTATAGACGGAGGAGGAATACGGTAAAAAACTCCCAATGCAGAAACCTCCTATCTCTATATTTAAACGTTTTATGTTTTTTTGTTCTTCATTAAATTAACCCTTTAACCCTTTAACTGCGTATATACTACTAAATATATATACTGAGTATATGCTACTAATTAAGGGCCAGACTGCCAGCGATTTTCTTACATTTTCAAGTAGTCGCAGAATATTTATCTCCAGTATGATCGATCCCCTGATGGTTGCTAATCACGGAGGGTTTCACTGTGCTTCTGTGAAAAAAATAAAAAATGTCATTGCGACCTCCCGTTGGCTTGTTATCCGCTGTTAGAAATAGCATCTCTCGCCAAAAATACACAGTAAAACACAGGAGCCGAGATACAGATTATTTCCCTAATAAATGAACCAGGAAGTGAATGGAGCAGTACATCTTCAGATCGTGTTATCTCCTGGTTCTGAGAAAAGAAAGAAAAAAAACAAAAACAAACTTTCGGCCATGGCAGGCTGCGCCACAGCAGAAAAAGACTATTTTTTTTAAAAGAAATAGCAGATCTACAAGCTCATAGCGCGGCACTCGGTGCCGCACTATCTCTGTTCGCTCTGTGATACATGCACTGTCTCGTGTAGACAATCACGGCACAAGACCACCACCTGAAGAGCAGCGAGTTCCAGGATACAGTGGTGCCCAGTCCTGCTGTCATCCACCACCCAACAAGAGCAAGCCTTATTACCACACAACATACAATGAACCTCCAAGCAAGTCAGTGGTGAATGACATAATGGTGAAACATGTGGAGGCCATGCGGCAGAAGAATATTCCCTTCTCCTTTCTTGTTGGTGACCTGCCCACCTACAAGACCCTCACTCAGCTCAAGGAGGAGAATCCAGAAATGTTCAAGGACATCCTCCCAATCCTTGTAACTTTCCACCAGCTGATGTCCTACATCTATGCCATCTACAAGCGATTCAAGGGATCTGGAATGGCAAACGCTCTAATGTCCAAGATTCTTGAGCACAAAGAACAACAACTAAAAACCTCACCTCACATGACTACAGACCAACAAAACCACAGTGCAAACACAGGGCTTAAATAGACAGGGATTAACAGGACACAGGTGAGCTCAACTGACAATCAACACTGGAATAGGCTGGGGGACTAGGAGGACACAGGTGGAAACACTGACAACATTACAAGACTGGTTAAAGCAGGTAAAAGTAACTAGGCAGACAGGAAACACTGGGATAAATACTACAAAATAAGGGTGACAAATGAGTTGACCTTTAAATTCGCCTCAAGCAACTAACCTTTCTATCTTTGCATACATAATACTATGTTATGTTAGGCTATAGTGCTCATTTATTTTCGGTTCATTATGAAAATGTGATGGGATGAACTGGACACCATATTCTCAGTAGCCTACACTATTTAATGGGAAACTGCAAATGAGTAACTGTTGTTTACACACAAACATTGACTTTATTGACCTCAGAGATTACTTCTGTGTACTTATACTGTATATTATTCAACTCATCATGAGCAGAACTTTCATTAGAGCCCAATAAGAAGGCTCTGTGACGATTTTGGAGAAAAAAAAACCTTTTGGAGCTCATAATTGGCAGCCATTTTGCATTTGAAGGTCAACAATAGGTCAAATCCTAAACACCAAATATGTATTCATTGACCAAAATATGCTCTGAAACCATGTATTGTGCGTCTTTGTAGGTCAAACCATTAAAAAGTTCATTTTCACAGCAGCCATTTTGGATTTTGGTCTCTCACAAATTTTCTCCGCCCCTTTTAAAAAGACACCCCGGCTAAATGTGTTTAATAACCCTCCTAGATGACAAATCCATTGAGAAACGGACCTTCGCTCTCCACGGTCACGGAAGTGCCACAGATGACCCAACTACTTGGTCTTGACTTGGGACTCGCTTTAGGTGGTCTCGACTACAACCCTACTTGTCCCTAAAAGGCACCTTGACTGAATTTGTACTTTTATACTACTATGTTTTGCCTTGAAGCGAGCCCACATTGTTTCTTCAGGAATAATATTTTGTAGTCGCAGAATGAATGTGGCCAGCCCCCCCTCCCAGTTGAAAACACAGGGTGTTCTTCTTAAAGACTCATCCAAAAACCTAAAGTTGAACATTGTCAACTTACTCTGACCAGATAAAAGGGCCAGACGTGAAAATGCAGCACACATCGACGCTCAGCACCTTGTCAGCTGCCATTTCCAGCATTGCGTGAACACACAGTGCTTAATTTGAAAACTATTCACAGTAAGAACAAAATCTGATTCATATACATGCAGACTCTTAACTATTTAGTATTTACAGTATGTTTTTTTGTTTTACTATTTTAGTCATCTGAAATGTTTTATTTTAAGTCTAGTTTTAGTTGACTAAATATCATAAGATTTTAGTCGACTAAATCTACAGTTGATTTAGTCAACTAAAATGTATTTTGGCGATGCTTTGATGGCGTCGTAATGGCTGCTTTTACAATTGGCTGCATGCTGAAAATAGCCGATCTACAAGCTCACAACGTGTTGCGTTGCGACACGTGAGCTTGTAGGTTTGCTATTTTCAGGGCGCAACACCTGGGGTTAACCTAAAATAAAATGACTTGTCTTTTAGTTCTACTGGATCTCTACTCCACTAGTCCCTCACTAACATTTTAGTTTAGTTTTAATTTGTTGACGAAATTGTCAATACATTTAGTCTTAGTGTCAGTCCTCGTAGCTTAGGGTTTTTTGTGTTTTCATCAGTGAAATAAGGTAGTCGACGAACATTTTTCGTCAGTTTTAGTCAACTAAATAAACACTGGTCAAAGCATGCAACTCTGACATACACAGATCCTCCATTTCCATGGAGAGAAAAAACTAAACAGTCACAACCAGGTTGCTGTCTTCCAAACCCTTTTAGACCCTGTCACCTGTTGTCTGTAGCCAATCAGGAAAGGTCTCTGGAATTAGTGCTACTTTGGCCCAGGTGGCATCAATCGTCCCTCATTTGGAGCTAAATGTTTCCCCCTACTGGACTCTAAAAACAATATGTATCATTACATTACATTACATTACATTACAGTCATTTAGCAGACGCTTTTATCCAAAGCGACTTACAATAAGTGCAATCAACATAGGTAGGGAACGAAAACTACTAATCACCAGAGGTTATAAGTGCATTTTCTGCAAAAACAAGCAACCAAGAGCATACCTAATAGCTAAATCAAATGAGCAGGAGCTAAAACAAATAATTGTATTGACTAAACAAGATCCAATAAACAATCCAACAATAAAACAAGCATTCGTACAACTAGTTAACAACAAGTAGGCCAGGCAAAGAGGAAGGGTAGTGTTTCCTGAAGAGGTGGGTTTTCAGCCTGCGGCGAAAGATGGGCAGTGACTCTGCTGTCCTGACATCAGTGGGAAGTTCATTCCACCACTGTGGGGCCAGAACAGAAAAAAAGTTGTGACCGTGTCGATCGACCAGAAGGACCGTTGAGTGGCGGGGGAGTCAGTTGCCCCAAGGTGGCAGACCGGAGTGGTCGGGCAGGGGTGTGGGCATTGACCAAAACCCGTAGGTAAGAAGGAGCTGTTCCTTTCACTGCCCTATAGGCTAGCACCAGGGTTTTAAACTGAATGCGAGCCGCTACGGGGAGCCAGTGCAGAGAACGGAGAAGGATAGTTGTGTGAGAGAACTTGGGGCTGTTGAACACCAGTCGAGCCGCAGCTTTCTGAACAAGCTCCAGAGGTCTGATGGCAGATGCCGGAGCACCAGCCAGGAGGGAGATGACAAGAGCCTGGATGAGCATCTGGGCTGCCTTCTCCGTGAGGAAGGGGCGAATCCTCCTGATGTTGTAGAGGAGGAATCTGCAGGACCGTGTCACTGATGCATCACATCTACCCTCTGGCCAGCTGGCTCTTACAGAGCCACTGCATAAAGATGTTTAATTTACACAACATTCCACTGAAAATGCTAGATCAGTTCACACATGTGATCAGTGGTGAAAAAAGTTCTCAAATGTTTTACTTAAGTAAAAGTATCAATACTGCAATGTAGAAATACTCTGTTACAAGTTTGGAATTCTAAATGTACTCAATTAAAAGTACAAAAGTATTGGTATCAGAATGTACTTGCTGTACTACCAAAAGTAAAAACAGTGAAATGTTTGCAAATAGCAGATCTACAAGCTCACAACGTGTCGTGATGCAACGTGTTGTGAGTTTGTAGATCGGCTATTTTCAAATAGCCAAGGTATAAAACAGGGCTAAAGTGGTTAATGTATGTTTTATAATATAATCATTTATATCTGAAAAGTAACTAGTAACTAAAGTTTTCAAATAATTGTAGTGGAGTAAAAGTACAATATTTGCCTCCGAGATGTAGAAGTACAAGTACAGAAAATTGGACATACTCCAGTAAAGTAAAAAAAAATACCTCAAAATGGTATTTAAGTACATATAGTAAATGTACTTAGTTACTTTACACCACTGCTCACATGTTGTTAATTAATTGGAGCATGTTTTGAAAAGCTCTCCTGTGGCTCATTCCCCTCTTTAGACGTGAACATTAATTATGTTCCAACATTGCACCTGTTGAGCCAGTATTGCATCAGCCCTGGATCAGATGTCACCAGTGGTAAACACACAGCATGTCTCATTCCTACTCACCTGGGTATAGTCTGCTGTTGGCACATAATGTGAATAATAAACATTATAAACAATAATAAAATGATAAGCAACGTCCATAACAAAGGTACACATACACATTTACACTCAAAGGACCACAATGGCAATAAGCTCTCAAATGTATTTCTTTGTATTTTATCCTTTTGACAGATATATCTACTAATATCTGGTTATGCATTCTTTTTTTCTTTTTCTTTTTTTTGGGGGGGGGGGCCTTTATTAGATAGTCTGACAGGAAATGGGGAGAGAGAGATGCGGAGTGACACGCAGCAAAGCATCGGAATTTGAACCCGCGACACACTGTCAGGCTGCATCAGCAGCCTAGGTGCGCGGACCCTAGCCGTCTGGGCATAACATGCACTTTTTGTCAATAAGACCAATCAATCAATCAAAAAAATCAATCAATGGAAGATGAGTGAAGTGGTCCTTTAAGTGTGTATGTGAGTAAGCGGGGTTGTACATGTGGCCCTCAGACGCCCCTGGCAGCAGTAACCTGGGTTGTCCAACATGGCCCTTGCATGGGTTGTAAAATGTGGCCCTTGGTTTGACTATTGTCATGGCAGATCTGTGGCCTGTGGCCCACGGGAGGCCCTAACGTGGCCCCTGGTGTGACTATTCTGATGGCTGACCCCTGAACGGTGTTTGGTGCGGATTGAAGCAACTGGCTCACAGTGGGTCTGTGGCACCCACTCGCATCACACCGCAGTCACACCAGGGGGCCTCTGACGGGGCCCCTGGTGTGACTGCGATGCGATGCAAGAGTGCAGATCAGCCAACGCGAACTTGGGACTCCTGAATCACTGCCCTCCACGCCCTCCTGTCTAGCATCATCAGGGTCTTGAGCTCTGCAGCTCTCCTGTTGCGCTGCAGTGTGTCTACTAGAGATGCGCGGATCGCGGTTTTAGCCGCAGTTGCCGCAGTTAACCGCAGTTTGGGTGGATTTGGGTCAACCAAATATAATAATGAATTAATATTGGATAAACCGCGGGTGAAAACATGTGGGAATTACATTAATATATCAATCTATAGGCCTATTATAGCTTTTAAAAAGCACAAAATCTCGCCGTGTGTGCGTTTGTACTATTTTAATATTACGTCATTTTACATCAGGCACAAATTAGCCGCCTACCGGCAAGGGGTCTTTGTACCGGCTGTAGCCAGTGTTGCCAGATTCTGCGAGAGAAATAAGCAGCAAGGTCTATGAAAACAAGCCCAAAACAAGCGCCAAATTACCCCAAAAGTTGCTTATTAAACGCAGACATGGCAACAAAGCAAGTTAAAAGCGAAAGTTAAATAAATGAAGCTTCAAGCTCCGTCTTGTTGTTACCATAGATATGGATTGTATACAGTCACTACATCGCGACAGACAGTGGTGAGTAACATCGTTGAAAACTAACGTCAGGAAAATAATAATAATTTGATGCGGTTGGTGCGGATCTAGAATTAGGATGGTATAATTAACCGCAGTCGGATGGCGGGTGGATAATGAACATGTATATGCGGATTCGGTGGACGATAAACCCTATCCGCGCATCTCTAGTGTCTACATTATGTGGTGTGCTTCTTTCTTCCTAGCTGTACCTTGTGTTGGCTCCCACAATGTCAGTTTGCTCGCCAAACAGTTCTGGGTGCCTGACACAGTGCCCAGCCAGCCTCATCCTTCTCTCTCTTAGCGGGGACGAGAGGACCGGCGGCCCTTGTCTATCCACAAGTTTCCTAGGGCGTTGTGGGCATCACTTCTTGATGAGGTATCAGGGATCAAATCGACAGGAAGTGATGCCCAGAACGCCCTAGGAAACTTGTGGATAGAGGAAGAGGAAAGAGACAAAAAACATCTCATGCCAGACTCCTTGCCAAGTTTGCTACGGATCGGAGCAACGGTGCACCTCGCAAGTCCAGATATTATGTTTGTGATGTCCACCGTCCGTCCACTGTAGGTTCACCCACTCACCCTCTTGGCAATTTTAATATAAACTTTAATGGTTGGTTGGTTAGGACTAAAGTAGTACTGTACCCTGCCAACCACTGGCAACTATTCCTAATAATTCTGTGTGTATCATTTACTAGTGAAACGGGTTGAGTGTGTCTCAGCCAATCACAGCAATGTGGGCAGTGGAGGCGGGTCGTTCATTGACGGAATCAGTCAGTGCAGCACATTCAGCTGACCGTCGCGTCCCCTTGAAGCACTCTACCAGGGTGTCATGCTTGTCTGTGTTGTCACACCTGATGCAGCTGACAATGACAGTGTCATCAGATAACTTCTGGTTGTAACACGTCTTCCATTGCCCATGTACCGATCAAACTACTTCAAAAGAGTGAGAAACGCCCACGGGCACAACACCACAGGGAGCTCCACTGAGCTCATTCCCCCCAGATTCAGCACAAACATGGGGATGAATTCATTCTACTATTATGGCACCAAAATGTGGAATCCCCTACCAACAGCCATCACAAAGTGTGGCTCCCTACCCTCCTTCAAAACCGCCATCAAAGAGCACATGTCTGCAATTTGCAACTGGAACTGGACAAGTCTTCTAGTTTGCCTAAATAAATTACCCCCCACTGTGTTTCGATAAATATACTTGTATTGCTCCTATTGATGATCTCTTGTATAGTATTGTATGTCTTTAGATGTATTGATGCATTGGGATAGGACCACAATGGAAAAAAAAGCCTTGAGGGCTTTTCGTGTTATCCTTTTAGTATTATTGTATAACTGTACCCCTGTAGTTTTTGCAAAGTGTTAATAGAGTATTCAGTTAATCAATCAATCAATCAGGTTGAAGTGAAAGTTGGAGGTGTAGTTAGTGCCCTGGGGTGCACCCATGCTACTCACTAGCACATCTGCCAGGTCTACAAATCAGGTAGTCTGTGATCCAGGCCACCAAGCAGGGGTCCACCTGCATCACTATAGCTTCTCAGCTAGCGGTTGTGGTTGAATGGTGTTGAAGGCACTGGAGAAGCCAAATGACATGATTGTTCTGGACACCAACGAAGCATGTGCATGTGGTTGGGTATGCAAACAAAGTACACACACACACACACACACACACACACACACACACACACACACACACACACACACACACACACACACGTAGTGTAGTTGTTGTAATTTGCACATGTGAATTCATGAAGTAAGGCTAGTAAGGATGGAGGCAGAATATTGCATGCATGTGTATGTGAAGGAGTGGTGAAAGATTTGTGCTGTAATTGTAAGGGAACAGTTGGTACACTGTAAAATGGCAGGGGGTATGTGAGTGAGACGCACACACAAAGACACACGCACTGACTTGGGGGGAGGGTTTGTGTTAGAAAGTGGACATCCAAAATGCAAAGCGACGTGAGTAAGTGTTGTTGAGAGGCATCAGGGCAAATTAACATAGGAATGACGGTGTGTGCGTGGCAGGTCCGTGTACGTTCTGGCAGTTGGATTTTCTTTTGGAAACCACAAACGGAAAACCGCCCGTTGCGCTCGTTTTTCATTTTTCATTTTTCATTTAGGGTCGTGTAGGTTCTTTCGCTCCCGTTCGCTCCCGTGTTGCATTTTTCATTCTTCATTTTAACACAAGTTACGTTCGTTTCGCTCCCGTCTTTCAATTTTCATTCTTCAATAAAAAATTAAAAATGAAACGTAAGAAAACAGGGTTTTGCTTTTTCATTCTTTCATTTCTCGATCTTAATCAAAGATACTGTAAAGACTAGAACAGAAGCGGAAGTAGATTTAGGACTTAAAAATAAAAGTATATGTATATATGTATATATATATATATATATATATATATATATATATATATATATATATATATATATATATATATATATATATATATATAAAATATAAATGTATTTTACCGTAGGCTACATGATTATAACATTACTATGGCTACATCAATGACATAGATAGATAGATAGATAGATAGATAGATAGATAAAGATAGATAGATAATATAAATATATTTTACTGTAGGCTACACGGTTATAACATAAACATAATTATGATAGGCTATATTATTATATTAGGCTATTAACATTATGCAAGCTAATTATATTTACCATGGTTACGTCAATTAGAAGACAGATAGATCTCTGTCTGTCTGTCTGTCCGTCCGTCCGTCTGTCTGTCTGTCTGTCCGTCTGTCCGTCTGTCCGTCTGTCTGTCTGTCCGTCTGTCCGTCCGTCCGTCCGTCTGTCTGACGGACGGGCAGATATAGGCCTACGTGATTCTCTTCTTATCATTTAGACATGCGTTTTTTCATCCAAAATGTGTGTAATATTTATATTATTTATTTGCAGCATGATTAATTAATAGTAATATTACGGAATAGGAAAACAGAAAAAAATCTGCCTAGAATTCGAACTTGGAAAGTTGGGTTGAGACTTGAGAGCCATTCGCGTCGCTAGGCGTCGCTACTCATTCAACCATCGAAATTACATCTTTGCTGAGGTTTTAATCGGATACAGCATAGGTGGGCACTAGGTACATCTGGGCACCAGGAATAGTGGGTATTATATGTGCACTGCCTGTGAGATTGAATTCTTTATTAACATTGATTATTAACATCTGTTTTCCCGGTGCCCAGTCTTCCTGGTGCCCAGATTTCCCTAGCGCCCACTCTTCTCCACCCCTAAGTGCCCACTCTTCCAAGTGCCCACATGTCCCTAATGCCCACTCATCCAAGGTGCCCAGTTATCCCTAGTGCCCAGAATGTTTTGGTGCCCACCTATCCTGGCTGTTACCATTACTAGCCTATACATAAATACACACTGCAGTTATTTCCACACAGTAGCCTACAATTTAAAAGGCCTAGATAGCGGAACAGATTAATATCTTCAAATAACTGGTAGCTGCTTTCACTAATGCCCTGTCAGTCATCAGTGTAAGGGTTTGACAATATTATGCCCGTCTGCAACGATGAAGCAGCTTTATAGTTAAGCTCAGCAGGTCAGACATACAGCATGTTAGATTTCCTCATTAAACAATAAAATGATATATATAGATAGATATTATGCTGTAGGCCAGTGGTTCTCAAAGTGGGGTCCGGGACCCCAGGGGGTCCCCAGCCAAATGATGTCTGCAACTCTGAATGTAGGCCTACAAATGGAACCAAATGGGTCCAGGGTCCATTTGTATGCTCTCAGAGTTAAATTAACACTGATGATACTACAGTATAGATTGGGGGGCCCAAGAGATCAAAATCGTATCAAATGGGGGTCCGTGGCCTAATGAATATCAAACTGGGGGTCCTTGGTATTCAAATGGTTGAGAATCACTGCTGTAGGCTACACGATTATAACAAATATTTATGAATGTTGGACAGAGGGACAGATATCTGTATCTATATCAATAAAACCCTCCAAACTGTTAACTGTACATATGTCTTTGATTTCTAAGCGGTTTATGTTTAGTATTGTATATTTGTCTGTCATTAAATGTTTCAATGAATTCAGTACAAAGGACCCCAATGGGAAACAAGCCATAGGCTTTCTATTGGGTTTAAAATCCCCTTTGCAGACCTTGTATTGAACTGTACTTTTAAGTATTCAATCAATCACTCAGATATATCTGTCTGAGATAGATCTGATAGACTTGATTAAATATAGCCAATTTATTGTCCTTTTAATTTAGACATGGGTTACATTATGTACTACTGACCATAGTTTATATTTGACCTTAGCCAACAGAAGGTGTATGACTACCACCAACAAACACTTTCCACTGTAAAATTTGTGTGTGGACACCATGTTTTAGTTAGCTGAATTTCTCTTGCAAATACTTGTTCTATTTTACAAACCCATATACATCATGTAGTTGAGACTGGTACTACACAATCAGAATATTGGTGAAATAGAACACAGATTATAAAATGTATACAGATTATACAATGATAAAAATACATAAATTAAGCATTTTACCACAGAGAGAAGAGTCAACTTTCTTTTAACGTTTTATTTTTCAGACAAGCAGCTGATGGCACCACTGGTGATGGCACTGATAATTTGAGTAATCAATTAAGACAGTGTTCAGTACCACCTGCTGATTATATCATAAACACATTGCCATAACAGGCAGCATAACATGACGGGCACACAGAGGTAAACATGACAGCACAGTTTAAAACACTGTTCAGTACCATAAAACATTTTTTTTAAATGCATATTACAAAAACAACACTTGCCAATAAAGAATTGGGTTAAAACAACTATTGTAAAAGACTAGAATACCCAAGTCTAGACAAACATCATTTAGGGAAAGAACATGTCATATAGGAACATCTGAGTAAACTCAAACTGTGGCCTCAGCACACAAAACTTTCTTTTAACGTTTTATTTTTCAGACAAGCAGCTGATGGCACCACTGGTGATGGCACTGATAATTTGAGTAATCAATTAAGACAGTGTTCAGTACCACCTGCTGATTATATCATAAACACATTGCCATAACAGGCAGCATAACATGACGGGCACACAGAGGTAAACATGACAGCACAGTTTAAAACACTGTTCAGTACCATAAAACATTTTTTTTAATGCATATTACAAAAACAACACTTGCCAATAAAGAATTGGGTTAAAACAACTATTGTAAAAGACTAGAATACCCAAGTCTAGACAAACATCCTTTAGGGAAAGAACATGTCATATAGGAACATCTGAGTAAACTCAAACTGTGGCCTCAGCACACAAAACTTTCTTTTAACGTTTTATTTTTCAGACAAGCAGCTGATGGCACCACTGGTGATGGCACTGATAATTTGAGTAATCAATTAAGACAGTGTTCAGTACCACCTGCTGATTATATCATAAACACATTGCCATAACAGGCAGCATAACATGACGGGCACACAGAGGTAAACATGACAGCACAGTTTAAAACACTGTTCAGTACCATAAAACATTTTTTTTTAATGCATATTACAAAAACAACACTTGCCAATAAAGAATTGGGTTAAAACAACTATTGTAAAAGACTAGAATACCCAAGTCTAGACAAACATCCTTTAGGGAAAGAACATGTCATATAGGAACATCTGAGTAAACTCAAACTGTGGCCTCAGCACACAAAACTTTCTTTTAACGTTTTATTTTTCAGACAAGCAGCTGATGGCACCACTGGTGATGGCACTGATAATTTGAGTAATCAATTAAGACAGTGTTCAGTACCACCTGCTGATTATATCATAAACACATTGCCATAACAGGCAGCATAACATGACGGGCACACAGAGGTAAACATGACAGCACAGTTTAAAACACTGTTCAGTACCATAAATTTTTTTTTTTAAATGCATATTACAAAAACAACACTTGCCAATAAAGAATTGGGTTAAAACAACTTTTGTAAAAGACTAGAATACCCAAGTCTAGACAAACATCATTTAGGGAAAGAACATGTCATATAGGAACATCTGAGTAAACTCAAACTGTGGCCTCAGCACACAAAACCAGCCGGGCCAGCCAAACAGGGCGATCCGTATACTGTACTTTCTTCACTGGCGTTTTGTACACATTTGTTTCACCAATACATTTAATTATATACTAATTCTCCCAATTGTTGCATCTGTTGTTCACCTCCTCCCCACCTCCCAATTTTATTCTAAAAATACATCCTGTCAATTATCCCTCATTGTCCCAATTTATTCATTCTGCCAATTCCCCACATCGATGCTAATTCCCTAATTTTGTAAACCCCCCCCCACAAATTACACTATCCAATTATGTCCTGAAAGACATTGATCACCTCTTCCATTCCAGTCATCTCAAAGAACCCGTCTTGGAATGTGCGGTTCCGGCATTTCGGGCACCTGTTGTGATCTGCCAGCCACTTCTGCACACACCTGCGGCACCCAACGATACAGCGACAGCACGGGGTGGCAATTGGAATCCTAATTGCCTCTGCAAGATTAAAGATAATTATTGATTAGAACATGAATTTGATCAGTACCTTCATCTCCATTTGTACCTCAATCCTGTAATACAGTATATAACAGCTCAATACAGTCCATAAAAATCAAACTATTCTCCTCAAAGTCATTTAAAACTGTGGCTATATTGTATTCATCATTTTAAAGTCCAAAATAATAAAACGTGGAATCTTTTTACCCTCTAATTAAGTACTGTAAATTTGGTGTACTGCTCCAAGCCCAGTAAAAAAAAAACTACATTTTGGATAATGTACAATGGTTGTGTGACACAGGCCCAATACAGTTACAAGAAAATGTGTGTGAACTGTATAAACCAGTAAAGGTACATTCTTTACATGAGGAAACATGCATAGTCCTAACTAAGTATGATTCAGAGTTTGTAAAGTCCATAAAGTTAACTTGTTACCATAAGAGTAACAAATGTATTAGTGCATGCATTTATATTTATGTTTAATGCACACATGTAACATACACACCTGTGCACATGAAACACTGGAAGAGGTCTTTCAGGGCTTTTCTCTGCGCCTCCGTCAAAGAAACAGTCGATACCCGATTACCCTGGACATAGTCGGTGATGTTTCGCAGGCCTTGTGAGATGGCAGGGAGCTCTTCAGAGGCAAGGACAAATTCTTCCACTCTGTCCCTTGCTTCTTCTCCAAGTCTGGGGAAAGAAAGAAACAATAATTGAGACATCTAGTTTCCCCCACAATTTAGGTGCTATATACAAATTCTCAGTCCACCCCATTTGGCCTTTCTTGGGGAGGATAGACAACCAAGTGTCTCCTCCGGTGATGAAGTCACCAGCCGTGAGTTTAGGGTTAAACTGGGAAGGCGTAACACATGCAGAACACCACACTATCCATCCCGATTGTGCTCCCTGCTGAAAAGGTGCCCTGACAAACCTGTAGTAGTCACTAGTTTAGGATGGCAAAACCAACTTGATACATTTTTGGGCTACTGAGAAGTGTATTATTGTCTTAATGTCTTCTGTGGATAACCTTAGTGTCCAAACTAAGCCCATTCAAACAGTGGATTTTCTCTGCATTCAGTAAATTCTTACGTTGACCTCCTCCTCTTGTGCGCCTGCATCTCATTGTAGGAGCTCTCCCGCAGTGCGACGACCTTGGAACCACTCTTCTTCCAAAATGCTGCATCTACAGAAAAGTGAATGTAACATAATTACCATTTGGTTTCCAAGAGATCTCTGCTTTGCATCTTCACCAATATATAAACCTTGTAGTTACAGCTCTCAATCTACCATATCTCAAAATATAACACTATTTCAGCCAATTCTCATTGTAAAAATAATATTTACTTATGAATGAAGTCCTTATGCTTAAGCTTAGGCCAGAGTTTTGACCTTACAACCACCCCACCAGTTACATATGTATAAATAATATGTTTGATCGTTTCATTACATTAACCTTTAACTGTTATAATAAAAATGTAAGCCTGAATTACATTTCAAACAAAGTTTCTGAATTACAAAGCATTCAACCAAACCAGAGTCATTGAACAACTTAGTAAATACTATAACTTACTTCTGCAAGCGCTTGAGTCAATTATCTTTTGCCCTGACGGCTGACAGAGGACCACGTCTTCCTCTAACGTCAATTCTTCGCGGACCTTGGCAGACACCATGTCTATGGAGAGATCCTGTTCTGGCAAGATGATATGAAGGGAGCCACCATCGGTGTAGAGCTGTCCCCTCTCCACTCTACCGACAGTTATGCTGCTTTCAGCACAGAAAAAGACAGGGTGGGTGTTACTCATAGATTAACATGTATTCATTTGGGTGTTTTGAGCGCTTCCCATTATCTAACATTAGGGGTGGAATAGGCCAACATACAAGGCCAAAATTATCAGACATTTACAGATTGGTGGTATTCAACCATTTGAAATGCTTAATATTCAAATACAATCCATTAAAGGTAAATTTGGCATGCATGGTTTGAAATGACACATTGTAAATACAGTATGCATGCTTATCCAACAGACATGAAATTAATATAGTCAATTTATTCTGTATATCATGTGTTTCATACTTGGTAAAGGTTTTTGGCTGGCGTGGGAGTGGCTGTGCATCTCCTCCAGCAGGCCTTGGGAGGAAGAGGCGCCGATGAGGTGCAGATGGTGGGGGTGGAGCTGCAGCTGGCAGCAGGTTCGCAGGAGCCTCCTCACCACACACTTCATACCTTATTTCTGGACTGACATCCATGTAACCAGAGGATCCTGACACAACCACGTCGCCATTTTCAGCCGTAAGGTAAATGGTTGTTGAAGCCAACTGAAAATGGAGGGATGAAAAAGATTTTAAAATTCACATTTTACTTTCATTCTCATAGTCCCATCTCAAATATCTTACTGTCCTTCACTCCTGTACAAACAAATGTTGATCCCTGTCTGACATGCTGAAAATGCCAAATAAACACAAAGATAAAAAAAACTCCTATACAAACCGAATAGTGGATTAAAATGGTGTAGTATGAGCAAGTTAGTGCTAGCTAAACTGCTTTACAGTGTAAATACTAAATAGTCTGATGCATGTGCAGAGCAGTGCAGTTATATATACACATCAGAGTACACTACTTTAATGCAGTACTACTGCATATGCAATGTTTGTGGTTCAAAATATGACTGCTCGAAGTCTGTTACATAATGTACATAGTCAGTGGTTCTCAAAGTGGGGTTCCAGGGAGTCCCCACCTAAATGTGTATATAATATAGCATCAGTTAAAAACAATTAAATCCCGTTTTATACATCGGCCCATCTACAAGTAAGCACGGTAAAACTACAAATGGAGAGACTGTAGTGCCTCAGTAGATTCAACTACCATCAGTCTAAACACAATATCCAAAACTAAATTGTGCATAAAACCACAATTCTTTTATGGGGGTCCCTGGCACAAGATATTTATTATATGCGGGTCCGCAGCCAAATGCATATTAATTTGGGGGGCCTTACATATAAGTTTAAGAACCAGTGCAAATGAAGTTATGGAATCACTCCATTAATCAAATGAAAAGTCACATCGGGCCGGCCGCCCAACACGTGGGTTGACCACGCTAGCATTAATGATCCATTTGTTAGTCGAATATAATTCAACTTTATTACACAAGTAGATTCCTAATATATAAATATATATATATATATATATAAGTGGGTTCTAAAGTGATTTTAGTTTAGCTGATCCTTTTCTTTTAACATTTTTTACAAGGCATTCTGGGCAAAAAAGTCCAAATCTCTACACATTAAAGAAATGTGAAATTAGCATGCCTGAAAACTAACACGCTTGTAGACCGGCTTTCTTGCATGCTGTAGCAAGCGGCTAAGCTACTAAAGCGTGGCAGAAAAGAGCTAGGCCCTGCTGGACCAAAGCCTAAATGGGTTTCATAGTTAGTGCTAGAATGTTCCATTTCGGTCACATTAAAAAGAAAAACAAACCTTAAATATTGTTGCCAGAGTCTGAACATTGAAGTCTACCAGACGTATGTTCACCGTCCGGTTTCCCCGTGAGACATTAATTCTGTCTTCTAGGCCTAGCAAAGCAGCTGAGACAGAGCACATGGTGAAGGAAGATGGCGGTGCGGCCGGTTAGACTGTAGAGAGGTGAAGCAGGAAAGGCGGAAACATAGTCGGTCTGCATTTTATACCCTCCCAAAATGCGTCAAACCAGGTGATCAGTTCCTGGTCAAAGGTCACCTGACCTGTTGCTAGGTAGGAACGAAAACATTTTTGGTTGGATTAAGTTTATTTAGGGTATGTTAGACATTATTTGTATCCCTATTGTTTTACTTATTTATGTATTAAATGAGTAGTAGAAATATTCATCCTTATGGAGAAATGTGTTATTTAATTTCATTTGAAAAAAAAACACCTATTCATATACTATAGGCCTACTACACACACACACACACACACACACACACACACACACACACACACACACACACACACACACACACACACACACACACACACACACTCATTGCCATGTCTATTAAGACTGTCATGACTGTATTCTTAATTTCATTGCATCAGTTCTTGGCCTATAGTCACTGTAAATCAACTCATCGCTGTCTGGTATTAATGATATGTCTATGAATATTTTTATATAAGCATTTCTTTGTTTTTATTTAAACAAATATTCCCCAAAAATACAGCCAGACTTGCAGATAATTTCTGCTCCACCAACAGCCATGACAGATTATGATGGATTAATAGTGCAGTATTAGATCTAATATTGCACTTAAGGGCAAGACGAGTTGCCTTATTCTGGGCAATTTGTAATTTACGCAGGTCCTTTTTAGCAGCATTGGCCCACACAACTGGACTGTAAAGATCGGATATCACTAGTGCCTGGATAGTGGATAACCTGCACAGGCTGCACAGCAGATGTTGGAGTTAAACATCTCTTGATCATGGACTAACGCCCTATCATTTTCTTAGTTGTGTTAGTTGTGCAT
Source organism: Gymnoscopelus microlampas (assembly GCF_963454915.1). Lineage (NCBI taxonomy): Eukaryota > Metazoa > Chordata > Actinopteri > Myctophiformes > Myctophidae > Gymnoscopelus > Gymnoscopelus microlampas. Next base: position 2,776,207 of record NC_139952.1, read on the forward strand.
ATGTTTCCATGTTAGATGACAGTCTAATGGAATACAAAGTAGTTTTGTTTCTATACCTGTTCAATTCCTAAATCCCTCAAATTCAAATACAAAAACATATACTGTGATTCAAATACAATGGATTTTGTCTTTGAGATGTTCAGGACCATGCACCACCCACTCTGATATGTATTGGTTCCTTGTTAAGAGCTACAGACAACAGGTCTTCCACATAATAGCAGACAAAGTTGTGTCGTCAGAATACATGGCTATAGACGCCTTAACAGGCGACGTCACACTGATACGAAACAGTATGCGCTCGCAGGTCGGCAGCAAAAGAACCCCACCGGTCATAAGATGCAATGTAAAAGTGGTCACAGTCTCACGTGTAAAAATGCAAAAAAAACTTTCAGATGCTGTTTTTCTCCCAGTGTGGAGGAAGAATGCTTAGGATTTTTACCGTGATATCTTGCTATTGAAATATATAATCCTTGGTTTCTGTTGTGTGTAAACAATATTAACAATTCAAAGCAGTTGTCCTCAAAACTCCACCTCCAGTGGCTGTCATAAGAACCGAGGGAGCGCTCTATGATCATGGCACCTGAACCTGCTTGGCTCGCGCAGCTGCAGCCCGTCAAGACTCATTTATGCTCCGTCCCGCGAAGGTGTCGCGCGCAGAGAACGGCCTAGGAGAATAGCAGATCTCCAAGCTCACAACGGTCGCATCCATGACACGGTTGTGAGCTTGTATGTCAGCTGTTCTCGGTGCGCAATACCGTTACAGTATATGTGTCGCCAGGCCCCCACAGAGGAGGTTGAATGAACTGAAACAAGCTCACCCCAAAACAACAGGTTTGGGGATCTATTGGGAATTGATTGCATGAAACAGTCACCTGTGCGTCCAGTCTCAATGTTTGTAAACAAATAATTGGTCTATTGGCCCTGTCTAAGACCAGTGGCATGTCATTTGTAAATATGTCACACCAATATGAACACCTGGCTTCCCAATCCCCCACAGGGCTTTTATAAATGTGGCAACTGTGCTCAGTGCTCTAATTCATCAAATACCAAATGTTTTACCCATCCACCTACTGGTTAAAAATATAAAATATCCTCATTTATAAATTGTAACTCAACCCATGTGGTACATGCTTAAATGTCCCTGTGGACTGGCATACATTGGTCAAACTAAGAGACCACTTAACTCGTATTGGTCAGCACAAAACTGCTATTCGCACTAACAACCCTGAATATGCCATGCAGGCACTACAGTGGTCACCTGTTCATTCATGCACGATCTTCAAACGGCCACCTATTGGACATCAGAGGTTTTCAAAGGTTTCTTTAGGTACCTTTCAAAGTTGACGCCCACAGATTCTTGGCACCTCCCATTGAAATGATTAGAAAGTGTAGTGTGGCCGTCCAGCCACGAGATGGCGCTTGGTATCAAAATGTATTTTAAAAAAGTAAGTAAGGCATGTGTTCAAAATGTTACTTGAGTAAAAGTACAAAGTATTGGCATCAAAATATACTTAAAGTACCAAAAGTAAAAGTACTGAAATGTTTGAAAGTAGCCGATCTACGAGCTTGTAGATCGTCTATTTTCTAATGGCCGTGGTATAATATAGGGCTAAAGTGGTTAATGTATATGTTTTATAATCAGTGTTGGGCTATATTACTTAGGAGAGTAATATGTTACCTACTTGTATTACTTATTACTCCTTTGAAAAGTAATAATATTATATAACGTATTACTTGGAATCAAGAGTAATATATTACATATTACTTTATATTACTTTCCCCGTGCCCCCCCCCCTCAAAAAAAAGACGTGTACAGTTTTTAGCCTTTTAGAACTGAATCCAATTTAATGGAACAATAGAAAACAGTTTTTATCTTTTTAAGTATTTTGCTGCTACAGATTCCATATTTGGAATTGGAACAATAATTATCCTTACAGGAACAACATAAATCTGAACTGCACACACTGGCTGCAGCCTCTCAGAAACTGAAACAATAAAGTAAACTTTTTGAACATTTCTTAACCTTTTCACTTACAACAGTCAATATTAATTAGCCAAAGTGCAAGGGGGGGAGATATAGAGCAGTGGTTCTCAAACTTTTTCATGTGAAGGACCTCCAAATTGACACTTATTAGCCCGCGGACCCCCATTTTGAGAGAGAGAGAGAGAGAGAGAGAGAGAGAGAGAGAGAGAGAGAGAGAGAGAGAGAGAGAGAGAGAGAGAGAGAGAGAGAGAGAGAGAGAGAGAGAGAGAGAGAGAGAGAGAGATAGAGAGAGAGAGAGAGAGTGTTAAATCAGGGGTCTTCGACAGGAGGTCCGAGACCCCTAGAGGGTCCTCAGAGTTACTGCCGGGGGTCCGGCAGTAATGTGTGGTTCCACGGTGTGGTGGGGACAGAGGTACTGTAGGGGGGAGGGGAACCTGATAGCAGAGTTCCTCAGCTTATTTGGAATACTGTAGTGTAGGCTACACAGTATATCATTAACATAACCGGTTTTGCTATCTGCTACCTACCTCCCCCTACTGTCTGTCTGTGCCCACACACTGCACAGTCAGACACACACACACACACACACACACACACACACACACACACACACACACACACACACACACACACACACACACACACACACACACACACACACACACACACACACACACACACACACACACACACGATGTGCAAGTGTTTGAAAACTTTAGTTACTTTGTAGATTTTGATTATTATTACAAAACATACATTAACCATTAACCTTATATAAAGTTGTCTATTTAAAAATAGCAGAACTAAGCTACACGTTGTGAGCTTGTAGATCTGCTATTTTACATTTCGTCACCTTATTAAACTAATGGCCTAAGTCATTTTTTCAAGGTTTTCAGGAAAAATAAAAAACTGATCCAGAACAAAACTATATGATATTTCTTAATCATTTCACCCAAAATGTTTATAACAAATTATGACTATTTAAATAGAAATAACACTGTCTGTCAGTTATGTAACATAAGAGATTTAAATAGGTTTAAATAGGATTAAATCTGACTTAGGCCAAAATAAAAAGCAAAACAAATTACAAAATGGCCTAAATCAGTAAATAATTTGGCTTAAGTCACAAAAACATGTGACTTAGGCCAAACGAAAGGCCTATTTTGTCCTAAGTCACACTAGGGAGTTAGGCCATTATACTAAAAGGGGCGTGAACAGCATGATCCTTTTCAATTAGGAGATAGGCGATTTTACCAGAGGTGGCCAGTGTCATGAGGACCTGACTTAGGCAAAAATATAATTTCCTCAAAAAATGACTTAGGCCATTAGTTTAATAAGGTGACGATTTTGACATAACGTGTGAAAGAGGACTTTCTGCATAACAAGTAGAGAGAAAGAGAGAGAGAGGGAAATAGTCCAGTAAAGAAAAAAAAAAACCTAAAATCTTTACTTATGTACAGTACTTGTGTAATGTAATGTGTTACTTTACACCACAGTAAAATGTTTGAAAATACATTGTTGTGTAAAATGTTTGAAAATATTTTGATGCCAGTACTTTGTAGTTTTACTCAGTAACATTTTTAACACAGGCCTTTTACTTGTAACAGAGTATTTTTATATTGTGGTAACAAAAACTGGACATTCCGCATGGAATTTGCAAGCTCATAGCGTGGGATTTAAACCCGGGCCGCAAAATCACTGGACATCAGCTTTAACCACAAGAGGGACTCTTACTTAAGCATCAGAAAGATACATACAACTTAAAACATCACATCAGAGAAAATTTGATGCATTTAGGGTTGACCTTAAAAGGCAGTTGATACCCAGTTAATACTGAAGACAGAGAGAGAGGGGTGCTTGAGCTAATGTGAGCATTTTTTCCACCACTGAGAACATGATTTAAAAAAAAGCTAAATTCTCCCCCAACCCCCTCTCCCTGCTGACTGTAGCCTACCTAACTGTGTGTGAAGGTGGCCAAACTTGTTTTGTGACAACAATGGCCAAGCTTGAAGCCACTGTCTGTCTATTAGCATATGTTAACCATGATCCTCTCTCACTGAATGAAAGGAAGGGGTCGCGACCAGCGTTGCCATGTTTGCTTATTATAAGCAACCTGTTTTTCTGTAAAGTTGCTTGTAAATATTGGTAGAAGCTTGCTGCTTTTTATTTGAGAACTTGAGGTGCATATAGGTTTAATGTGCTCATGTGGCCTATAATAATCAATCTCTTTTGGGCTTGTTTTCATAGACCTGTTTGCTTATTTCTCTCGTAAACTCTGGCAACACTGGTCGCAACAGCTGTCTCCTATGACTGAGAGAGAGAGAAAAAAAAAGAATGAGAAAAACACTGGCTTATCCTCTGTTCTTTAATTGTTGTTCTTCAGTGGTGGAAGAAGTACTCAGATATTTTACTTAAAGTAAAAGCCACCACATATACCACATAAAAATACATGTAGAATGTCCCGTTTCACAGGTTATCAAAATATATAAAAATCCTTTGAAAATAGCAGATCTATAAGCTCACAACGCATCACATGGCTATTTTTAAATAGCCAACGTTTATATAAGGCTAGTGTCATGAGGACCTGACTTAGGCAAAAATATAATTTCCTCAAAAAATGACTTAGGCCATTAGTTTAATAAGGTGACGATTTTGACATAACGTGTGAAAGAGGACTTTCTGCATAACAAGAGAAAGAGAGAGAGAGGGAAATAGTCCAGTAAAGAAAAAAAAAAACCTAAAATCTTTACTTATGTACAGTACTTGTGTAATGTAATTTGTTACTTTACACCACTGTAAAATGTTTGAAAATACACTGTTGTGTAAAATGTTTCAAAATAGCATTGTGAAAATTGTGAGCTTGTAGATCAGCTATTTTCAAATAGCCTATGTATAAAATAAAGTAAAAGTACTGGAAATTGGAAATACTCTAGTACATAAGTTTGTTTTATTAATTCAATGATAAATTGTCTGCATTCATAAGTTCTCTAATGACTTCTGCTTTTAAGAAATAAACTGCAAGTAGAGTAATTGCTTTCCTCTGCTCTCTTCTGCCACCTACTGTCCACCTAAAATGAAAAACTTAAAACACACCCCCAAGGCATAGCCACACCCCCAACCTTTCACAACCTAAGGTTATGGTGGGTTATGGTGGGTACCTTTCAGAGACTCTGGTGCGTATGTGAATAGGTGACCACTGTATCAACAAGCAAAGCATGGCTCCCCAGCATCCCTTAAATTCTGGGGAATAGAGAAAATCTTGCAGCCTCATCACGGGGTGGTGACATCATGAATAAATTGTTTCGCAGAGAAGCACTATGGAACCTTGCAACCTGTGACACCCTAACCCATGGTCTAAACGAAGAGCTGAGCCTTTCTTGCATCCTGTAGATGGTCCCTGAGGCTTCCATGTGTATTTTGTGTTTTTTGTGCCTTTCATTTTTGAAAATGTTGTCTTTTTTGCATTGTGTCCTAAAAAGATCTAACATATTTTTTGTATTGGCCTAATATTTTCCGTCCCTTATTTCTATATGTACACTGCTTTAACTTTATCTTGATATGGCATTATATGGTTTTACTATTTTGTATATATTTTGCAATATGTCTAGTCTATATACCCAGAGCCAACCCCTATCACCACTGATTGTCGCTATGAGGCTGTGACGTGTAGTACTAGGTAATTACCATGAAACAGAGGGCCATCTATACCATTGGCTCAATACATTATTTATATTAATTTTTGTCACATTATTCCTTAATTTACAGTAGATCTGCCAGTCATCCAGACTGACAGATTCACTTGCCTTTTGCTTTGCAGTGTTTCTAAAGCCATGCAGTTCTTAATTTCCAACCCAAGGTGCTCTTATACAGGTTAGTTTGTTTTCTATCTGGAGCATGCTTGTCAGCTATTGACAAAAATAACTGCATAAACAAATTCAAAGCCTTGCGCGGCCACCAGTTGGCTGGCTTGTTCTTTCTTCCTGGTGTTGTGCGGGAGCATTTCATTGCAGGTATTGGCGTACTGTATGTGCTTTATTAACTGTTTATTTTCTTATAAATTAGGCTAAGCAAAACCCCGAGTGTAGTCCTTGCTCTGCTGTGCTCGTTGTCAGTGGGATACATTGCCCCACACACCTGTTGTACAATATATCAATGCGGACGGTGCTGTTTATGGTGCCTTGTTTTTAGCACGCACTATTAATGAATTAATGAACGCGCCTATATATATAGACCCCTTAACAGACGACGTCACACTGATAAGAACCAGTATGCGCGCAACCAGTAGGCCTATGCGCGCAATGAAACCTATTCTATCAGGTCTCGCTAAGACGCGCCTCACCGGCACCAGCCAACACACAAGAGGGGGTTGGGGTGTGCTGAAACCAGCGCACCCCGAAACAACATGGTTGAGAATTGATTGCATGAAACAATCACCTGTGCGTCCAGTCTCAATGTTAGTAAACAAATAATTGGTCTATACACTGTAGGATAACATAAATTAGGATGCGTAAAGGTGCGTGCCTGCATGGATAGTGTCGCTTCTGATCACTTCGTGCGGCTGTAGGCCATTAATAGATAAGGGTTGGCCTGCGTATATGTAGTTTGTTTTGTTTCAAGTCATTATTTTTATACTTTGTATTGCAAGATGTTTATATTTACATTTTAAATTTGCATTCCATATCTTCTTGCACATTTTTTTTTTTTTTTATATACAGGGTTAAATAAAATGCAGTAACTAAAACAAATAATAATAATAAAAACACATGATTACACACGTCAATCAATGCAAATGGTCCTAAACTCCTAATACGATACCTGCTAAATTATAATAATGATGTTACAAGTGATATTATGCTAACTTAACAAATTAAAATTAAAATATGTGGGGGGGGGGGGGGGGTCCTCTATGTTGGTTGTCTCTACTTTTGCCGATGTAGCAGATTAAACATTTTTGGGGAGGACATTTGGTGTAATAAAAAATCTAGTATAGTTTCCATGCACATTAATTCTCTCCAGTATTTGGAGTTAGTTGTTTTATGAATTTCTCACTTGTTTCCATTCTTCTTCATTTAGTCTTCAGCGTTCTATTTTAATTGTATACACTATCATTTGTGTTAGTATTATTCTGGAGGATTTTATATATTTTTGACAAGGTGTTTTCAGGTACTGTCTGATGGTTTTTAATCATACAATTAATTAAAGGGTGCATTTAATTTTCTTCACTTGCGTTCTTAAAAGTCTTGAAAAATATGTCCTTATACTTGCAAATATTTATACAAAATCCTTTATATCCTGTATCTGGATATTAATATTTTAAATTAGTTTATTTTCGGATGTTTGCATACATTTCCCCATGTTAACAATATAGGTTAACGTTTTTATGGATATTGGTATAGATTCTTTCTTAATCTCTTCTCTACCCAATTTACTTCTGTTCTGTCATTTGACCATGTCATTATTGTGTTTATTTGTGTTGCATTGAAATTGTTCTGTAAATTAGGAACGTGTAAGCCCCCACAGTCCTTTGCTTTTGTTAGTTTACTAATTTGTATTTGTTTTCTTTTGTAATTCCATATCAAATTTGATATTAAGCCGTTCCATCGTTTAAAATATGTTAGAGGGATTTGAATTGTTAATGCCTGAAACAAGAAGAGGAATTGTGGGAAAATCATCATTTTGATTGTGTCTAAAAGATGGATTTAGTATCATTTTCCACGTACTCAATTGACGCTTAATCTTATCGGTTGATAGTTAGCCTCATACATTTTGTCCAAGTCTTTATGGATGAAAATGCCTACGTATTTTATTTGGTCCTGATTCCTTTTTAGTTGAAATATTTTTTCGCTGTCTGTGTTAATTCGTTGCCAATTGTTATTGATTCGCATTTTGTTTCATTTATTTTATATCCTGATAATTCACTATATTATTTTATTGTTTCCTTTAACGCTGGTAGTGAGGTTTCTGGTGATGTTATATACATAATGACGTCATCCGCATACGTTGCTAATTTGTGCTCCTCGTCCTATTTTTACTCCTTCAATGCGTTTTAAGTCATTGATCAGTTATTATTACTCTCCGTAGTTACTCTCCGCCAGGAGAGTATTGTTATCACTGCGTTTTCACTTTCTAAACATGACACACCGATTGGTCAAGCCTCACGTGACACGTGAAATACTGTGATCTGATTGGCTAGTGACGCCACCGGGCCTATATATACATGGCATCACAGAGTGAGGTAAGACGGGAACCATGAAATGGCTGCATGGCTGATACATAATTGGCAGATAGGACAGATAGGACATTTATATAGACAGGAGGGATATGACATAGGACACTTATACAGACAGGAGGGATAGGACACTCACACAGACAGAACGGAAGAGGACACTTACCCAGACAGGTTGGATAGGACACTTACATATACAAGAGGGATAGCGACCTATAAATACATGTGTCACTGTGATAAGCCAGATTCCAATACCGAAAATCCGGCCACTAGCTCACTCCCAGACCTTCGAACCGGAAGTAGTCAAGTAGTCGCGGTCCAATTGTTCCTATCTGTCTTATTGGACAGATAGGACAGATAGGACACTTATATAGACAGGAGGGATATGACACTTACATAGACAGGACGGATAGGACAGGAGGGATAGGACACTTACACAGAATGAACGGAAGAGGACACTTACCCAGACAGGATGGATAGGACACTTACATATACAAGAGGGATAGCGACCTTCGCGACCTTCGAACCAACACAAGTCTTCTGGCGGAGAGTTGTGCTCCGAGGAGCACTTTTTCTAGTTATTATTATTATTACTCTCCGTAGGAGAGTTTTGTTTTCACTTTCTAAATATGACACACCGATTGGTCAAGCCTCACGTGACACGTGACAATACGGTGAAATATTGTATAAATACATGGCATCACTTTGGCAGTGTCTTTGCCACTGCCAAAGTGAGGTAAGACAGGCACCATCACGAAATGGCTGCATGGCTGATACATAATTGGCAAATAGGACAGATAGGACACTTATATAGACAGGCGGGATATGACACTTACACAGACGGATAGGACACTTACAGTACAGTACAGGACGGATAGGACACTTATACAGACAGGAGGGATAGGACACTTATACAGACAGGACGGATAGGACACTTATACAGACAGGACGGATAGGACACTTATACAGACAAGACGGATAGGACACTTATACAGACGGATAGGACACTTATACAGACAGGACGGATCGGACACTTATACAGACAGGATGGATAGGACAGTTAGAACATAAGAATTAGAACATTCCCAACATTCCCAACACAAGTCTGGTAAGAGTGAGGTAAGACAGGAACAATCACGAAATGGTTGAGAAATGGCGGATACTGTAACAATTGGATAGGACACTTACACAGACAGGACGGATAGGACACTTACACAGACAGGACGGATAGGACACTTATATAGACGGGAGGGATAGGACACTTATACAGACAGGACGGATAGGACACTTATACAGATAGAACATTCCCAACATTCCCAACAGCGGAGAGTTGTGCTCCGAGGAGCACTTTTTCTAGTTACTCTCCGCCAGGAGAGTATTGTTATCACTGCGTTTTCACTTTCTAAACATGACACACCGATTGGTCAAGCCTCACGTGACACGTGAAATACTGTGATCTGATTGGTTAGTGACGCCACCGGGCCTTTATATACATGGCATCACTCTGACAGTGTCTCCGCCACTGTCAGAGTGAGGTAAGACGGGAACCATGAAATGGCTGCATGGCTGATACATAATTGGCAGATAGGACAGATAGGACATTTATATAGACAGGAGGGATATGACATAGGACACTTATACAGACAGGAGGGATAGGACACTCACACAGACAGAACGGAAGAGGACACTTACCCAGACAGGTTGGATAGGACACTTACATATACAAGAGGGATAGCGACCTATAAATACATGTGTCACTGTGATAAGCCAGATTCCAATACCGAAAATCCGGCCACTAGCTCACTCCCAGACCTTCGAACCGGAAGTAGTCAGGTAGTCGCGGTCCAATTGTTCCTATCTGTCTTATTGGACAGATAGGACAGATAGGACACTTATATAGACAGGAGGGATATGACACTTACATAGACAGGACGGATAGGACAGGAGGGATAGGACACTTACACAGACAGGACGGAAGAGGACACTTACCCAGACAGGATGGATAGGACACTTACATATACAAGAGGGATAGCGACCTTCGCGAACTTCGAACCAACACAAGTCTTCTGGCGGAGAGTTGTGCTCCGAGGAGCACTTTTTCTAGTTATTATTATTATTACTCTCCGCCAGGAGAGTATTGTTTTCACTTTCTAAATATGACACACCGATTGGTCAAGCCTCACGTGACACGTGACAATACGGTGAAATACTGTGATCTGATTGGCTAGTGATGCATAGCGGCCTATATATACATGGCGTCACTTTGACAGTGTCTGCGCCACTGTCAAAGTGGCGTAGACATGGTGGATACTGTAACAATTAGATAGGATAGGACTAGACCATACCCGGTCGACGCATGCGTGGGGGGATATGCGCACATGATCTGGCAACCCGGGAGGCAGTTCGTCCCATAGCTGGGCAGCCCCAGCTATGGGACGACATTCTTTGACACAAAAGCGCTAATAAGAAGCTGAGATTTGATGCAATTGAAAAACGGGCTTCACAGTTAAGTTCAGATGGTAATGGTCAATGGCTGTGTGCAAAAGCAGAGCAATTGGTCCAGCCACTGAGGAGAACCGGGTAGCTTCACCTCCACTACAAACGCACAGAGGTTACTAGAATTATAGTAGGATACATAATTGGACAGATAGGACAGATAGGACACTTATATAGACAGGAGGGATATGACACTTACACAGACAGGACGGAAGAGGACAGACAGGACGGAAGAGGTAAGAAGAGGTAAGACAGGAACCATCACGAAATGGCTGAGAAATGGTGGATACTGTAACAATTAGATAGGATACATAATTGGACAGATAGGACAGATAGGACACTTATATAGACAGGAGGGATATGACACTTACACAGACAGGACGGATAGGACACTTATACAAACAGGACGGATAGGACACTTATACAGACAGGACGGATAGAACACTTACACAGACAGAAGGGATAGGACACTTACATCGACCACCAATACGGGCCAAGCATGAATTACTCAAGCCCCGCCCCCTCTGTCTTCCCATTGGCTGGCCTTTAAACAGCCATAACTCAAGTTCGCAGCATGCTACGGACTAC